>NC_138868.1:57679795-58227873 GCF_965194805.1 Balaenoptera borealis
AGAGCAAATATTCTTAGTCTCAAACATTGATAAAAGGACTTGAGAAGCTATAGGGGGTATTTCTGGCTATGACAGAGTGAGAAGATGGGCAAACTCTCTCCCCTCAAAAGGAACTATAAAGTTGGACAAAACTGACAAAACCATCATTTTAACACTCTGGAAACTGACCAAAGGCATACGACAGTCTCAGAAATGTTTATGCTTGAAAAACTGCTGAACTTTAGGTAAGAACAATGGGACTCAGTGATGTTATTGCCTTGGGCTCTTTCCATCTTCCACAGATTGGTCATTATAGAGGTTCTGCCAGGTTAAGGTCACATGAGGACTGGCAACTTGGCTGCTGAGGTTGAAGGGGCTCAGTTGATTCGGAGCAGTGGGTGGTGACCTTGGTCCGTGACATTGTCAGTGGAAGTTATGATCCTTGGCAGCAGGCAAGTAGGAAGGGCCAGCGGCTCTACTAGCATAAGGTCATGGTTGGGGCAAGCCTATTCTTGGCTGAGATGTAAATAAATAGTGGAGTTCAGAGAGAGCCCAAGCTATCCATAAACTCCTGCTCAACCCTGAGGTGTATGCAGGCATACAGAAGATGAAAAAGGACCAAGTGGAAAGCAAAAGCCAGAACAGACTTAAAAATGACCTGAACTTTGAATGTTCTCCCTTCCCCCCATACAGCTCCACTGACAGAACACCTGGCTTGATGTGTCTGAGCATAATCTCTATCCAATCATTGGTTGGCCACTAAGCTATGCAGACAGAAGCTTAAAGGCAAGAATAAGAAAATAACAAAATAGAGAGATTAACCAAGATGGTGGAGTAGAAGGATGTGCTCTCACTCCCTCTTGCGAGACCATCAGAATCACAACTAGCTGCTGGACAATCATCGACAGGAAGACACTGGAACTCACCAAAAAAGATACCCCACGTCCAAAGACAAAGGAGAAGCCACAATGAGACGGTAGGAGGGGCGCAATCAGGGTAAAATCAAATCCCATAACTGCTGGGTGGGTGACTCACAGACTGGAGAACACTTATACCACAGAAGTCCACCCACTGGACTGAAGGTTCTGATCCCCACGTAAGGCTTCCCAACCTGGGGATCCGGCAATGGGAGGAGGAATTCATAGAGAATCAGACATTGAAGCCTAGTGGGAAATGACTGCAGGACTTCGACAGGACTGGGGGAAACAGAGACCTCATTCTTGAAGGGCGCACACAAAATAGTGTGCGTATCAGGACCCAGGGGAAGGAGCAGTGACCCTGGGGGAGACTGAACCAGACCTACCTGCTAGTGTTGGAGGGTCTCCTGCAGAGGCGGGGGCTGGCTCTGTTTCACCGTGGGGACAAGGACACTGGCAGCCCAAGTTCTGGGAAGTACTCCTTGGCATGAGCCCTCCCAGAGTCTGCCATTAGCCCCACCAAAGAGCCCAGGTAGGCTCCAGTGTTGGGTTGCCTCAGGCAAAACAACCAACAGGGAGGAAACCCAGCCCCACCCATCAACAGTCAAGTGGATTAAAGTTTTAGGGAGCTCTGACCGACACAGCAACAGTCAGCTCTACCCACCACCAGAGCCTCCCATCAAGCCTCTTAGATAGCCTCAACCACCAGAGGGCAGACAGCAGAAGCAAGAAAAACTACAATCCTGCAGCCTGTGGACCAAAAACCACATTTACAGAAAGACAGACAAGATGAAAAGGCAGAGGGCTATATACCAGATGAAGGAACAAGAAAAAACCCCAGAAAAACAACTAAATGAAGTGGAGATAGGCAACCTTGCAGAAAAAGAATTCAGAATAATGATAGTGAAGATGATCCAGGACCTCAGAATAAGAATGGAGGCAAAGATAGAGAAGATGCAAGAAATGATTAACAAAGACCTAGAAGAATTAAAGAACAAACAAACAGAGATGACCAATACAATAACTGAAATGAAAACTACACTAGAAGGAATCAATAGCAGAATAACTGAGGCAGAAGAACGGATAAGTGACCCGGAAGACAGAATGGTGGAATTCACTGCTGCGGAACAGAATAAAGAAAAAAGAATGAAAAGAAATGAAGACAGCCTAAGAGACGTCTGGGACAACATTAAACGCAAGAACATTCGCATTATACGGGTCCCAGAAGGAGAAGAGAGAGAGAAAGGACCAGAGACAATATTTGAAGAGATTACAGTCGAAAACTTCCCTAACATGGGAAAGGAAATAGCCACCCAAGTCCAGGAAGCGCAGAGAGTCCCATACAGGATAAACCCAAGGAGAAACGCGCCGAGACACATAGTAATCAAAGTGGCAAAAATTAAAGACAAAGAAAAATTATTGAAAGCAGCAAGGGAAAAACGACAAATAACATACAAGGGAACTCCCATAAGGTTAACAGCTGATTTCTCAGCAGAAACTCTACAAGCCAGAAGGGAGTGGCATGATATACTGAAAGTGATGAAAGGGAAGAAACTACAACCAAGATTACTCTACCCAGCAAGGATCTCATTTAGATTTGATGGAGAAATCAAAAGCTTTACAGACAAGCAAAAGCTAAGAGAATTCAGCACCACCAAACCAGCTCTACAACAAATGCTAAAGGAACTTCTCTAAGTGGGAAACACAAGAGAAGAAAAGGACCTACAAAAACAAACCCAAAACAATTAAGAAAATGGTCATAGGAACATACATATCGATAATTACCTTAAACGTGAATGGATTAAATGCCCCAACCAAAAGACATAGACTGGCTAAATGGATACAAAAACAAGACCCATATATATGCTGTCTACAAGAGACCCACTTTAGACCTAGGGACACATACAGACTGAAAGTGAGGGGATGGAAAAAGATATTCCATGCAAATGGAAATCAAAAGAAAGCTGGAGTAGCTATACTCATATCAGATAAAATAGACTCTAAAATAAAGAATGTTACAAGAGACAAGGAAGGACACTACATAATGATCAAGGGATCAATCCAAGAAGAAGATATAACAATTATAAATATATATGCACCCAACATAGGAGCACCTCCATACATAAGGCAACTGCTAACAGCTATAAAAGAGGAAATCGACAGTAACACAATAATAGTGGGGGCTTTAACACCTCACTTACACCAATGGACAGATCATCCAAAATGAAAATAAATAAGGAAACAGAAGCTTTAAATGACACAATAGACCAGATAGATTTAATTGATATTTATAGGACATTCCATCCAAAAACAGCAGATTACACGTTCTTCTCAAGTGCGCATGGAACATTCTCCAGGATAGATCACATCTTGGGTCACAAATCAAGCCTCAGTAAATTTAAGAAAATTTAAATCATATCAAGCATCTTTTCTGACCACAACGCTATGAGATTAGAAATCAATTACAGGGAAAAAACCCTAAAAAACACAAACACATGGATGCTAAACAATACGTTACTAAATAACCAAGAGATCACTGAAGAAATCAAAGAAGAAACCAAAAAATACCTAGAGACAAATGACAATGAAAACACGACGACCCAAAACCTATGGGATGCAGCAAAAGCGGTTCTAAGAGGCATGTTTATAGCTATACAAGCCTACCTAAAGAAACAAGAAAAATCTCAAGTAAACAATCTAACCTCACACCTAAAGGAACTAGAGAAAGAAGAAGAAACAAAACCCAAAGTTAGCAGAAGGAAAGAAATCATAAATATCAGAGCAGAAATAAATGAAATAGAAACAAACAAAACAATAGCAAAGATCAATAAAACTAAAAGCTGGTTCTTTGAGAAGGTAAACAAAATTGATAAGCTATTAGCCAGATTCATCACGAAAAAGAGGGAGAGGACTCAAATCAATAAAATCAGAAATGAAAAAGGAGAAGTTACAACAGACATCGCAGAAATACAAAGCATCCTAAGAGACTACTACAAGCAACTCTAGGCCAATAAAATGGACAACCTGGAAGAAATGGACAAATTCTTAGAAAGGTATAACCTTCCAAGACTGAACCAGGAAGAAACAGAAAATATGAACAGACCAATCACAAGTAATGAAATGGAAACTCTGATTAAAAATCTTCCAACAGGCTTCCCTTGTGGCGCAGCGGCTGAGAATCTGCCTGCCAATGCAGGGGACACGGGTTCGAGCCCTGGTCTGGGAAGATCCCACATGCCGCGGAGCAGCTGGGCCCGTGAGCCACAATTGCTGAGCCTGCGTGTCTGGATCCTGTGCTCCGCAACAAGAGAGGCCGTGATGGTGAGAGGCCCGGGCACCGCGATGAAGAGTGGCCCCCGCTTGCCACAACTGGAGAAAGCCCTCGCACAGAAACGAAGACCCAGCACAGCCATAAACAAATAAATAAATAATTAAAAAAAAAAAAAGACAAAGTTTAAAATTAAAAAAAAAAAGTAAAAAAAAAAAAATCTTCCAACAAGCAGAAGTCCAGGACCAGATGGCTTCACAGGTGAATTCTATCAAACATTTAGAGAAGAGCTAACACCCATCCTTCTCAAACTCTTCCAAAAAATTGCAGAGGAAGGAACACTCCGAAACTCATTCTATGAGGCCACCATCACCCTGATACCAAAACCAGACAAAGATGTCACAAAGAAAGAAAACTACAAGCCAATATCACTGATGAATATAGGTGCAAAAATCCTCAATAAAATACTAGCAAACAGAATCCAACAACACATTAAAAGGATCATACACCACAATCAAGTGGGATTTATCCCAGGGATGCAAGGATTCTTCAATATATGCAAATCAATCAATGTGATACACCATATTAACAAACTGAAGAATAAAAACCATATGATCATCTCAATAGATGCAGAAAAGCTTTTGACAAAATTCAACACCCGTTTATGATAAAAACTCTCCAGAGAGTGGGCATAGAGGGAACCTGCTTCAACATAATAAAGGCCATATATGACAAACCCACAGCAAACATCATTCTCAACGGTGAAAAACTGAAAGCATTTCCTCTAAGATCAGGAATGAGACAAGGATGTCCACTCTCACCACTATTATTCAACATAGTTCTGGAAGTCCTAGCCACGGCAATCAGAGAAGAAAAAGAAATAAAAGGAATACAAATTGGAAAGGAAGAAGTAAAACTGTCACTGCTTGCAGATGACATGATACTTATACATAGAGAATCCTAAAACTGCCACCAGAAAACTGCTAGAGCTAATTAATGAATTTGGTAAAGTTGCAGGATACAAAATTAATGCACAGAAATCTCTTGCATTCCTATACACTAATGATGAAAAATGTGAAAAAGAAATTACGGAAACACTCCCATTTACCATTGCAACAAAAAGAATAAAATATCTAGGAATAAACCTACCTAGGGAGACAAAAGACCTGTATGCAGAAAACTATAAGACACTGATGAAAGAAATTAAAGATGATACCAACAGATGGAGAGATATACCATGTTCTTGGATTGGAAGAATCAACATTGTGAAAATGAGTATACTACCCAAAGCAATCTACAGATTCAATGCAATCCCTATCAAATTACCAATGGCATTTTTTATGGAACTAGAACAAATCATCTTAAAATTTGTATGGAGACACAAAAGACCCGGAATAGCCAAAGCAGCCTTGAGGGGAAAAAATGAAGCTGGAGGAATCAGGCTCCCTGACTTCAGACTATACTACAAAGCTACAGTAATCAAGACAGTATGGTACTGGCACAAAAACAGCAACATAGATCAATGGAACAAGATAGAAAGCCCAGAGGTAAACCCACGCACCTATGGTCAACTAATCTATGACAAAGGAGGCAAAGATATACAAGGGAGATAAGACAGTCTCTTCAATAAGTGGTGCTGGGAAAACTGGACAGCTACATGTAAAAGAATGAAATTAGAATATTCCTTAACACCATACACAAAAATAAACTCAAAATGGATTAGAGACCTAAATGTAAGACTGGACACTATAAAACTCTTAGAGGAAAACATAGGAAGAACACTCTTTGACATAAATCACAGCAAGATCTTTTTTGATCCGCCTCCTAGAGTAATGGAAATAAAAACAAAAATAAACAAATGGGACCTAATGAAACTTCAAAGCTTTTGCACAGCAAAGGAAACCATAAACAAGACAAAAAGACAACCCTCAGAATGGGAGAAAATATTTGCAAACGAATCAACGGACAAAGGATTAATCTCCAAAATATATAAACAGGTCAGTCAGCTCAATATTAAAGAAACAAACACCCCAATCCAAAAATGGGCAGAAGACCTAAATAGACATTTCTCCAAAGAAGACATACAGACGGCCACGAAGCACATGAAAAGATGCTCAACATCACTAATTATTAGAGAAATGCAAATCAAAACTACAATGAGGTATCACCTCACACTAGTTAGAATGGGCATCATCAGAAAATCTACAAACAACAAATGCTGGAGAGGGTGTGGAGAAAAGGGAACCCTCTTGCACTGTTGGTGGGAATGTAAATTGATACAGCCACTATGGAGAAAAGTATGGAGGTTCCTTAGAAAACTAAAAATTGAATTACCATATGATCCAGCAATCCCACTACTGGTCATATACCCAGAGAAAACCGTAATTCAAAAAGACACATGCACCCCAATGTTCATTGCAGCACTATTTACAATAGCCAAGTCATGGAAGCAACCTAAATGCCCATCGACAGATGAATGGATAAAGAAGTTGTGGAACATATATACAGTGGAATATTACTCAGCCATAAAAAGGAACGAAACTGAGTCATTTGTTGAGACGTGGATGGATCTACAGACTGTCATACAGAGTGAAGTAAGTCAGAAAGAGGAAAACAAATATCGTATATTAACGCATGTATGTGGAACCTAGAAAAATGGTACAGATGAACCGGTTTGCAGGGCAGAAGTTGAGACACAGATGTAGAGAACAAACGTATGGACACCAAGAGGGAATACTGTGGTGGGGTGGGGATGGTGGTGTGCTGAATTGGGAGATTGGGATTGACATGTATACAGTGATGTGTAGAAAATTGATGACTGATTAAAATAAATAAATAAATAAAATAAAATAAAATAAATTAAAAAAAAAAAGAAAATAACGAAATAGAGACACAAGTGGTCACACTGTGGGACTGAAAGATTTCACATATTTAACCTAGGCAGGTTCTGTACAAATAAAGAAAGAGAAAAAACAGTAGTAACAACAATCTTCATGAGGGAAAATCAGAACCCAGAGTTGCTACAATATGGTAACTAAAATGTCCGATTTTCAACAACAACAAAATTATAAGACATACAAAGAAACAGGAAAGTATGACCCATAATCAGAAACAAAAGCAGTAAATAGAAACTGACTGAAAGTGTCCCTAAATGTTGAAATTAGCAGATTAATGTTGTAAAGCAGCTATTAAAAAATGTTCAAAGACCTAAAGGAAATCATGTCTAAGGAATTAAAGGAAAGTATGGCAACAATTAATCAACAAATATAGAAGCTCAATAAAGAGTCAGAAACCCTAAAAACGAACCAAAATTAAATTCTGGAGTTGAAGTACAATAACTAAAACAAATATTCATTAGAGCAGCTCAAGAGCAGACTTAAGAGGAAAAAAAATCAGTAACCTTGAAGATAGATCAAGATTAATCAATCTGAAGAACAGGGAGATAAAATTTGAAGAAAAATGAACAGAGCCTCAGAGACCTGTGGGATAACATTAAGCACACCAGGAAATATATAATAAGGGCCTCAGAAAGAGCAGAGAGAAGGGTCAGAAAAAGCATTTGGAGAAATAATAGCTAAAACTTCCCCAAACTGGATGAAGAACTTTAATCTATATATCTAAGAAACTCAATGAACCCCTGATAAGATAAATGCAAAGAGAGCTAAACACAGACACATCACAGTCAAACTGTTAAAGCCAAAGAGAAAATCTTGAAAACATTAAGAGAAAAATGACTCATTTTTTACAGCAGAGCATCAATATAATTAATGGCTGACTTCTCATCTTAAATAACAGAGACCAGAAGAGCTGAAAGAGAAATAACTGTCATCCAAGAATTCCACATCCAGCAAAACCATCCTTAAAGACTGAAGGCAAAATAAAGACATTCCCAGATAAACAGAGGTGGAGAGACTTCATTGCTAGGAGACCTGTCTTATGAAGTCTTGCAAGTTGAAAGGAAATGATACCAGGATGTACTCAAATCCACAGGAAGAAATGAAGAGCATCAGAAATGGAAAATATGTGGATTGATATAAATATATATATTTTTTCATTTCTTCTCTTAATATTTTTTAAAAACATAAGGTTGTGTACAGCAATACTTATAACACTGAATTTAGGTTTTACATATATATAATATACAATATATAGTATATAATGCACCATATATATACAAAAATACATATATATAATACACTGTATGTTACATACACATATCAGTATAGCATAAGGAAGGAGGAAGGACTAGAACTATCTTTTAACAGTTTTTAGGTTTTACTAAAATTAAGTTAGTATTAATCTAAAGTGGATTATGATCATTTAAAATGCATATCACAATCCCTACAGCAATCACTAAAAAAGCCCTTAAAACATAGTTTAAAAAAATCAAGAAAGGAATTAAAATGCTACACTAGAAATTTTTATTTAACACCAAAAACCAGGTTGTAGAGTAGAAACAGAAGAATAAAAAAAGACAAGGGGCATACAGAAAACAACAGCAAAGTGGTAAATATAAATTGAATAATATCAATAAAGTAATTAAATGTGAATGGTCCAAATGACCCAATCAAAAGGCAGATATTGTCAGACCAGATAAAAAAGCAAAAATCAATTATACACTATCTATAGGAGACATACCTTAGATTATAAGACACAAACCAGTTGAAAGTAAAAGAATGAGAAAGATTTATCATAAAAACAGAAACCATAAGACAACTGGAGTAGTCCTGTAATATTAGATAAAATAGATACAGGACAAGAATTATTTCTAGAAACAAAGAGTCAATCTATTGGGAAAATATGACAATTATAAATCAGTATGTGCCTAACAACAAAACATCAAAATTCATGAATGAAAAACTGACAGAACTGAAAGAAAAAATAGATAGCTCAGAGCTTCCCTGGTGGCGCAGTGGTTAAGAATCTGCCTGCCAATGCAGGGGACACAGGTTCGAGCCCTGGTCCAGGAAGATTCCCACATGCTGCATAGAAACTAAGCCCGTGCACCACAACTACTGAGCCTGTGCTCTAGAGCCCATGCTCCGCAACAAGAGAAGCCACCGCAATAAGAAGCCAGCACACTGCAACGAAGAGTAGCCCCTGCTCGCTGCAACTAGAGAAAGCCCAGGCACAGCAACAAAGACCCAACACAGCCAAAAATAAATAAAAATAAAATAAATAAATTTTAAAAAATAGTTCAACAATAATAATTGGATATTTCAATCTCAACAATTGATAGGAAAACTAGACAGAAAACCAGCAAAGATACAGAAGACTTGAACAATGCTATAACTAACCTAGTAGACATATACAGAACACTCTCTACCCAAGGACCGCAGAACACATATTCTTTTCAAGTGAACGTGGAACATTCTCCCAGATAGACCATATGCGAGGCCATAAGACAAATACCAATAAATATAAAGGGACTGAAATCATACAAGGTGTGTCTTTTAACCAGACATTAGAAATCAACAACATAAAGAAACATAAGGGCTCTTCATCCCTCTCCTGGTTTAGCAAAGCATGGCCTGCAGTAACCAGATGATGGGGTAGCTATCCTTCTCCCGGGATAGGGATACTTTTTGAGGAAGTCAGAATGCTGTTCTCCCTGATTCTCTTTCCCCCTCCCTAATCAATACCCCCCTCTCTCTCCATTCAATTAGAAATTGCAACCCCAAGAAAATGGGCGGCTCCATATCTATTGGGAGACCCTTAAGTAGAGGCTGATGTTCAGTGTCAGAAACCATGAAAATGGAGTATTCACTTAAATTACCCTAGACACTCATAGGACAGTTACAACACCCACAGATCTAGAAGTGGTGCTCTGAGCAGTACTCAGAAATCTAATTCACACTCAGGGAAGTACAGGGCAGGGTCACTTACTGAATTCCTAACTTAGATCAGGTATTATATTGACTCTTTACCAAACTCTTTGAGGTAGGCATGATTCTCATTTTACTGATGAGAGAACTAAGGTTCAGAGAGGTTAAGTAAGTTACTCAAAGCCACACAAGATGTGTATGGCCTGAGATATGAATTCACCAAATTCGGATATATGGCACAGGCCTTGAGTCCTACATCAGAGAGAAACTTTGCTGTCTTTTGTTACAGAGACTAGAGTTGTAGAGAACACTGAGGTGGGTTTTTTTTTTTTTTTTTTTTAAGAAACTTAACAATGCTTTCTTAAGTGATATTTGAATGATTTTATTTGATTGGAGCACTGAAATATTTTAATGGCAACAGTTTAATACAATGAGTAGAAAGGATGTGTGTGTGGTGTGGCAGAGGGGAAGATAGGACTTTATTATACCCATTCTAGTGAGGAGAAAACCAGAGCTGAGAGACAGACAATGTAAGCGACTTGACCGGTATGACGAAGCTAACTAGGGGCTAAGCAGGGTCTAGAACCCAGGCCTCTTGGGCCCCAGTGAGTGTGGAAAGAAGCAGCTGTATTGTGCATCAGGGCCCAATAACTGAAGAAATGCAAGCTGTGTGCAGGCAATAGGTTATCTGGCCACTGCTGGAGGGGTGCTGAAACCCACCACGTGGTGGGGAGTCAGGGAAGCCCTCTCAGAGGGCAGAGGGGTACTGAGTAGCCTGTGCGCCCCCTACTCCCATCTAGGGGCAGCCAGGAAAAGGGTGTCCCCATCCCAAAGGAGCTGAAGTGTGTATGGGAGCAGGACGTCCCCCATGGCTCACTCCTCCACCCACACGCCTCACAACCCCTCTCCCTTCCCAAAGGATGGCCATCATCCCTAAATCCTCTCCCTTGCTAGGCCAAGTCCCCTTTCCCTGCCCAAAAGAGCAGCGAGAAGGTGGCTTTTGGTCATGACTATACACTGCACACTCTGCACAGGCCCCTTTTTTCCTGTATTTTCCCTAGTTCCTGCCCAGATCCAGTCCTGACTTGCTGTGTCGAGTTCTACCAGCCATCACTTAGCAGTGTGCCTCGCCACTGGGTTTAAAACAGCAGGGGACTCGAGAGTTTTAGACGTGCAGCTCTTGCTGGGTGAATGGGATTTTTATGAGGCTGCTGCAATCGGTCTTGCATACAGGGTGCTAAAGATTTTTATGGCTGGCTGGGATTTGTTGGAAGCGCCAAGCTGGAACGTGATGGAGTTCCCCATTAGGGAATGTCCCCAGGAAAGCGGGCGCGCGTGGTTCCCTGGTACTCAGAGATGTCAGAGAGCTGGTTTTATGGAAAGCAATTTCCTCAGTAAAGAAAAAATATGCTCCAGAGACAGAGTGATTTCAGCACAGGGGCGCTGCCACCCTGGGTTTAACGGGCTTCCTTAGCAGCCGGGCCCTGGTGATTGCAAAGACAAATGGGTCTTACCTGCTCTGTCTGCCAGCAAACTTTTCTTCCCTCCGTTGTTTAAAAAAATACATTTTAAAATAAAATAATAAAAAGCTTGAAGAATGAGTGGCAATGACATCATCCACTCAATACTACTGTTAACATTTTGCTATGTGTACACATATATTTTTGCCATAGTTTGGACGTAGCTATGATACGGTTTTATAACTTCTGTTTCACATTTTATGATAAACATTTCGAAGTCATGAAAATCTCTTTGTAGACTTCATTTTAAGTCACTTTATAATATTCCATTAGGTTGACATACCAGAAGTGGTAGTACTATTTTCCATATGGTTGGATATGGAGCCAGTTTCTGGTTTCTTATTACAAATAATGGCACCATGAACATCTGGGAACATGAAGCTTTGCTCATATTTCCAATGAATTCCTTGGAACAGATTTCTAGAAGTGGAATTACTGGATCAAAGGATGTCACATTTTAAAGTATCCTGATAACATATGGCCAGCTTGCTTTCCATAAAGGTATTATCAGTTTACACTTCCATCCACCTCACGCTGAGAATGCCTCTGTTACCACACTCTTGCCAACACGGCAATCTTTAGTTTTTAACATGTCTACTAATTTGCAAAGTACAAAATGCCATCTCATTGTGTTTTAATTTGCATTTTCGGATTAGTAGTAAGGTTGAACATTTTGCCCATTTGTGTATCATCTGCTTACATTTTTTATTGGAGTCTTAGTGTTTTCCTGTTTACTATAGAAATAATTGTCTGCCATATTTGCCACAAAAATATTTTTTAACAGATTTGTTATTCCTGGCAGACTTTTCAAGCAAAACCCAAAGCTGACACACGTGGGTTTCCAGTTACTCGTGTTAGCTGTACAATGATCATTCCAAGGACGTCCCAAGCCCTGGCTTTTGGTGTGTGTGTGGCAGGGTGGGGGTGTGGGTAGTGTTGGTGTTTAACCTTTGGTGAGGTATGCGGGGCCCAAATTTAGCTGCAGGCCCTCAACCAAGTATTAGATTCTCCTCGCTAGCCTGACCCTGTATGTCCAGATCTTGGAAATGAGTAAGACGCAGCCCCTTAATGAGTTTGCAGCGTACTTGGAAATTAAACAAGTACACCTACAATAGGAGTCCAAGGCAGGGGGTAATAAATGCCCTTTGTTAGGGGTATGGCGCCAGCAGCTGAGATTCAGGTTCTTAAATTCTATCAAGTATTATGGTCAGTTCTTGAACCCAGGAATCCTGACTCTTAGGCCACAGGATCACTAATGTTGTTGTGGAGGGGATCTTAGCAGTTACTTGAACCTCCCTATTTTACAGGTCAGAAAACTGAGGCTCAGAGACTTGACCAGGGTCTTGGGGCAAGTTAGCAGCAGGGCTGGTCTGGAATCCAAGTCTCCTGCTTTCCAGTTAGGCTTTTTCTGGAGCCCCTCAATTTCTTTACATAGCATTCTTTCCTGGCTCTTCACTCACCTGCCTACCTTTACACGATCCTTTTTATGTGCCAAGCACTAGGACATGGAGTTAAAATACGGTTCCTGCCCCAAAGGAATTCACTGTCAGTGAGCAGGGGTGGTGTAAGTCATCAGAGGGGCTTAGAGCAAGCACTTTGGGCTGCTGGGGCTCAGAGGTGGCTTGAGGAGATCAAGGTAGAAGTCTTCATTCAGCTTATGTTGTCCTGGGTAAGTTTCCCTCAGTCTGCCAGGTGACAGCAAAGCGTGCGAAGGCCAAGCACAGACCCCAGCAGAAAGCTCCACTTCAGCACCTTGCTCACAGTGGTTTGGAAGAAAGAACACAAGCTTTAGAGTCAGGCTGTGCCCTTGACTAGCACCTTGGACAATGTACCTCTCCTTTCTGGCCTTAGTCTTCTGATCTCTGTAATGGGCCTCAGAGTTGTTTGTGAGAAATAAATAAGGCACATGGCAGAATGTTTAACACACAGTAGGTGTGCTCCCTCCTTTATTAAGCTCATCCTTATTAAGGATGTGCCCCATCCTTAGTAAGCTCAATTAAAATATCCTTTTATTAAAAAGTCCCTCAATCTGGAACAAATGTCGGCTAATACCTCATCTTCTGGCCTCTGCCTGGGGGAGTTCATCACAAATGGGCCCACCTATGGGCTCTGACCTGCGCTGCTCCTTAGAGGTTGCTGCCTCTGCCCCCTGCCTGCTCCCTTCTGGCTGAGCACTATTCTGATTATAGCTCCCATTGAGGTTGACCCCTGGGCCCCTGAATGATTCTCTGAATCAGAATCACAGTGCCAGCTGTGTGCCTCCCATCTGCTAACAAAGCTCTTCCTTGGGAGTTTTTCACTCCTAGTCTCCAAACCTGTTTTGGCCTTGATGTGGTGATGGTTAATTTTATGTGTCAACTTGACTGGTCCATGGGGTACCAAGATATTTAAACATTGTCTCGGGGGATGTCTGTGTGAGGGTATTTCTGGATGAGATGAGCATCTGAATTCACAGACTGAGTAAAGCAGACTGCCCTCCTTAGTACAGGTGTGTATACATCATGCAATCCATCGAGGGCGTGAATAGAACAAAAAGGTGGAGGAACAGAGGTAGGGAGAACGTGCTCCCTCTGCCTGACTGCTTGAGCTGGGACGCTGGTCTTCTCCTGCCCGTGAAGTGAGAATTACACCACTGGGCTCCTGGTTCCCAGGCCTCTGGACTTGGACTGGAAGTACACCACCGGCTTTCCTGGGTCTCCAGCTTGCAGGTGGCAGATCACGGGATGTCTCAGCTTCCATATTTGCATGAACCACTCCCTTGTAATAAATCTCTCATATATATCTATCCTATTGCTTCTGTTTCTCTGGAGAGCCTGATCAATACAGTCCTGTTTTGAGTGCCCGTTCTCGTGACCTGACCAAGGCTCTCCTCTGCCAGTCCTGCCTTGCTTCTTCTATGAGACCTTCTTCCAAAACTAACTTCCCCGAGGTCCATGGCCTATGTGCCTAGATTCCGAGCATGGAATATGGGGCCAGATCCTCTGCCTGCACCCCTCTTCCTTCCCCAGGGGCCAGCTGCCCTGGCTAGGGTCTGATCCCCTCACTCGGCAGCCCCTGTCCAGCCTCAAGGAGTTGGCTTAGTGCCTGACACCAACCCTTCCTCACTGCCCTGACAGTTGGGAGAAACCTACAGCGAGAAATGAATATAATTTAGAGGACATTCACAAGTGAAATCACCAGCACAATCGCTAAGCATGGAGAAGAGCAGACATTTCTCCTCTGGAAAGGACCATCTTTTTTTTTTGCCTTTTAAAAAACCCAGTGGGACTTCCCTGGTGGCGCAGTGGTTGAGAATCTGCCTGCCGATGTGGGGGACACGAGTTCGAGCCCTGGTCTGGGAAGATCCCACATGCCATGGAGCAACTAGGCCTGTGAGCCACAACTGCTGAGCCTGCGTGTCTGGAGCCTGTGCTCTGCAACAAGAGAGGCCGCGATAATGAGAGGCCCGCGCACCTGCGATGAAGAGTGGCCCCCACTTGCCGCAACTAGAGAAAGCCCTCGCACAGAAACGAAGACCCAACACAGCCATAAATAAATAAATAAAAATTTAAATGTCTTTAGTTGCTTTAAAAAAAAAAAAAAAAAACCCAGTGACTCTCACTGTCATTCTGATTCATGAAACCAAACTCTGATCAAAGTTCTTCCCTCATTTTCCTTCCTTTCGATGAAACCCACTTCTCCTTGAGAGGGACCCCCAGCTGATTTCCCACCTCCATGCATCTCTGTATAAAAGTTGGCAGGTGGCAGCCCAGTGGCCTGCTGAACCCTCCTGACAAACGGGAATCCAAGCCACCAGCCCTCGGAGGAGCATGGACGAGCACAGGCTCACTACATGTAAATCCAGAGAAATGGGATGGGGTACATGCAGTTGAATTTTCTCACATGAATTTCCAGATCTTTGATTCAGAGAAACCCAGAGAAGTCACTGTGAGGGTCACCTCTAACTTTAACCCCTATGCAGCAGCTTTCCCCTGATGGCCCCCTCTGCCGGAAGACTCTCTCTCCCCGGTGATGGGGCAAAGTTTTCCAAGCCAGGGTCCTACATAAGAGAGGTGGCTGCTGGACCGTCCCACCTACCCTCAGGGTCTCTCCTGGAAAAGCTCAAAAGAAGGGGGGATGGGTAATGCTTACTTCACACCTATTACGTGCCAGGTAATTCCCCATTTAATCCTGTAAATAACCTTGATCCATGGAGGGAATTTACCCTTACTTCCAGAGGAGAAAATTCAGGCAGAGCTTTCCACTAATATTAAGTAGGTACTCGATAAATGCTTATCAACCTGACCTTATCTCCAAGCTCTTGAGAAATGATAAAGTTTTCTGGAAATCTGAAGAATTGTAACTCTTATTATCAATCTGGTTTGTTGTGCTGAATGAGATATACAGGAGGTCCAAGATGGTGACGACTGAGTTTTTGGGATATTCACACAGGAGAGAGTCTAACTGTCCATCACATGTATACTCTTCCTTCCAGAGTATAGAACTGCAGCTGAGAGTGGCTGCTCAGCTAAGGACTACATTTCCCAGCTTCCCTTGCATCTAGGTGGGACCAAGGAAATGGAACTCACTATGGGATTGAACACCTTCTCAGCCCAGACAGTAAAGAAGCAGGTCTGCTTTCTTCACCATTTTTTCCTCTTTTGCAGATGGCTCTGAAGCTCCAGAAGATGGAAGAGCCACAAGGTAGAAGGCATTTGGGTCTCTGAATCATTCCTGGCATAAAGAAATGAGGCCTGCCAATTAGGGACAGTGCATTAGACTGACACGTGGACAAGATATATTTACCTACGCCTCTGAAATTGTGAGGTTTTCTACTATAACTGGCATTATCCTTATTAATATACTTGATGCGGTTTATCTTTTCGTGCATCTTTCAAAGTGAACATTCAGGGCATGGCAAACATTCAAGGGACACGGGGCCCTGATTAAGTGCTACCTGGATTCCTTCCCTTATCTCCCCCGCCAAGCACAGCCACACCAGGCGGTCCCCCACCCCTTTCCAGCCCCCCTGCATTCCTCATGATGTCTCCTCAGGCTCCCATGCTCTTTCATACTGATAATATCCTACCTTCACAATACCCTCAAATGTCACCCCCTCAGGGAAGCCCTCCCCAGGTAGGATTAACCACTCTGTGTCTCTATAGTGTTTTTTGTTTTAATTTTTATTTTCTAGTGGAGTAGAGTTGATGAACAATGTTGTGTTTCAGGTGTACAGCAAAGTGATTCAGTTATACATATACATGTATCTATTCTTTTTCAAATTCTTTTCCCATTTGGGTTATCACAGAGTACTGAGCAGAGTTCCCTGTGCTGTACAGGAGGTCCTTGTTGGTTATCTACTTTAAATAGAGCAGTGGGTACGTGTCAGTCCCAAACTCCCTAAAACTACCCCTCCCCCTCCACCCTTCCCCCCTGGTAACCATAAGTTCGTCCTCTAAGTCTGTGAGTCTGTTTCTGTTTTGTAGTGTTTATCAGACTTGTGCTACGCTTATTTTTCCGATGACTCCTTCCCTGCCCACCCCTCCACTGACCTCTCTGGGACAGATGCAGGCCCAATGTCTTTCTACTTGCCTTGTCAGCTAAATTTGGGCCCAGCCTGGGTACCCCGCGTACCTAACCAATGGTTAAACGCCAACACCACCCACAAGCCCAGCCTGCCACGCACACCCCAAAAGCTTGCTACCTTGTATTCCCAATTGCCCTCCTTCCAACATTTTCTCTTTGGTCTTTTTTTTTTCCACTCCCTAACATACCCTTACAATTTCATTTACTTCCCTGTGCTGTCTATCCGCAGTGCCCAGTGCAGTCCCTGGCACACGGGAGACAATCCATAAATATTTGTTGAAAGAATTGAGAGCGAAGAAGTGAGTGAGTCTGGGACTCACGCTCTGTGCCATTTCCACATTAGAATGAAAGGCTGTCCTTTGCCTCAGTATCTAATTTAAATGTTATCTACACGATGCCAGAGCCGACGAGACCTTGTGGACCGTCCCCTCTGTTCTCTCCCCCTGCAGCTCACTAGCAATGCAGGAGGAAGCCTCTATCGCCCTGCTGGCACTGGCAAGAGGGTGGGGGGAGCAGGCGGGGGCCACCGGTACTTTGGGATCCACTTATCTATTAATTTCTTATCTAATTAAGGCCCACAATGACACAGCTATTTGTTCCAAAATGCCCTGCAACTAAACTCATACAGCATATGAGCATTCGAATCAACTAAAACGGTCCTCCTTAATGTCTGCCTTCAGCAGCCGATAACTGTTGCACACCCGGGTCCACAGCAGGGAAGTGCCTTGTCACTTCATTAGGCCCCAAATGATATAGCTACACACTGGCCACCAAGGCTCTTCTTAGAGGGCGAGAGTCAGCCTTTCCAGGGTCCTGGAGATGAGTGAGCAAGACCCTTTTCGGGGAGAACTGCCTTTTACTTGTTTGCAAATCAAGTTATAACCACAGAGACAGTGGGCTCTGGGAGATAAGAAGATGGGCAAAGGTGGGGACGAGGGGCTTACCGCTGCCTTGGCTGAGTACCATGACTTTTACAACCAGGAAGGCTAAGGGCAGTGGATCTGCAGACAGCTCTCCATGGGGCTTACCGCCCCTTACTGGACTTGAACGGCACCCTGAACTTCTCGGGCAGACTCTGACATACGGACACACTGACGTAACACACATACTCTGACACGTGGACATACTGGAATACTCTTGCATCCTCTGACACACTCAGGCATACTCTGACACTGCGCTTTTTCATGGCTTCACTCTACAGTAGTTGTGTGATACTCCCAAGAAGCCGGGGAACCAATTAGGACTGACTCATCCTTGTATCTCAGACCCTGGCAGAGGGACACAGGAAACGTTCATTGAACTGAACTGAAATAAAAATACCTCGGGCTTCCCTGGTGGTGCAGTGGTTGAGAATCTGCCTGCCAATGCAGGGGACACGGGTTCGAGCCCTGGTCTGGGAGGATCCCACATGCCGCGGAGCGACTAGGCCCGTGAGCCACAATTGCTGAGCCTGCGCGTCTGGAGCCTGTGCTCCGCAACAAGAGAGGCCACGATAGTGAGTGGCCCGCGCACTGCGATGAAGAGTGGCCCCCGCTTGCCACAACTGGAGAAAGCCCTCGTACAGAAACGAAGATCCAATGCAGCCATAAATAAATAAATAAATAAATAAATAAATAAAAATTAAAAAAAAAAAAAACACCTCATTAGGCTGTTGGGAGAAAATATATGTAAGAAGCTCCCCACATGGTAATGATGCTAATGATCACAAACACTTACTAAGTACTTACGGCTGCCAGGCGCTGTCTAAATACTTTACACATACTGACACATGGAATCCTCACAGCTACGATGGAAGGTAGGTACTATTTCTATCACCCCATTGGAGAGATGATGGAGTGAGGCAGAGCTGGGATGTGAACCCGGGCAGTCTGGCTCCTGAGTCCTTGGTCTGAGCCACTACAATTGCAATTACTTTTGCTGCACTGAATGCTGCCAGGAATCACTGTAACCAAATGACGCTCCACTGCCCACACAGTTGCAAGAAGTGGCCACCTCTTTCCCTTTCCTATGTGGATCACCGCCATATGGGAAAAGCTACTGTGCTGATTCCTTAAGAAAAAAGCCACGTGTGTGTGTGTGTGTGTGTGTTTGTTCTAAGCGACATCTTTATTGTTCAACTCCTCCACAGTGCAAAAACTATTCAATTAAAACAGCAGGTAAGAAAATTTTATACTGCAGCTTTCTAGTAAGGTCTATCATGAGAAAGAACCAAAGAAAAGAGCGGAAAGAATTCCACAGTATTTGAGAGTCAGCTGTGCGTCGAGTGGTGGGTTCACAGCTGGAGGTATTACGGTGAGTGGAAGAGACATGGTTCCTGTCCTCATGGAGCTTACGGTCTGGTGAGGAGATGGACAATACACAGAAAACACAGCACACGACCAAACATGTATGACCGTGGTGCTATAACAGATGTAAATTAACAGGACCCTTGAGGGAGGACACCAAGGTATTCCCTCAGATCAGGCTGTCAGAAAAGGCCTCTCTGGCAAGGTGACAATTAGGTTGAGACCTAAAGAATGAGAGGGGCAAAGAATGCCAAAGGTAGATGGAAGAGCTTTCTAAAAAGTGGAAAAGCATGAGTAAAGGCCAAAGGCAAGGACAAGCTTGATGTGCCAAGGACCTGCAAGTGTGGCTAGGGCAGGGTAGATGGAGTGGTAGGAAGGAGGCTGATTGAAGCACAGATGTTGGAGAGTCATGTGGGCAATGGCAAATGCTCTGGATTTTATTCTAGGAATGCAGGGAAGCCATGGAAGGGTCTAAACAGGGATATAACAATGTTCTAATTTATGTCTTTCAAAGACCTACCATGTAGGAGACAAGACTGGAAAGAGGGAGAAGAGTGAACAGGACAGCCTGTTCAGGTGAGAGACCACGGGGTCTTAAATTTAGCTTATGATTAGAGATAGAGAGAAAGATGGATTGGGGATACATTTTTGGAGGTGGAACCAATAGGACTTGTTTGTGATTTGGACATGGAAACTGAAAGAAAGGCAGGAATCAAAGATGACCTAGGTTTCTAACTTGGGCAAGTGGACAGTCTCATTTACTGAGATGGGGAAGACTTCGGGGAGATACAGGATTTGGGGTCCTGATTATGAGTTTTGTTTTAGTTTTGTTAATTTGAGAGGCTCACCACACATCCAGCTAGAGATGTCAACAGACAGTTGGAGATAGAAGTCTGGAGTTTAGAGGAGAGACCTGGGCTGAATATATGAACTTGGTTGGTATTTAAAGCATGAAAATGGATGAGCGTACCTTGAGAGTCAAGGTAGGGACTATTAAATGACAGGACAGATAATGAGAGAGACAGTACTCACCAGGCCCAGAAAAAACAGCTGGATGAAATTTCATAGTTAATAGCATGTATGTAAGGAAGTTCTTAGGGGGAAGCATTCAGCTGCCAGCTCCATACTGGGGGTCACCAAGAGACCGCAAGGTGATTGAGAGGGGAGATGGTCCAAAGCAAGGTCAAGAGGTGGACAGACCTGAGTTTGGATCTTTCCTTTCACTGCTACTTGCTGGTTTATCTCCCTGAACCTCAGATGCTTCAACTGTAAAGGAGTAGACCTACTACTGTAAGACCTACTACATACAGAGTTGTCATGAGGGTGAAAGTGATGTTTGCAGGTGCATACTTGGCTCCTGGCACAGAGTATACTCCCACGGGAGCTATTATTACTACTAAGCTGGATCCACAGAGGTTGGGTGATTAGAATGATGGGGGGAACAATTTCTCTCTGTTCTAAGCAGGGCAGACCACTCCTGGTGGATCAGTTGGCCAGCTGTGAGGTCCACACACACAGAAAGTCACAGACAAATGAGGGAAGTCCAGACCTCAGACCCTGTGAGGAAGGGCAGAATGAAGAGTCTGGATAAAAGAAGCTGAGGCTGGAAAAGGTGGAGTGGATGGAGAACTGGTCTCTGTTTTCATATCTCTGGAGGATTTTGCCAGGGATGAAAAACTGCCCTTGTTCTGTGTGGTTCCAAAGGGGGGGATTGGTAGGGGCACCTTTAGTGAAACAAACCGCTAGTTAGTGGATATCAAGAAGAATGTTCTGTACAAGGCACAGAAGATCTATTTAGTACGCGACCTTTGGGGTTTAAAAAAGGGAGAAATGTAAGAATATGTATTTATATTTCCAAAGAGAAATCCTGGAAAGATACCCAGAAACTAAAAAGTGGTTACCTATGGGAAGGGAGTGAGGAGTATTGAGAATTGGGTGGGAAGGAGGTGGGGAGAGGGGTTGGAAGTAAAACTTTTCATCATATACCATTTTATGTTGTTTGACTTTTGAACAATGTGAACATATTGCATATTCAAAAAGCTAAATTAGAAATATAACTGAAGCAAGCAAGCAAGCATGCAAGAAAGCAGGCTGGAGCAAAAGCATCAATATATATCCTATGTCAGAGCTGCTCAAACATGGCACAGGCTGCCTGGGGAGCAGGACCAGGTCCATGGGCTGAGGGGCCTGTGGAACCCTACAGGGCCGTGGGCTCAGAAGGTCCTACGCTTGATTCAGTGCTCTGTTGCTGCTACCTTAAAATGCTTAATAATCTTTGCACATGGAGCCCTGCATTTTTGTCTTGCACTGGGTTCCTCAAGTTATGCAGCAGATCCTGCTGGGGAAACAGTGGTCCTCAACCTTGGGGAACTGTGAGCTGGGGCTAGGAAACCACTGGGGTGAATGCTGTGGGACAGCTTCAAGCCTGGGGTCGGGGGGAATGGATTGAATGACCTTGAAATGAAATCTTGTTGGCTGGCTGAATGCTGGAACTCCTAACACTAGGTGTTTCTTCCACCTGAGCCCTGTAGCTAGGATGACCACATGTTCCTGTTGGCCTGGGATGATTCTGGTTTGTGCCTGCTGTCCCAGTGTAATCATTAACAGTGATGCCATTCACTATGAGAAGTGTCCCAGTTTGGACAACAAATTATATGGCCACCCTAAGTTAAGGCTCTCCTGCCAACAGCCACCTACTTGGTGTGACAGGCCGGGGGACACTTCATTCATTTGGGTTGCTCAAGGATTGAGGCTGCTGCCTGGACCCCATCTGCTACCCCTAGACACATCACACACACACACACACACACACACACACACACTCACTCACACACTCACACACATGCCTGGCATGGCTCACCAGTAAGCTGATTATTTATAATGTGGCAGAAGATAGTTTTAAGATAAGGAAATGGAACGCAGGGCTGATTGAAACAATGTGCTTATCTCTGTCTCAAGACGAAAGAGTGGCCAGAGAGAGATTACTTGGAATATGTTTACTTGCTTCCCGGAGACCTTCCCCCAACCTCCTCTTTATACTCAGAATGAGTTTAATATGTGAAATGTGATTTGAGCGGGGCAGGGAGTGAGGAATGAAGGCGAATCACTCCAACCAAGCTAACCCACATGTTATTCGTTGACTTTTTTAGCCAGACTTTCAGATCAGCAGCCTTAGAATGACAGGGCTGGCAGGATTTGAGAGATGGGCTAGTGCAGCCTCCTCACTTGGATTTCTCCTGGAGAGCTCTGTATTTTGCAGCAGTAGTTGGGAGGGAACTCGTGGGGAAATAAAGCAAAGATGCTACAAAACATATCCAGAGGCATTTTCTGGACCTCCTACTTGCCCTGCACACCTGCATGTCTCTGTGAAAGCTGCTGCCTCTGCCTTGATGCCGCTGCCTGCTCCTGCGGAAGAAGTAAACTCTTCCAAGGGCCGGAGCCTTCGCTACGAGCGGGGGCCTACTCCAGGGCCTGGCACAGGGAGGCGGCAGGGCAGGCGGCATGAGTGAATTCAGGGCAGCAGTCTGGCCACACTGATCTGGGCCTCATACCGGACCTTCTAAGGGTGAAGGGGAAGGAAAAAGGCTATCAGTGGAGGACACAAAGTAAAACAGCTCACCCCCTCCCAAGTGCAACTCTTATACTTCTAAACCACCCAGGGAGCCATTTCCCCTCAACTGCTGACTCTGCTGGGAAAGGTCAAATCACCTTCCCTATGTTTCACGTTCCTATTCGAACGTCACCTCTTCCAGAAAGCCCTCAAAGAGGACTTCTCCCTTTACTTTGTTCATCAATCACTTTCCTCCCTATTCTCATTTCTTTATGATTTCAGGGAATATTTATTGATCACTTTCTATGTACTGTGTTTTGTACTACGTACTGGTTCCGTGCTAGGAGTTGAGAAGACAAAGACCATGAGATTCAACCACTCTGCTCAAGTTCTCAGTCTTGGGACAGGGGGACCGAGGGAGGTGGAAACAGAGACAGCATACTACTGAAGTGTGGGATTAGGAGGAAGTGCTGAAAGGTAAGGAATGCCAAGGGAATACCGCCCTCAAACCAGCTTCAAGGCTCAAAAGGGAATTCTTAGAAGTGAGACTTGAGCTGCATCTTGAAAGAGGAGCCTGAAGTGGTTTGGGGCAACAAACGTGAAAGATAAAGATGTGTGAGGCCTCCAGGCACCGAGCACCTGGTATTCTACTGCTATCACCTATCTCAGTATCCTACCACCCTACCAGCCTGTTAGCTTTGTGGGGACTCATCTTTTCACACCCCATATCCCCACACCTTTCTCAGAACTCATCACTTCTTTGTTAGACAGAATAGCTCACGTGGTATAAAACAAAGCTTCTTGCCTTCCAGGCGCAGACCACATCAGGCTACCTTCCAGATGCAGAGGATCTCTTGCTGGAGAGTAGGGCAGCTGGGACTGGCCTCTCGTGGAGCCTCAGCCCCCAATTAATGCTGTGGTAAGACGGACACCGAACACTAATTTTGCAGGCATAAAAAGCACTATTAGAAATTTCTTTCCAAATGTTGAGTTCATGTTGCTGATTCTGTTTTAATATTAACTATCACATTCGGCAATTATATTTCAATAATGAAGAGGTTATCTCTACTGTAAGATGTATAATGAGGAAGACTCACTGGCTTTGACTTGATCGTTGGAATTTATGTGTCATTGGAGCTGTATTCTCAATTACGACTCAACAAACTGATTAAATACCAGCCAAGCATGAACACTAGCCTGCAGCTCTGACTCCTCCTCCCCACCCCACGTCTAAATGCTTTTAAACCTTGGAATAGAAATGTGAATTTTTCTGGCATTAAAAAAAAAAAGTTGTATTTTTGACCCAGTTATCTACCAAGACTGACAACGTTCAAACCACTTGGGCCTCAAGATCAATGATCTAAGGACAAAGGTGTTTCTCGGTTGCGCAAAGGAATCATGCGGTCAGAGGCCTCTTCCTCCTGCACCGAACTGCTCAGTTCAATTCAGCCAACATCTATGGAGCACCTACTCTATGCCAGGCCTTGAGCTAGATCCAAGTCCATAGAGATAATTCCACAGGGGAAGAAATACAACTATTGCTAAGCCCATGCCTTGCTCCTCTGAGCTCCCATGATACCCTCTGCAGCTAGATGCACACCTCCACCAATTATACATCACAGTGTTGAAATGATCTTTCCTGCTTCCATCCCCTCCAATACACAGTGAGTGCCTCAAGGGTAGAGGATGTATCTTATTCATCTTTGCATCTCTGCTGGGCCAGCCCAGAGCCTAGCAGATAACAGAAAACACAGCAACAAATGTTTGTTGAATCTTAATCAATCACTTGAAATTTTATATACATTATTGACTTCTCACAGCAGCCCAGAGAGTAAGCTCCTTTCATAGCCCCTCATCACACTGAACTTCAATGTGTCCAAGTCTCTTCCCAAGAACGTAAGCATCTGAGAGCAGGGCCCATTCTGTGATTCACTCATGGACCTTCTAGAAATTTTTGTTGAGTGAATGGTCGCGTTTCCTCCAGTGCTCCCTCTTGTATCTAAGACTAAGGTCCTACTGTTTAAGTTCCCCCAGGAGCAAACCCTGAAGAAAGGATCCAGGTACAAGTAGTATCTGAGAGTAAAAGAAGTCAAAGAAGTATGGGTGAAGGAGTAAGGATGTGAGACAGGAAAGACAAGGCAGCCAGTAACAGGTATGTCCTCTGAATTATCCCACCTGAGCAGTGAGGGAACTGAGGTATTTATACACCAACGCCCATCAACCACTGGCTGGGGGTGTTAATTCCTTGTCTCTTCTGACCTGCCCTACACATGAGCAAAGCTGGCTTCTGAGGCCAGAGAAAGCCTCAGGGGAAGAAAAGTACAGTTGGAAGTTAAGTTGGCTGCACTGCAATGGTCAGAGGGTATGAATGGGGTGTCCACTGAAGCAGCTGCAGATGAGGAATTCTGACCATATGATGACACAGGACCCCCCAGAGCATGCAAAGGAGAAGTGTGGGATTTGGACATTCATCATATACATGGAGATCCAGATTAGAGGGCATCTAAAGCTCTCTACAGTACTAACATTCTAGAATGTCATGACTCCATGTATCCCTCGGCTTTTGAAGGCCAAATCATCTTCAGAAGAAAATCATTTTGTCTTTGGATTGAGAAAGTAAAAGAGGAATGAGTGTAACAGGAGGGTGATGGGGGATATTTGTGGTTTGGCTCAATCATTCTTATGTGAAAGCAGATCTAAAGAGAAACCCAGGGGCACTATGGTGAGAAAACCCACAATGATGGAGAGATGGTGGGCTAGAGTCCTAACGTGAAATGTTAGGGAGATCCAATCATCCTGTGGGCCTCCAACAAATCATCTGACATTTACCAACCACCTATTTTGTGCCAGGCACTGCGTTGCTCTTTGCCCACATTAATTTATATCATTTAATCATCACAAAAAACTTGGAAGATGCTATAAAAATACCATTTTGCAGATGATAAAACTGAGGATCAAAGAGGCCCAATGGTAAATGCAAACCCAAGGTGGGAATGTGAGTCTGCTCCTCATTCTGTGACCCCAGGGTGCCATTCTCTACAGCTGTTCATCCACAGACCTTCGAAGGATGTGCCACTGGGCTCAGCTACGCAGTAAACAGACCCAGCAAAGGATCTTTGTGCTGATTTGTGATTAAAGGCAAACAAGATAATCAGTTCCAGGACCGGGGGAGAGCGGTCCTCACTCTCATGCATTCCTCCATTCACACGGCCATGGAAACCTTTCAGTGCAGTAGTGGCTGCAGCAATTACTCTGCTGACTGCAAAATAAAGGATCCTGTCTAGAAATGCAATTATTTCAAAAGAAAAGGTTTCTAAAAGGCACACACAAAAAAGACAGCACTTTGTTTTTCTGAAACTGATATTCCCAATAAGGACAAAGATTAACTTTGATCAAAGTTTATAAAGCTTTGTAAAAAATAAGGATGATGGAGACAGTGAAGAAGATGGTGATGATGATGGATGAAGATGGTGGTGATAATGATACTGAGTCTATTGAGATGGTGATTATAATGAAGATAGTGGTGATGATGATGTGATGGGAACTGATGATGATGACGATGACAGCAACTGCCATTTCCTGAGCGCCTATATGAGTCACTTACTATGTTGAGCACTTCATGTACACTGTCTCTGATTATCACAATAACCCTGTAAGATGACGATTAGCATCCCCATCTGACACATGAGAAACTGAAGCTCAGAGAAGCGAAGTAACCTGACCAGGCTCAGAACGCCAGCATGGAAAGGCACTGACAGAGATTAGTGCTTGAATTATAACTCCAAATCCTGTGCCTCTAACCACTCACCTATCTGCTTCACTCATTTACTCCTCCGTTTGCCTAACTATTTTAAAAAGTTCACTCATCTATTCAAAATATTTACTTAGTCCCAGGTATACCGAAGATAGCTGCTAGACCCTTCTAACCTCTAATGTGTCAAAAAATTGCCTCTATCCTCGTATTAGGGATAAATGAAAATGAGGATGAATTGCATTCAAATCAAGATGTATCACAATATGGGAGGGAGGGAGATGCAAGAGGGAAGAGATATGGGGACATATGTATATGTATAACTGACTCACTTTGTTATAAAGCAGAAACTAACACACCATTGTAAAGCAATTATACTCCAATAAAGATGTTAAAAAAAAAAAAAGATTTATCACAATAAATGCTCCCAAAACTAGTGTGAAAAGAACTATTAATGATTTTTCAGCTCCTATAAGCTAATGACAATGATCTGCTTCATGTTTAATTAATGCAGCAGTAAAAAGATGCTCCTTAATTGGTTCGTAAGGAGAGAGGTTGTCTTACTTTTCACTGAAACCCGTGCTCTAGGCAGGGGGCCCAACGGAGTAGGATGGGTGGCTCCCAGGAACAGCTCCTGAAGGGCTGATGGTGCTGGGCTGACACTTGGGAGAAAAACATGGCTTGAAATTTGGGCAGCACTTACTGTACCTCTATTCCCTGGGGTGGCCTGATGGGCAACTGTGTGCTTCATTCTCTGGCCTTTACTGAGTGCCACTGCCAGAGACTTCATCTGTACAGTGGCACCATGAAAGAAGCATTAGGCCTTATTATAACCATTTCACAGTTCAGGGAAGTTAAATGACTTCTCTAGATCATCTGGTTAATAAATGGGGGACTTAAGATATGTCTGTATCTGTCTATGAGGTTTGTAAGTTTACCTAAGAGTTGCCGTAAATATAGATGCCCTCCTCACTTCCTGTAGTGAGAAGGCCAAAAATAAGGGAGGACTTGGAGAAGGCCCAGAACAGGGCTGGCAGCCAGGGCATCTGGGTTCTAGGTTCTGTTCTACCACTGAATTAGGCTGTGAGGCTGCCTGCAACATCTCTGTTCTCTGTCCTGCAGGATCCTCATCTGTAAAGAAAGAGGCGTGGCTGGTCTGTGGGATCTCCTGGGTCCTTTCCAGCCTCCCCAAACTTCTAAGACTCTGGTTTACAGATTGCTCACCTAATTCTTTAACTCATCTGATCACAAGGACCACAGGAGACAGACAGGCTCGGTGGGGGGATCTATGCAGCTTCAACGGGAAGATTTAGGATACTATAATGTTATTCACAGCCAAGAAAACACATCCCTGGAGTAAAGAGGTACCTCAATGGAAAAGTCAGATTCAATATCTAGAAAACTAGTTTACACCCTAAAACCAGATCTATTTCCTTGTATTCTCTCATTCTTTGCCTAGATCATCCGTGTTCATTTTTCTCTCCAATAAGAAGGTGAGTGGCTGAGAGTAGGGACTGCATCATCTGCTTCTTTTGCATCACCCATAATAACCCTAGCACAGCCCTGCATGTAGAAAGGGACTGATAAATATTGTTGCTTGAATTTTTATGAAAAATAATGTCTCAGCACATGCATATGGTGCCTTCTTGTACTACAACAGAGGTTATCTTGAACAATACTTTGAATACTATCCCCATTTGCTATAGATGGAAACCAGGGCTCAGAGAAGCCAAACGGTTTGGTCAGGGGCTGCACAACCAGGAAGCAATGGAGCTGGGGCGGGCACTGGGCCTCTTGACTCCCAGGCCAAGGCTCTTGTCACTGGCCCTTGAAAGAGGGACCAGCTCCCCTCAGAGAGGGATGAGGATGTTAGCGAGCGCCTCTCCTGAAGACAGAAGCACCCCCTAGAAACACCTGCCAGGGGCAGCACTTAGACAACAGTCATGGATGCTTTGGGAACTCTAGGAGGAAAAGCGAGAGGCAGATTCCTTGAACTTTCTCCAGTTCAAAGAACTGCCACTTCTTGCTATAGAACTTGGTTATTTAAGTGCCTCTTTGTCCCTCACGTTAGCCTGAGAGCTCCTGGGCCAGGGTCTGGGTCACATGCCTGTGAACCCTGTAGCCCCCACTAACACCCAGGAAGATCTGGCAGAACACTGGGATGAATGAATGAATGGATGAATGAGTGATTCAGTCAATACAGTGGAGGGACATCTAGATGCTTTCAAACAGCAGGTGTGGTCTCACAGTCCCTAAAAAGAGTCTGTGCTTTTTAATGGACAATAATGGCAATCAACACCTCTGTGGCTCTATGAAGCCCTGTATATGCTTCTGCAGGGCAAGGATTATCATCTCAGTGTGGGAGATTTGCCCAAGATCACAGAGACAGTATAAGTAGCTGCCATTTACTGAGCTTGTGTCAAACCCTTTGCTGGTAAATAGCTCATTTAATCCTCAGCAACCACCCTCTGTGATAGGTTATTATTATCTCCAATTCTTCAGATGAGAAAAACTGAGGCCCCAGAAGGTAACCTGCTTTAAGGTCACCTGGGCAGTAACTTTATTTAAAGCCAAACTGTTCTGACTCCCAAACCTGAGCATTTTCTACTTAGGGCCAAGCTGCTGGGATCAACATTCTCGAAGCTTGGGGTTGGATGCCCTAATGAGGCGCTGTCGGGCTGACAGCCCTCTCAGCTGAATGCAGGCTAATTGGGAATTTTATAGGAAAACAGAAACAAACCCTCCTAACCAATTACACGGAACATGGGTCTGCGTGTGAGCATCATGGCTAGCCCTGGGTCACGTGCACACTGTTTATGAGCGTATGTGTGTGTGAGTGTGTGTGTCTATTTATCTTCCCTGAGGCAGAAAATACAATGGGTCCATTCAGATCCCCTCTCTTAAATAATCTAGGTGCCGCAAGGCTTCCAATCCCTATGTGCCAACAGCATAGGGTAATGGTGTTAGCCATCACGGCGTGTGTCGAGCAGGATTCAGGGCAGGGTCTGGCCAGGTGTGAACTGGAGGGCAAGTGTCCTAGTGCTGAGAGGGATCACAGGTAGTGTATTTATGTTATTTTCTTAAATGAAAATTGTATACATTTAAGGGACATACCATGATGATTTTATATACATACACAGAATGAAATTATCACTGTGGTCAAGCTAGTTTACATATCATCTCATCACATAGTTATTTATTTACTTTTGTAACGAGAGCACCTGAAATCTACTCTCTTGATTTTTATTTTGTTTCACATTCATTAAGGGTACTCTGCCAGCCCTGCATGACGCTGGGTATGAGGCCAGAGATAGTTAACATGTAATGGAGACTACGGTAAAACCAACCTAGAGGGCGCCCCGCCAACCAGGCATTGTTATCTCGGGGAGGAAGAGAACCAATGTTTGCAGGCAGGATTCAAAGCAGAGCTCTTTGTGACAGTAATCAGGCAACAGAACAAATGATCATCACTGAAAGCAGTGAGTGGAAGGAAGGTTTATAAAGAGCACCATGGACAGTGCACAGGACTGTTTTCTACCAAAGAAATCTGGTAGAATTAAGCAGGAACTGAGCTGTTCGGACAATGTCCTCCAATATCGAACACAGTTCAGCCCTCCTGGAACCTCAGCAGTGGTATTAAAAGTAATACTTTAGTGCTTTTTAGAATGCCTACCTTGGGTCGGGCACTGCTGGGTACCTTCTATGACTTGTCACCTCTAATCCTCATAACAACGTAGAGAGGGGAGATTATTATCCAGCTTTACAGCTAAGGGAATCCAATGACTTGTTAGGTTGACTCAAAAACTGCGCAGTCTGATCCCCAAACCCTACAGAGTGGCTGTGGACTTCCCTGACAGAATGGATTAATCAACATGATTATGTAGGAGAAGGGACAGAGCTTCTTGGACTTGGATAAAAGAGCAATGCAGATGGAAGTTCCTGGAAGCCTGCCATCCAAACAACCCTGTGGAGAGCTGGCCATTCTGTACAGATTCTGGTCCCCTTCTGTGTAGGAGTGTGTGTGTGATAGAGCTATATCTGTCTGTCTGTCTGTCTGTCTGTCTGTCTGTCTGTCTGTCTGTCTGTCTGTCTGTCTGTCTATCTATCTATCCATCCATCCATCCATCCATCCATCCACCCACCCACCTACCTACCTACCTACCTGTCGGGGGAGGGAGAGAGAGGGAGATAAGTGGGAGTTGGGGGGAAAATGCTGGGAGTGGCAGTGGGATCTCTAAGTCAGAATTCCGGGTATTCTGATTGGATGTTTCATCCTGAGGTCACCTCCCTCCATTAATTTTTTTTTTTTTAATTTGACACAGAAATAGGAAGAAGAATTAAGATATTTCTCTCAAAGGTGCTGAAAGATGTGTAATGCAAGAGGGTAAGTGGTAAGTGAGGAGGCAGAGAAGGGGTAAATGTGGGCTAAACAAAGACTTGAACTTAGAATTATCCAGACATAAAAGTTCTAAAAAGGAACCCTGGGCAAGTCAGGGGAAGAAGTTAGAGCAGAAAATGCTTCTAACAATAGGTTTGTGGTTTCCTTCTGCAAACCACAGAGGGCTAGCAATTCTCTCCAGACTAAGGGACTTTCCTGCAGAGATTCATGCAGTAACCAAGTTTCTGAGCTAGTAGGGTCTTGGGGATCATGAGTCCTGAGTTCTACCTTCATTTCCAAATCAGGGCACATTGACTTGCCCCAGATCACCCAACCATTTTGTGACAGAGCCAAGATAAGATCCTCTTCAAGTCAAAGTCTAGTAGTTTTGGGTTGAGGATTTCTTGGGTCAGGTGACCACAGTGCCTGGATCCCATCAGAACACCCTGGGTCTCCCATGTCACTGTCTCTATGAAGACCTGGAAACCAGAATTCTCAGCCTCATCTTCAGCTTCCTGAGTTGATGTTCCGCCTTCTCAACAGTTACAGATTTATGTGATTTATTTCTCCCTTTCCTCAGTCTTAGTCCACATTCTCATCTTCTCTTAAATCCGTGCCTCCTATTTCCCTGGCCATTCTTTTCTGACATTCCTTGAACCTTGAGCATCTCAGGGCTTCCTGAAGGAGAGCCCATTTCCTTCGTGCATCTGCTGAAAAGTATTGGGTTGGCCAAAAAGTTCATTCAGGTTTTTCCGTAAAGGGGGGATTAGGTAGGGGAAAAAAACTTTAAAAGATCAGCACACTGCTAGCCCACAGACTGTAGAGAGCTCTCACAGCCAGATGGGGTGACCAGTGTGCCCCAAGCCCAATGAAGCAAAGTTTCAAAATAATATAAAATTTAAAAACAGTTTTGTACATAAGCTATTCAAGATTTCTCCAGCACTAACTGATACAAAGCACGAGGAGATGGCACTTTTAGAGACAGCAGCTTCAGACCCAGAAAAGGGTGATGAGATGAGTTTTATGTGGCTAAATCAGTGGCAAAACATAATTTTCTTTCAGTATTTACTGAGTACCTAGCAAGGCTGCAGGATGACTAGACCTACCTGTCTACCTGGTGCCTGCTGGGCCCCAGGCACATGTTAGTACTTTATACAGATTGAGCCTCAATTCAACCCCACAGCAGTCTTGCAACGTAGGTACGACAAACCCCATTTCACAGATTAGGACACTCAAGTTCAGCTGGGTTCCCCTGCACAAAGCTCATATAACTAGTGTGTGGAAGAGCCTCGATTTGACCCCAAGAAGTGGTAGAGTGTAGGGGTTAAGAGCCTGTTAGAGCCAGACTGGATGGATTTGAACCCCAGCTCTGCCACTTAGTAGCTGTGTGATCCTTGGGCAAGTTACCTAACTTTTCTGTGCCTCAGTTTCCTCATTTGTGAAATGGGGATAGTAATCGGGTTGTTGTATTTATTTAGGGAGGAAATAAATATGAGGCACTCAGAACATAGTAAGACCCCAATAAGCATTAGTTGTTGCTGCTGCCATTTAATTATTATTATTATTACTACTACTACTATTATATACCAGGTTGTCTAATTCACAAGACTATGCACTTTCCTCCACGTTTCTCAAACTCTGAAGTGCACGTGTCTTGGGTCAGGTTTCCTGGGAAACAGGCTCTGAGATGGGGATTTGCCAGCGGGAGGTTTCTTGCTCTCAAGAACACCTCCTGGAAGGGAGTGAGGGAAGCAGGATTGGGCAGAGGGAGACCTGGAGCTGCAATGCAGTTGTAACGCCGGCTTTGGCTAATCTCATTCAGAGCTCAGGAGCTGAGCCTGCCTTTCGGAGTTGTCTCAAATTGGACCAAGGAGTCTGGACCTTTTTATAATCCTCACTCCCAACCCCCTTCTCCATGGACAACTCATGGGATACAGGCAGCCTCCAGGGTCAACCTGGGCTGGGTAAGGAGCCCCTCAGAGAAGGCAATCCCCCAAAAGAAGTAGTGTGAGCTGTGAGCTAACAGCACTCCGTGGCATCTGAGAAAATGAGGGTCTCGTCTTGGGGGGCATCTGGGTGAGGCATGACAGTATCCACCACAACCCAGGAGAGCAGAGGGTAAGTACCCCTCTCCAAGGCAGGGCTTGTGTTAGTGTAGCTGCATGGATATTGCCTGGGCACTAGCCAACGTGCAGATTTTTGAGTCCCAACTTAGAACTACTGTCAATCATCATCTCTGGGTAGGGAGCCTAGGATTCTGCAAGTTTAACAAGTACCCCAAGTAGTATGTGTGCACCCTAAAATCTGAGATCCACTGCCCTGAAGAGTATGAAAGAGTGGTCTGAAGTGGTCAGCTGCTTGTTTGACATTTCATTAAATCCTCCTATTTCACCTTAAGAATTCACTCCAATTTTGCATCCTCTTAATAATATATACATGTTTGTTCTCATACACAAATACCTTTCCTTCATATCTTCAGAAATACAGGTCATCGTTATCGTCCCTGACAACCTCCACACAGACCCGAGGACACCCACACCCCTGTCTGAGAAGCCCAGCTGCCTCCCCTTTGTATCTTCGCCACCTGCTGGGGATGCAAGTAGATTAAGACCCAGCGTCTTCCCTCAAGGAGCTCAAAGTCTAGCACAGAGGTAACACACAGGGCATCTTCCAGAGTTGCAGTCTTCCCCCTGGCCTCCTCTGCCTGCTAGATTCACTTGCTTTCAAATCTGCTTTCTGGGCGCCGATAACCTATGCTCTTCTGGAGTGAGCAAACTTGCCTTGCCTGGGCCTGAGACCTACCCCACGCACAATCAATTTCTCTCTCTCTGAGGGCAGTGTACGGCTGGTTTAGTTTCTCCTCTGTCCATGTTCTCTACTTTCTGGGTCATTAAACTGTTCTCATCCAAATGCAGCAATCTATTTCATCTTAGATGTTTGGCTGTCTTGGAAACCCAAGAGGCCCTGTGAGAGCAGAAGACCCAAGAGAACTGAATGATTTAGAACTCCTCCAAACCAGGCCTCCAAGTTTCTCAGTCCCATTCCCAGAGGGGCCTTCGCGGTTGGAATCTCAATTCAGAAAGTACTTACAAAGTTGGACGGCAAAGGAAAGGCGGGGGAGGGCATAAAATGGGACAAGAGTGAGTTGGTATTTGTGAAGAGTAGCTTTCTCTATCCAGGTGGGCTCTTTTCCAGGAAGCCCTATTAATAACACTCTTCACTTTGGGAACAGCTCTCATGCTGAGAAATCCCCAAGTCCTTTATGGGGAGAAGTCATATCACCCGACAATGAACCTGATGTCCTGAAGAGAAGAAAGTGAACAGCTGTTAAACAGCTGCATTGCTCTAGTGAAAGAAAGGGAGATTAGGGCCTTGGAAGAATTTAGGGAAAGGAACTAGGCAGAGCCCCACCTCCTTCAGTGGGGGGGCAATCCGAATGCACGCAGGGTTCATAGCAAGCTTCTTGCCTCCTTGGCATCCAGCAATCAGCAGAAGAAACTGGGAAGCCCAGAGAGTAACACAGGGGGCAGAGATGGCATTTACTGAGCACTTTCGGTGCCAGGTAGCGTGCTAAGCCATTTACAAGCATGATTTAATAGACGCCTCACACCTGCTGAATGATGTGGCTTCTAAGGCTACTCCCATTTTACATAAGTGGAAACTGAGCCTCAAAGAAGTAAGACACCTGCTCAGGCTCCCCTGGCCAGTATGGGGAAGCCGGGTTGGGTTCCCAAGTTCTCACTCTAAATCAGGAAGTCTCAGAGACCCTCTCTCACCTTGGCTGAGATGTTGGCTTTGGCGCCACCTTGGCCTCAAGATGGGAAGGCTGTACCTCTTCCAATAAGCAAAAGAACTGTTTCAGTTGGACACGCCACCTGGCAAAACTCGGCAGGGATGGGAGAGGATCCCACACGGGGTACTGGAAGCCATCCTTCTCGGGGTGCTGCCCTCGATCCCTCTCCGTGTCTAGGAACGTCCCCCGGTGGCACACTGAGCAGAGGGGAGCTATGTGCTGCTCGCGCCCGGCTCTCAGATGATCAATAGGCCTCATATCCTTCCACCATCCCCAGGAAGGAGCCATTCTTCTAACTTAGTGTCCAGCCCAGCTGACTCCTGTCAAACAGCTCTGGTGGACCCCCTTAAGCGACAGTAATTCTCCCACCAGGAGGAAGCCACAGTGGCAGGGATCTGAATGAGATACAGTGCCCCTGAGAAGCCACTTGGCCGGCCCCAGCAAACACTGCTGGAGATGGATGGGGAGGAAGGATGGAGTGAGCCGGAGAGACACAGGAGACTGAGGTAAAAAGGGAGAGGCAGAGAGAAAGTGAGAAGATGACATAGACGGAGGAGGGAGACACAGAGGTGGAAAAGGGACATTTATGTGGGCGATGCTTGTGCAGTGAGAGTCTGCACTGCACCTCCCACCACACTGCAGGGACCACGTCTGGTTCTGCCCTCTCCTGTATCCTCGGTACCTAGCACAGTGCCTGACACACAGGAGATGCTCCTAAGTACTTACTGAATGAGACTGAAAATAAAGAGACGTAAGAGTACAGAGAACACAGGACCTGTCACATAAGAGTCGATCAGTACATCCTTGTTGACTGACTACATACCTACATACAGATAGACTTGGGAGGAGGGCTTGGGAGGGAAGCCAGTTTCCAGGACAGATGCAGTAGTAGATCCACCAAGGGGAGAACGTATTGAGGGCTGAGGGCCAAGGGCTGCACCTGATCAGAGCCTAGGCCTGGGGCCTCAAAGCCACAGTGGGGAATCAGAAGGGAAAAGAGCCTCCCAAAAGGCACTAGGAAGGCAGCAGCAGGCATTAATCTCTGGAATAGAGGATGGGTAGGGGGTCAGGGGTTGAGTCTGGAGCTCATCACTGCTTTCTCAGAATCCAGCATGAATCCAGGCACGCAACGCACACAATCTCCATTTGCTGAGTGAATGGATGAGAACAGGATTTGGGGATGAGGAGGGCAAGGTGAGGGGTTTAAGACTGTACCTGTGGAAGGACAGTGTGATCTGTGAGGTGGGCAGAGAGGCTCAAAAGGGAATGCTGGGCTGGTGGGGACATGCCCCAGCTTACGACTTGGTGCCTCCAGGCCAACTTGATTGAATGTTGCTTCTACTTTCACTCCAGGGCAGTGGTTCTCAACAGGGGTGATTTGGAACCCCAGAGGACATCCTCCTCATAGTGAGGAGGGTTGCTACTGGCATCCTACTGGGTAGATCCAGGGATTCTGGTAAACATCCTACAATGCACAGGACAGACCCCACAATGACGAGTTATCTGGCCCAAATATGGTGGCTGGGAAACCCCACACTATAGCTCTGTGGGAGTACCACTACCCTCACCCCCAGTCATGAATCCAGGGTCTCATTTTGAGGTATTTTAGTTACCATAATTAAGATCATTACCGTCAATAAAGATTTATCGAGCCCTGACAGGCAAAAACAGATACCTGTCATCCTGACTGTTTTTCCTTAAAAGAGATGACAGTGGTTCAGGACTCAGAGAAGCCCAACGTGAACACAATCCTCTGCACTGCCCAGCTAGAGACCTGAGGATAACGGAAATCACCACCACTGCACCCACAGGGAGCTCTGTGCCTGTGACTTTCCTTCAACCTTCTGGAATTTATAAACCCAGACCTTAGAACAGGAAGGGGTCATAGGAGCATCTGTTCTCACCGCCTCCTTTTACAAATGAAGAATTGAAGTCCCAAGAGGGAAATGACAGTTGAATTGTCCAGGGTCAATGGGAAGTGAGTGGCAGAGGCAGGCCTGGAACCCAGATCTCCGGGTTTCTCTATGAGAAAGAGCCTCTGGTGACTTAAGTTTCCCAAAAGTGCCTCCTACAATACTGAGAAGTATGTGATACATGTAAGTGACTTTTTGAAAGCCTTTCAAATGTGCAGGTAATCAGATGCTGCTCACCTGAGGCTGATCATTGTTCAGGGACCAAGAGCCTAAGAGAAGGTTCTGGTGAGAGCCCGTGGCTTTGATGAATAATTCACCTTAGATAGAAAGGTAACTGCTTGACGATGTCCTTAAGCATTTGTGGGGGACCCCAAAGACCAAGATGACTTTATAAATAATTAGAATATTTCCCCTCCTATTGTCCCAAGGAAAGGTGGTACTAGGAAATAAAAAGGTTAGCACCAAAAAACAGGCATTAATACTTCTTCCCCACACCCAGGCCCTCCAGACTTAACTTTGATGACAAAAAGCTGCTATTCATTTGTCCGGGAAGAATAGGCCAGCAATTAGCTCATTTGGAGTGAAAATTAAAGAGCACAGGCTCAGCCAGAAAGGTGGGGTAGCTTAACAAGTTCAGAGCAGTAATTGCCTTTGCCACCCACCTTCCATCCACCTACTCATCTCTGAAGACTCTCCTCTGCATCACCCATCCTCTAAAGTGTGTCTAACCTCCCTCCTCAAGGAAGAATTAAATCTGCACCACTTGATGACCCATTGACCCTTACATACATCTATCCCAGCCCCCTGATATGCTAATGAACTTGTTTATCTCCTCTCCTACACTGTGAGATCTGTCCCAAGTGGCTGGCACAAAGGTGGACATACAGAAGGTGTGTAACAAATATTTGATTTACTGATGTAAAATAGGGAGAAGTGGTACCCCAATGGAGAAGGTATATACCAGAAGAGGAATGGGGGGGTGTGAGCTAGGGATGGAGGACTGAAAACTGTCTTGATGTTTAGATTCTACCAAAGAAGGAAGGATGTTACAATTTCCTGATCCCCTCAATGCACAAGGCACCTATGATCACAGGTTCAGTCCTCCTGACAGGCCTGTAAGTAAAGTATTATTGTTTCCCCAGTTTGCTGATAAGGAAAAGACCATTCAGAGTGCCACGATGATGTGGCACCAAGGCACACGCTTTCCTGGTCTATCAGGCTGCCTCTCGCTACATAAACAATACACTTCCTATAAAAACCCTGATGATGCCTACGGGGACTGTCAGGAATCTGTCACATCAGAGTTTCAGCTCATGATGTTTTCATACCTAATAGACATTTAATAAAAGTAGCTGTTTGTGCTATCAGGGCACTAGAAGCTTATCCTTAAGTCTAAACAAACAAACAAACAAAACGATTTGATGTGTGGACTTATGATTTATGAAGTTGTTTATTTGAAAAGTCCTACAAAGATACAAATAAACTACATTCTGCTAAGCACTTAATGAACGGACTTTAGTTTTTAAATGGCCTGAAATGAAGTCTACTCCAGGAAGCCTAGGGTGTTACCATAATCATTAATGATAGGAGGCAACTTAGTGTAACAGAAAAAATATAGGAGGGAGAGACAGAAGAGCAGGGTAGGGTCACACGCTACCCGTCACTAGCAGATTTTCAGTTTTCTTATCTAAAATGGGCGTAAAAACACCCAGACCTATCAGGTCTGTTCTGAGGACAATGACTTGAAAGCAGTTTTGTAAACTGCAAAGGCATTAGCTATTACAGTTGCTGTGGAAATTTTGCCATTTTATGCACTCGTGAGCACTTGATCTCAAAGAAGCTTTAATTATGTGCACTGAAAAAGTTAAAAATAGAAACCACCACCCTGAAGAGGGTACAACGGTAGGGCTCCTCATGAATGTCAGTTTTTGAGTCTGTCTTTCCTTTCCCATTGCTGTGAAGGCTGAGAGGACCTTATAATTTGCAGCATAGTTAAGTTGGACCCCAGATGCTATCCTGGTGCCTCACAAAGGCATAATCCTTGTTAACCTCCAGCCCTGAGAGGCACATACTGGAGATCCCACTCTCCTCGTGGGCATGATTAGAGACATTTTTAGCTCTCTAGAAATTTCTTCAAAGCACAAAATGTTCTCAAGAAATCATAAACTGGGCTTCCCTGGTGGCGCAGTGGTTGAGAATCTGCCTGCCAATGCAGGGGACACGGGTTCGAGCCCTGGTCTGGGAGGATCCCACATGCCGCGGGGCAACTAGGCCCGTGAGCCACAACTACTGAGCCTGCGCGTCTGGAGCCTGTGCTCCGCAACAAGAGAGGCCACGATAGTGAGAGGCCCGCGCACCGCGATGAAGAGTGGCCCCCGCTTGCCGCAACTAGAGAAAGCCCTAGCACAGAAACGAAGACCCAACACAGCCAAAAATACATATAAAAATAAATAAATAAATAAAAGATTACTAAAACAAAAAACAAAAAAACTTGCCCATGCAGCCACCTTGATCTTGGACTTCTAGCCTCCAGAACTGTGAGCAATATATTTCTGCTGTTTATAAGCTACCCAGATTATGGTATTTTGTCATAGCAGCTCGAACGGACTGAGACAGCCCCCTTGTTCTTGAAGAGCAGCTCCCTAAAACGTGGAAAACCACTGCTCTACAACAGATGAGGACATGGGGTCTTTTGCCTGGCTTACACCACTGTGTTAATCTTCAAACTACAATGCCTTCCCTGTTCTGAACCAAGGGGTCCAGAGCACAGAGCGACGAGCTGACGCCTGAAGGCCAGTTCACTCCTTCCTTGACCTTAGGCCAGGTACTTGACCTCTCCCAACCTCTTCTTCTCAGCTCTGCAATGGCAACAGTGCTTATCGTGCAGGCTACGCACTGGCACATAGCTGGCACACGGCAGAGGCTCTAGAAACGACACCCAGGACACCTAAAACGTTCTTTAGTTGCCTTTATCTTTTACATTAAGAAAAAAAAAATTCTGAGCTCACCATCAGTTACAGTCATTTGCATCCCACAGCCCTCTGTCACCTTCCTGTGCATCCATGTTGCTTTATTTCTCTCTATCTTGCTTTGGTAATTCTTCCTGAAAACATTTTTGATCAATTTTTCTTATTATATAGTGATACACATTCATTGCAGAACGTTTAAAAAATTCAGACAAGAAAAAAATAAAAAAGAGAACAAGAAAAACAAAAAAATCACCCTGTAATTCCACCGCTGGGAAGTAGGCTGTTAATGTGTTCCTTTTCCATTTAAGCTCATCTGAGAAATACCCGTGCTTTCTGGGGTTATTCTTTGCTGTGCTGTCAAACTTACATTTACCAAAATCACACATCCTTCTTATTCTTTTTTTGTATAACTTAATTTGCATACTTTTTATCTCCAAAATAATACTAGCATGTATTCCCATATTTGAATTCAAGCAATACAGAAGCAAGCCGAAAACAAACGCAAGTCTTCCTTCACTCCTTCCCACCCCATCCCACTTGCCTCCTGAGGAAACCACCGTTGAATGCTGTATTTATAGAGACATTTTCCTATTTATTTCCATATTACAGTATTTGATGTTTAAAAACATAAAAGATGGTCTTACTGTTTTATTTCTCAACCCTCTTGAATCATATTTTCCAAGTGTCTGGCCTTCAAACTCAACCTAGTATTTTCTCTTAAGTTTCTGAAATCAACTTTCTTAAAAGTCTAGGGCGGTGTTTCTCAACTTCAATGTATGGATGAACCAGCTGGGGATCTTGTTAAAAACCAGATTCTGATTCAGTAGGTGTGGAGTGGGGCTGAGATTCTGCATTCTAACCAGCTCATGCTGTAGGTCCACTTTGTTTGTACCTGCCCAAATCCTGCATTCTTCTCCTTGGTTTGTATAAACTCCAAGACGGCCATTTTCTCCCATGTATCCCACACTCCTGCATCACCACCTTTCCTTGATTGGCCAGAATCAAGCTCAATGCATGAATCTCCCTCAAGATTTGGGGTACCTGGTGTTATGGAGTTCCTGGGGATCTAGGTCCCACAATAAAAGGCAACTCAGGGTTCAGGCCTTTTCTGCAGAGAAGCAACAGCCAGAGGAGCAGAGATATAACAACCAGAGGGCCAAACTCCCTCCTGAAAGGCAGGGCATGAATGCTTGACCAAAACATATCCAAGGGGGGCAGAAGTGAGGAGGTCTTAACCTCAGTGGAGGAGAGAACCCCAAAGAGGCACAGAGAGATTTAGATACCCCAATTTAGCTGAAGTGGTCAAGCACTTTTCAGCGACTGAGTTGAAGTGGTGGATGGAGGCTGAGGAACAGAGATGGGAGGGACGGTGGAAGCATCCTGTCTCTGCCCTCTCGTCACTTGTTACTCTAGCCTCAGGTGTGGCCCCTGTAGGAGGCTCTCTTGCCATCAGCTGCTGCACATATAAGGGAGCCCTTAACAACACGGCCGATTCCACCCAGCGTGGTTCTTCACTTGATCTTAGCCAAAAGGCCGAGAAGCGATCCAGCGTGGTTCTTAAAGGACAGCCCGTTGGCAATTCGTAGTGACCTCAACACTGGGGTGGGGACAGGGCAGTGCCTTCAGAGTTCATCATATAGTCAGGCTTCTCACCAGTCTGGGAAGTCTGATGATAATCTCCCTCTGGCTACTATATTCTTAGAACTGAAGAGCTGGGATTTCTACTTGGTTAGTGACAGTACAACAAGAACCTGGAAAACACATCGCCTCCGATTTCTACAGTTAAGCACATCACTTTTCATTTTGTTTCATTTTTTAAGCTGTGGGCTCCTAGAGAATAGCTTAGTCCAAACCGGCTAGGAAAAAACCCTTCCTTAATTGACCACCACATCTCAAATGTTCTTTGCTGATGCGAGAGACTTTTCTCCACGATGTGTATATAAACATCATTCCTCCCAAATAACTGAAACCTGCCCAAGAAAGCCAGTGGACACTTATTGGCACAGTTTTCATTCAAATCCATCAGGACATCCAAAGCAAAGAATGCAAGGGGCAAGGGAACTAAATATATATTTCTAACGCACCTTTCATGAATTTGACCTGCATGAGAATCATCGGAAAAGCTTAGTTCTTTCCTAATCACATCAGAACAATGGTGCTAGAAAATATCTCGTATAGTGGAACAAAGCAGGAGGGTTTGGGCCTGAGAAGCAACGTTTGAGAGTCAGCTTCAAGACTAACAGGTCTTCCTTTCATGAAGCGTCTCCAAGGAAAACGTAACAGGAATATATGACCAGACTACCCCAACCAGAGGTCCTGCAAGACCCAAAGCTAGGCAGAGCAAGCCAGGGACCACCATCACCTGGGACCTCTGTTTTGCTCATCATTGTATTCCAGCATCTAGCACAGAGCTTGCCTATAGAGTAGGTACTGCGTACATTTCCCTTGAATGAGTAAATGAATAGATATGTGGATGGGAGAATGAATGATCCAATCTAAATCAATACTTCCAGGACCCCTTATTCAGCTCCAGGTGTTTAGTAATTATCTCTACTTAGAGATAATTCAAATTCATCATATCTCAAATTCCAAGGCATCAAGAACCACCCCTACCCCTGCAAACTGCTCCTTTGGGGCTCTGGAATTCGGACGCCATCTTTGTCTGAACTGTTCTCTCTCACCTTCTTCATCAACAGAACTCCCAGTGCAAATGCTACCTCCTCTCCGATGCTTTCCCTGGACACTCCTTGCCTGCCCTTCCTCACTGGCCTTTCTTATTTAGACATTGATTACAGTCTGAGGTGATGTCTGTCAACTGCTTTTTGTAAACCGACAAGAGTAGGCTGGGCCAAACACACAGGCAGCTGAGCTCTCGCAGAGCTCTGTCTCAGCTGAGAAAAAGAAAACTCTTTTGCTCTTTCATTTCCTTCTGTTGCTTTTCCAGCTGCAATGAAACAGAACTCTATTCGAGGGAGGCAGAGCTGGCCAAGAGCACTGGCCGCTAACTACAGGTGTCATGAGTTCAAACCCTGCCTTGCACAGGAGTTTTAACATAGCTGTTAGGTCGCAGGAAGCCTAGCCTCACACAGAAAGAGCCAGAAAAGGGAAAAAGCTTTTTTGTGACTATTCTGCTTTCAGGAATCACCATGGAAAAGTAAGCTTTGAAACTTTTGATGAAGTCCACTGCCTGCCCCAAGAGCACCAGGATGACATCTGTGGTCATAAAACAGGCGTTATGTAGCTTGCTGGATGCACCCTAGGGTTACCTCAGGCTTGGGAGGGGCCTTTTACCCGGTTTGGGCTTGTGTTGGATGAACTTAAAGAGGAATCAGGGTAGCAGGGGCTAGTTCTGGGCTGGATACTCTCAAGAAATAGGGACAATGAAACGAGTGAGCATTTTTATTGAGAGGTGGGAGGATTAAAGCTTGACTAGAGTTGGCAACAGGTAAAGAAGCAGCACTCACTCTCGGGGCAGAAGAGGTGGGTGTTCCATCATTTTTTTGGTTACATACTGGCCACGTTTTTGCCCTGCACATGCTCACAGGGAGGTTCTGCCAATGTCTTCTTCAGAGCCTTGTTTCTGTCTGTTGGGAATGTCACAGTCTGGTTGTCAGCAGGGCTGTTGTTTACTTTCTCTGTCTTTTCTCTGAAGCTACTACTTATTCTATGGCAGGGCTTATTTAATGCCAGGCACTGCACTAACCACTCTGTATATATCAATTCATTTATTCTTCATAAGGTAACCTTTATGAGAGAGGTAGGCCTTGTAACAATTTCACAGATAAGAAAGGCTTAAAGATGTTAGTAACATTCCCACAGGCACAGAGATAAGTAAATTTCAGAGCTAGAACATGAATTCAAGTCTGATCAACTCTAAATCCTGTGCCTTTACCTTCTACATAAATGCTGCCTCCATTTCATCACTACCAGTGCCTACCCCATTCATTCATTTGAGTATTATTGAGCCCATGGTAGCCACTATGCTGGGCACTGGGGACATGTGTACAAGTTATGATCCTTGCCCTCAGAGAGCTGGAAATAGACTCGATTAGAAAGCTGTGCTGTCCAGTATGGTAGCCACTAACCACATATGGTTATTTACATTTAGATTTAAAATTAAATCAATTAAACTAAGTAAACAATTCCTTTCTTCCACTGCACTAGCTACATTTCAAGTGCTGGATAACCACACGTGGCTAATGGCTGCTGTATGGGACAGTGCAGAGACAGAACATTTCCATTAGTGCAGAAAGTTCCCTTGGACAGTGCAGTTCTAGAGGAAGTGGGTGCCCCTTGAGTCCAGCTTAAAAAGTAGTACTTGCCTTTGAAGTCCTGTCCCCTTTGCTCTATTTTCTAGTGAGGCAAAGAAACAACGATCAGACCCTATCAAGAGCTGGAGTGTTTTTCTGATTCCCAGTGTCTGTCTGTTCTTGTTGCTTTGCTGAGTCATACCCACTTGCCTTATAGTCCCAAAAGGGTTTTGGAGCTATGATGACGGCAGAGTGAATGCCACAGAACACAGGGCAAACCCCAGCCTGACATTTTCTGTACACCAAGAGAACTGTCAGCCTGGCTCAGATTTCAGCATCTTTATTGCTCAGGAAGCTGTGAGAAGCAAAAAGAAGCCAGCTTGATTTTTAAGCTCCAGAAGCAAGAAGAGAAAAACATCTTTTGACTTGTAAACTGAACAAATTTGGATGTGGCCGTCACAGGGAAGGAGTGCATAACGTCCTGGGCAGAGTTCCTTCACAGAAAAGAACGCCATTTACCAACGGGTGGGCAGGAGCAGGACTCCCTCAGATGGAGACGCAGGCACCCATACTTTCAGTTAAGCCATTTAGGAAAAAAGTCCACAACCAGGCAGAGCAAACAGGACCTCTATGCATCTTTACTCCCTTTGTTCTTCCTCCTGTAAGCTGTAAGCCTTTTCTGAGGACTGAGTGCAGGTTCAGTGTGAGAGGATAGAAAGGCGGAGAAGACAAAATCTGCTTCTGGCGTGAAAAGTCTAGACGGGGGCCATTTGGGGCAAAGAGATCATCTTATGCTTGGTCGTCCACAGGCCCCTTCAGAAGCAGGGAGCACGCCCGTGACTTCTGGGGCCTAGGTGGCCAAGTTGTGTATCACGTGACTGCCCTGCCCGACTCCACCCACTTATCTTTGGCCTATGGCTTGACACGTAGAGATGGGCTCAGCCAATCAGATTCTTTCTCTCAGAAACTGAAAGCGGAAGCAGGAAATGCCTAGCCAAGAAACAAGAAGCCAAAACGTGCCAAGTGCCCCCTGAGAGAACAAGAGGGCCAGGTCAAGATTTACTACCTCCAGCCTCAAATCCAGAACCTCCAGTGAGCTCTAGCCCAGTCCAAGCCAGGCTGGTCTGACACCTGCTCTTGCCTTCCACGCGAGCAGCTTTATCAAAGTCCGCGTGTAACCCTGCCACTAACCCCATTCCTTGAGCTGGCTTGAATGTGTCCCTGTTCCTTGAGCAACCCAGTGGTGTTTCACCTCTGAAAACAGTGTCACTCATTCTGTGACAGGAGATGAAGTTTAGGTGAGGACTGCGGAGGTACAAGGGGAATAACGTTCCAAGTGCCTACTACGTGCCTGGCAGGGTCTTCGGTGACCTCCCACCTAAGAGGTCAGATTCCGTACTCACAGCAGCCCTGACACCTAGGCACAGTCACCGTCCCATTTCACAGATGAGGAGCCAGCTTCCTAGACATCTGCTCTCATTGTCCCCACTGTCCTTAGGTGGCTTGCTCGTAAGAAGCTCTTTTGACACTAGCGGCTCAGAGAAAGGAAAGATTACAGTGAGGAGGAATTAAGGCTTCCTGGAGACGCTGGAAGTTGGGAAGTGACTTTGTCTCTCTGAGCCTCAGTGTCTTTTCCTGTAAAATGGGAATAGTAATACTGGCCAAAAAGAGTTGTGTGGAATTGGGGAGATAAAGACTATAAATCCCTGAGCATTATGCTGCACATATACAAAAGGTGCTCAGTCTCAACCAGAAGTCCCCTCTCCTCCTCCTTCAAAATCTATTGCCTTTGTCCAGCCTCGAGGACCTGCCAGCCTCTGGCCTCCTGCCTCTTTCCTGCACCAGCCCAGCAACTTCTCATGTGCTGGATCCAGTCCCAGACTCCTTGGCTGAGACCTGGTGTTCACTGCACTTATTATTCCAGGCATCCTGTAATTTACTTTTCTAGTGAGTTAATTGCAAAATCCATAAGGAGCAGAGAAAAAACATTAACCCAAGCTTGCCATGAAAAGCAGGGGAACAGAGGAAGCTTTCCGTCTCAGCCAGTGCATCCTGGAAAGGCAGGGGGGAGGACGATGTTGCCGCACTTAGTGTTCAGAAGGCAAAAGCTGCCAAGCTCAGTGGAAGGCACATGGTGTTCAGGGCCTACATTCCTCCTTCGTGTTTTTTCTCTCATCCCTTTAGACAAAAATCTAAGTTTTAGAAACCCACTGTGGGTGTAAAATGTAGTTTATCAAATCTCAGTGTATATAAGAAGCAGCTGGGAAGTTCATTTAAAATGCGGATTCCCCACTTTGCTGTACACCTGAAACTAACACAATATTGTAAATTAACTATACTTCAATAAAGAACTGGTCAATAAAAAAATTCACATTTAAAAAAAATAAAATACAGATTCCCAAGCATCTCTTTCCAGAGTTTCATCCAATAAGTGTGGCATGGCGCCCCAGAATTTACACCCTGCATGTACCTGATGAAGGTAATCTGCAGATCAAAGTTGAGAAACAGTGATGCAAAGGAAAGGTCAGTGGTCCTTGAGTTAGAAGAACCTAAGATTGGTTCTTGGTTCTCCCTCTTACCAGCTCTGTGTCCTTGGGCAGATCACTTTATCTCTCTGGCCTCAGTTTTTCATATCTCTAAAGTAGGAATGAGAGTACCTACCTTACAAAAACATTGAGAGAATAAAGTAACAGATATTGAAAGCCCTTAACAGAACCCTTGGCACATTGAAGGCACTCAAAAAAAAAAAAAGAGAATTTGCTTTTCTTTCCTGGAAAAGGTTTTTCTTCAAAACTGGCCCGAGGCATCTTTGCTCCTGAATGTTAATACATTTCTGTACCTGTTTACAATCTAAAACTTCCAAAGAGAGGCCTTTGAGGGAAGCCAGCTCTTGTTGTGAAAGCACTTTGAAGATGAAAAGGTGTCAAATCCTCCAGAGACTTGGTTGGTGGGAGTTAAAACAAATGTTTATTTTAATTTGGTGAGTTATAATTTATTAAAGGCTTTTGGAAAATGGAAGTACTATTTATGTTCTCACCAGGGACCCAACAGTTTTGCATAGTTTGTGGTTAATTCATTCATTTGTTCAAGAAACATTGATTAAGCACGTGGGTGCCAGGCCAGATGAACAAGTGTTAGCCTTCTGGGGACTCAGGGTCTGAACAATGACAGCGACTTGACAGAGACCACAAAGGAGGCTTCGGAAGCCCATAAAGCAGTGACTTCGCTCAACCTAAGGAACTGGGTCTTGGGAAGCTGATCAGCCGGAAATGACGCCATTTTGAAAGCACCCAGATTGAAACACAATTTTAAAAGCAATTCTGGTACCCATAGATGTGCAATTTGAGATCCCTGGAGGAAAGAGCTATTCTCGGCTGAGGTTACTCCCACACTTTTAATTTCTCAGATGCTCTGAGGGGTTGGCGGACTCTCTTCTACACTTCAGGCCCTAACATCCACGTGTTCCCTGTACATCTTGATTTGGAAGTTCACAGGCATCTCAGACTCAACAATGTCTAACACTCAGCCCATTATCTTTCTCCACACACGTGCTCCAGCATTTCCACACTCATCCACGTCGCTACTCCAATCAAAAACAGGGTCACCAGCCTGTATCCGTTTCCTCTCCCACAGCCCACATTTAGTTAGTCACCAAATTTTATTAGTTCTTCCACCTAAGTACCTCTCAAATCTGTCCCCATGACCACTACTCTGATTTTGGGTGCCACCACCAGTCTCTTACTCTCTGCCTTCAGAAGGAACCTAGGGTGATCTTTCCAAAAACACACAGAGGGTGGACCACATCCCTTCCTAGTTAAAGCCCTTCAGTGGCTTTCCCTCCCCTACAGGATAACGTTCAAACACCGACAGATGATGCCCAAGGCCCTGCTTACCTAGATTTACCTCTTGGCACACAAGTCACCCCATACAGTTCAGCAGCCACACAGTACATGCACATATGAGTGTGCCATGCACTTCCTGGCTAGTCTGCCAGCACCCCTACCTCCCACCTGGAAGATTCCAACGGAAGGCTCCCTCCTCTCAGATTTCACGTCACATCCCCTTTCCCCCTCTCCAGCACACTCCTGACTTCCCTGAGCTGTGAGGTCTCTCTACTCATCTCTTCTACTGGATGGAAACATCTCATGGGCAGGTAATTCAACTGTGTTCATACTCCAGTCCTTCTTATGCTAAGTTATGTAGGGGCTTCTGGTGCTTACCAAGCTGGTTCTCTTCTGTTTCTGGGCACATGGCAGGAGAATACTTCCTTGCTCCCTTGCAGTCAGGTGGGGCTATATGACTAAGTCAGGCCTATAGGCTGTGAGAAACAGTCAAAAAAGCCATTTGCCCCAGATGGTGCAGCTACAAGACGGCAGAGCCCCTATCAACCTGGGTCCTGGAGAGACTCTGTGGAGAAACCCTTCCCCTGACACCCCCAAAGCATGTTGAGTACATAGCGTGAGAAATAAACTCTGCAAAGCCACTGAGATAATAGGGTTGTTTGTTACTGCAACATAAATTAACCTATTTTGACTACTCCAGAAATCAATTTCTGTCTGTGATCACTGAAACAGGGCCTAGTAGAAGTATCAGGTTCCATAAACATTCGATGAACGAATGAATGCAGGGATGGATGAACGAACAAAGAAGCCTAGGAAAAAGAACATGAGATCTGGAGTCAAAAGAAGATAGCCTCTAATAACCACCCCATATCCTTCTTTCCCCCACACCAGTGCACTGTTCTTCTTTATCTCCATTTGGTTCCAGAGGCAGGATTTAACCTTTTGATTCCTCTCTCTGAAGTATCTCTGTACTGATGCCAACCAAAACTACACGCAGATCCTAGCCTACGCCTCCGTGTCTGGAGAAAGGGCACTGGTGATATATTTTTGCCAGTTTTCCACCAATCCATAATCCCAGTCTTTGAACTTCATGCTTCCAGGGTTACATCTGGACTCCGCCCGCCAGATGGGGATTCCTGAGCTCCCTGAACCAAACAAAGGCTTCTAATTCTAACACTCCCTGCCACGCCCCAACCAAGTTAAAGAATGGCCTCATTAGAGCAAATATTTCTTTTACATGTGGGGAAAATATTCTGTAATTATCCTTAAGTCTTTCAACACATTTCAGCTAAGCACAAAAGCAGAGGCTGTAAGATACGTGGATTGGTTCTACATATTTTCAAAAAGAAACACAAACATAAAGAATGTCATTACAAAGTCATAGGTTCCTCAAATTATTGCTTAGCAAGAAGGTCAGGGCACTAACACAAACATCTAGCAGGGAGCATCTAGCTAATCAGATCAGAAAGATCAGCGTGCTGGCAGTGCTGAGGATGCAGTGGGGCGGCGAGGGGGGGCCGGGAAGGCAGGGAGCCCGAGGAGGAGAGATGGTAGGGGCCTCAACCCACAGAGGTGGGGGAGGAATTGAACTTGGCAATGTCTGGCTTGCCATCCACATGGGCTCTCCAGCCTCTAGCTGTGCTGCTCTTAAGTTAGCTGGTAAGCGCCAGGCCCGAAACTGGGAGGAAGCACGTGGTACTGGAAATGCGATGGGCATGTAGCAGATAGACTTGGGTTCACATCCTGTTCCACCACTAGGAGCTCTGTGACCTTGGCCAAGTCCTCAGGCTTTGTGATTCTTAGTTTGCTCACTGCAAAGCAGGGGCAAACACAGCAACCTCCCACTGTTTTGAGGCATACACAAATTGCTGTTAAAACAGGAAGTACCGAACTGCAGCGTGTCCATCTGCTTTCCCTAATCCCAAACACTTCTGTGTCCCTGGGGCCTGATTCTACAGGTGCCCTCAATAAATGTGTGCAGAAGGAATGGATGAATAATGTGCTTTAGATTGTTTTAAGTTTTTTTTAATTACAGAAAAATATAACATAAAATGTATCATTTTAGAGTGTACAATTCAGTGGCATTTTGTACGTTCCCAATGTTGTGCCACCATTACTACCATCTATTTTAGAATATCGTCATCACCCTCCACCCCTGCCAAAACAAAAAACAAACAAACAAAAAACCCTGTACCCATTAAACAGTTACTTTTCCACCTCCTATGGGAAAGTCTACAGTAGTTTTAGCTCCACTACATACTTTAAACCATTGCTGGTGGATGCTGCTTTGGTGAGAAAGCTGGCAGAGGCAGGGTGGGCAAGAACTTATTTCCTGCGTACCCACCACGAGCTTGCTCCCCTCCGTAAACTACACAGGTAGATGCCTAGTAACAGTGCTATCAGGCATGTGCGAGGCTGTGATGAGGAAACACTGGATCCTGAAGCAACACAGAATGGTGAGAGATGAGGTCAATGAGGCCAGAAGGGGTGGGATGGGGGGGTCCTTATGCATAGAAACTTGGACTTGAGTCCACGAACCAATGAATGGAGGCTCAGCCCTCTCTTCTCTGGTCTAGTACATCCCGGGGATGGTCTTAGAAGAGGGTGGGTACTAGGGAGACATGCATTCCCCACCCCCCATCCTGATAAATCGACAGTGGATAGGCCCTGGCCCGGCTGCCGATGGAGCTCCAGCTGCAGAGAAGCGGGCGTGGAGGCGGGCAGCCGCGGACAGTTAACGAGTGATTTATTGGTACTGCCGCACAACAGCTTTCCTGGGACCTGTTGTTCCTAATGAACAACCACTAACTGGATGATACCGCTTTCTTTTTTTCAAAGCAAAGAAAGGTCCCCAAAGCCTTTCTTCCCCATTGTCATGGGAGGAAAGACTTCACCTTCGCCCGCTGCCTGAGTCTAAAGTACAACAGGTATTTGGCGGCAATCCCCACCTGCTCCCTCACGCGGGCACAGACACACACAAACACCCTCACGGAGAGTCAGACCCTCACTCCCTTATACATGTGATCCCCACACCGTCAAGACATTTATTCCCCCAACATTAATGACACCGACCTTGTCTTGCAGCCATGCTCCTACACTGTCACGTGTATCCGTACTTTACACACACACACACCACCCTAATCCCCCCCACCCCCACTGAAAGCAGCAGGCCTAGCCGTGTATTTGCACACAGCCGCATGTGTGTCTCCTCACACACTCACACCACCTGTCATTACAGTCAAGGCCACAGGGTCCCCCCCCACGGTCTCAGGCAGGAATCTTCTCTGCGGCGTCCACACCTCCAGTGAAGGGGCTCACTGACTTAGCAGAAGCTCAAGATCTGGGGCCCTGACCTGGCTCCCTTGGCCGTGGGGGTGGTACATGCCAGGGAGAGGAAGTGGTACATGCCAGGGAGAGGAAGGGGGCGCCACAGCCAGGCCTCAGGGGCCCCGTGGTCCAGCGTGGAGGGTCCCAACTGCCATATCATTCAGACTAAAATCGTTTCTCCTGTTTATAGTTCCTAGGACACTAAGAAGCTGCAGACTCACTTAAGAGCCAGGCTGCTGAGGGGGTGATGGGGCCTGAGATGGTGCCTGGCACCTAACAGGCAGCTCACATGGACTGAAATGTTCTTCCCTGAAAAAAGGCGTGTTGAAGTCTGCGACAGACTGAATGTCTACGGCCCTGCACCTCCAATTCATATGTTCAAATTCTAACCCCCCAGTGTGATGGTGTTAGGAAGTGGGGTCTTTGAGAGGTGATTAGGTCCTGAGGGTGGAACCTGAAGAGCTCCCTCACTCCTTCTGCCATGTGAAGAAAGCAGCAGGAGGGGGCCCCCCCAGACACCAAATCTGTAGACACTTTGATCTTGGACTTCCAGCCTCCAGAACTGTGAGAAATAAATGTCTGTCGTTTAAGCTGCCCAGTCGATGGTATTTTTGTTACAGCACCCTGAACAGCCAGAGACAAAGTCCTAACCCCCAGGACCCCAGAATGTGACCTTACTTGGAAATAGGGCCATTATCGATGTACTTAGTTAAGATGAAGTCAAACTGGAGTAGGATGGGCTCCTAACTCAATATGACCGGCGTCCTGATAAGAAGACAGCCATGTGAAGACAGAGACATGCGGGGACAAAGGCGTATGATGATGAAGGCAGAGACTGGAGTGTGCTGTACAAGCCAGGAACGCCAGGAATTGACAGCGGCCCATTGTAAACTAGGAAGAGACAGGGAAGGATTCCCCTGCAGGTCTCAGGGGCAACACGGCCTTGTCAGTAGCTTGATTTTAAACTTCTAGCCTCTAGAACTGGGAGGCAATACATTCCTGTTGTTTTAAGGCACCCAGTTTGTGGTACTTTGTTACAGCAGCCCCAGCAGACTAACACAGCATCCAACAAGTATTAGTTCTGATCTCCTGTTTGCTCTTTCTGGGCTTCAGTCTACAACTCGGCACTATGGGCGTGAACATTCATCAGGGGGACGCTGTGAGAACCCATTCTAAGCTACACATTATTAATGGAACGTCATGTGCCAGGTCCCGATTATACTGAGATAGATAAATAAACCATGGTCTTGCCTAGAGCTACATAAATCTGTGAGAACGTTTCTAGATAAATACAAAACGGGCCGCTGAAAGAAAAATAATGCCTCCGGCCAAGGCACCGACTTCAGCAGGTCTTCCAATCCCCCTCACCCCTGCCCTCAACCCATAAAACAGTGCTGAGCTCTGAAGGGGATGGCAAAGTTAACAATCACTCAGACTTAAAAGTTTCCCCCCAGCTTTTGAGCTACAGATATTAAGTTTCATTAAGACATCGTTGTGGTGGAAAACAAACTTAACAATGGGCAGCTCTTTTTCCATATGAATCAGCCAGCTGTGCAGGAATAAAAAATAAACCCAGCTCCCCCGTCCCCTCTGGGGATGCCGGCATGGGCTCACTGTGCTGGTGCTATGACAGCAGCTCCCAGGAACCACCACACTCTGCCAGGGCCTGGACTTCTGCGGCCTGGGACATTTCTGTGGTCCCCCAAACTCCCTGTCTGTGAACACACTTTGGATTTGTCTCAGAGCTGTCATGCTCTCTGGACTAATACCAGCCTCAGCCACCGCTTGGCAAACCACCCCTGTCAGTGCCCACCTGTCCCTACGTGTCAAAGATGCCCCATGGCAGTGAGAAAGCACAGGTTTTGGAGTCGGGCAGATCCGTGTATGAATTCATCCTGCACCACTTACTAGACAGACAGGTGGCTTTCAGGAAGTCACTTTACCTGTCTGAGGCTCTATTTCCTCATCTACAAAAAAAAAAAAACAACACAAAATACCAATCATGCTGAGATATGAAGAGGATGAAACAAGATTATCTATTTAAAGAGGCTCAGCTGGTACCTGACTTATAATAAATATTCAATAACATTTATTATTTATTGAGTACCTATGTATTATTAGGTAAGTAATTATTTAGTAGTACTTAATTAATATAATAGTACTTCTTATTAACTAAGTAATTTTCATTATTATTTTCCCAGGTTGCTGTGATTTATCGTGGGACAGGCCACTGAAGGGCCTTGAAGCCAGCTGTCCTCCTGGGACACTGGGTCTTGGGATGAGAAAGACAAAAGTAGTTCCTAACAGCCAGGAGTGGCCTGGCCCTCACAGCTCAGCAGTGGCTTTCTCCTGTTGAATACAGACAATAGTACACACTAACTTCAGACAGGAAACTCTGATCATAATGGACCTGGACAAAGGCAAGGCCACTCTGCAATCATGTCTGACCTTAGACAAAAACTGAAAATTGTCCAAACCACAAAATGACCAAAAAGCCGCCCCCCACCATCCTGGCTGATGTGAGTAACTGCTGCTGCTTTTCCAATTACAACTTTAACCTCACTTCATTCTTCCTGCCTTCCACATACGATTCTTTATGACATCCGGGCACAGAATCACCCCTGCTTCCTGACAGTATCCAGAGCAAAGCTCCCCACTTCCTTGAACTCACCTGCCCCCCACCAAATAACCTAATATAGGGCCACATCCTGTACATCATTTCATACACCCTTTCCTGGGACACCCAATGAATCCCCAGGATGTGTGTCCTCCCTCTTTGCAAAGAGTCAATAAACCCATCTTGGTTCAACTACAGGTGAGTTCCTGGTCATCTTTGGCTGGAAGGCCTAAAAGGGATTTGGATGCTGCCCTGCCCTAGCAGAGAGGGAGTCTGGGACTTTTTCACACCTGACCACAGGTGAAGCTTTCTCCCCTAGCCTACTTTCTGTATCACATAGGCACACTGGACCCACAGCCTCCAAGCTGCCTTTTGCCATTGGAAGTCCTGACAGCTGCGTTCCAGGATCGGTAGGCCTGAGAGGCCATCGTGGTGAACGTTCTTCTTCCTGTGGTCCTGTCCCAGCTCTCCCTGCATGGGTGCTCAGAGCTACAGGTCTTAGGAATCATTTTATTCAGTTGCCTCAGCAGGGCCAGGTTTCTTCCGCTGGTCCTCTGCCTGATGGCCATCCAGGGTCGTTGATGGCACTCACGTGGCACTCTGTGGGATACTGCCTAGCTATGTGTTTGTCTTCTCTACACCGTGAGCCCCTGGGGCCAGAGTCCATGCCTGCTTCATCTCAGCATTTGTGCAGCACTAACGCACTGCCTGCCACGTGCTACTGAAAGGATGCACACGTGTCCATGGCACCTGTTCAGTCACTGAGCCTCACAACTCCCCTCCCCCCCACCTCAAACCATCAATACCACTGTAGACCAAGTAGCACTGTCCCGCTGTGAGATCATTTAACATGCTTTTCTTTTTCCTAAGATCCATCATTTTATTTTCTCTTCTCTTTCATTACCAGCACCAGTAGTGAGCTTTCTGTATTAAGCAATTTCTTTTAATTTCTTTCTTTCTCAATAAAGTTTACAATCACTGTTACTGCCTGAAAGACGAAGCATAGAGAAAGGTCTACACAGCTGACCGGAGAGGTATACGCTGGGTGAGCGGCTAGGATTCCTCACTAGTAAACAGGAGGGGAGGACCAGAGGCTTGTGCAGAGAAGAGTCAACACAGCAGCCTAAGATCCTTAGAAAGGTGTGCTTGCAAGGTTGGCTCTTGGCTGGCATCTGGAAACTTGGCTGGTAAACAGTTCCTTACCTGATATAGAACCTTCTCTAAATGAGAAGGGTGGCTTACTGTGCCTAGACTGTGTGGACAAATAATGAGGGCTTATGCTAAATACCTGCTTCCCCCTGAGAGTCTGGCATTTTGGCCTGTGCTAGGCAGAGGGTGCCTATGCGACCAGCCCCCGATAAAATCTTTGGCCAAGGGGTCTCTCTTGAGCTTCCCTGCTGGACAGCACTTTTGTCATCACAGTTCATTACTGGAGGAATCAAGCACGTCCTGAGTGACTCTGCTAAGAGACAGCGCTTGGCAGCTTGCACCTGGTTTCCCCTGGATTTCGCCCTGTGCATCTTTCCCCTTTGCTGGTTTGCTATTTATCCTTTTGCTATAATAAATATTAGCCATGAGTCCCACTATGTGCTGAGCCCTGTGAGTCCTTCCAGTGACTCACAGAGCCTTCAACACCCCTCGACACAGGCTTCAAGTTCGAAGGTCCACTGTCAGGGTTCAAAGACAGGATGGGGGCTCAGGTGCCCTGGACCAAGGTGGCGATGTGATAATTCATGAAGTGTCAGGTATTCATGGTGTCATGAGCTCTGACATACTTCCTAAGTGTGAAGAATAACAGCCAAATGCCAGAGTAGACACTTGAAGAGCTTGTTAGATCTAACTGGGGAAAAAAATGACACGGCATTTTCTCCAACTAAAACGCATCTTTTAGCACTAACTCTAGCGCTGAGGTAAGAAATTATTGAAAGTGGTGGATGCAGGTAGAAAGTGGGGTAAATCCTTTGGGCTTAAGCCGCTTCTCTCCTTTTCCAACCACGTGAGGCCCCAGGGCGGGAGATGCCCAAGGAGCCTCGCTTGTCACATGCTAACTTCTGACTTAGCCATTTGGTTCCTGTTTGCAGAGCCCCCTCTGCCTTTTCACAGCCCACTTCACACCCACGATGGCTCCTCTCTCCTCCCTCTGCCACCCATACAGCAGCTGGAACGGTCAACAAGTGTTTACAATTGTTTGTAATTTGTTTGCACCACACTTTGCATTTGGTTTGTTCCATACGATTATTTGTTTTGTAGTTAAGGTCCTACAAAGTGCAGAGCAGCATGCTCATTTAGGAGCCAGGCTGCTGAGCTGTAGTGGAAAGAAAAGCCCTCTTTGGTGTCTTGAATATAAAGGGTTTGGCTATTTCTTTGAAGGAAAGTTTCTTCCAGAACAGAGAGCCTGGTCTGAGAGCCTTCTCACAGAGCCGACTGGGAGAAACTGGTCTGAGGAAAATCAGGCCTGTTGGAGTCTTTTCACCCTTGACCTTGGCAACTGGGGAGTCAGCTTGGCGACTGGGGAGTCGGCTTTGACCAGCTGCCATATATTCAAGCATACCCCATTTTATTGCGCTTCCTATTTCGTTTTTAAAAAATTGTGGCAGGTTTGTGGCAACCCTGCGTTGTCAGATAATGGTTAGCATTTTTTAGCCATAAAGTATTTTTTTATTTAAGGTATGTATATAATTTTTTTTAGACATAATACTATTGCACACTTAATAGACTACAGTATAGTGTAAACATAACTTCTATATGCACTGGAAAACCAAAAAAAAATTGTGTGACTTGCTTTATTGCAATGCTCTCTTATTTCAGTGGTCTGGAACCAAACCCGCAGCATCTCTGAGGTCTGCCTGTAGTTGTGAACAGCAGTGCGTGGGTATGGGGTCAGAGAGACCTGGGGTTGAATCCCATCTCTGCCACTTTCCAGCTGTGTGATCTCAGAGCACCTTCAAATGATGATGAGACCTCTGTCTACCTCAAAGGTTGTTGCAAATGTTAAACAAAAAGTGAAAACACTTTGTGATTCACAAAATGCTGCACAATTGATAATAACAACACTATATGCTTATATAGCACTACCTAGGTGCCAGACACTATCCTAGGTGCTGTAACTCTCTGAGCTCATTTAATTCATAACCATGCAATGAGGCAGTCAGTAGAATTATCCCCATTTTATAGGTGAGGACACTGAGGCACGGAGAGATTTAGAAACTTGCCTTGTGTAACACAAGGTAACACAGTTAATGAGTAGAAGAGCTGGGGTTCAAACCCAGGCAGTCTGGCTCCAGAGTCTGTGCTTATAAGTGTAAGTTGTGGTTTTTTTTGGAGGGGATTTTGGCACCTTTTAAACCACAAAAGCATTGGTTGTCATTCACTCAAATTTTTGCATTCCTGTATCCATGAGGCAATGTTTATCAGGGGTAAGACCTTTGGATTCTAACTGCCCTGTGTTACGTATCAGCTTTGTGATCTCCTGGCTGGCAAGTGACTTAAGCTTTTGGGGCCTTAGTCAGCTTGGGGAACCCAGACCAGGTGGCCTAAATGGCAGAAATGTATTTTCTCACTGTTCTGGAGGGTGCCAGCATGGTCAGGTTCTGGTGAGGACTCTCTTCCTGGCTTGCAGACCGCTGCCTTCTTGCTGCGTGCTCATATGGATTTTCCTCAGTGTGTGTGCCTGGAGAGAGCAATCTCTCTCTTCCTCTTCCTAAGGCAGACTAATTCCATCAGGAGGGGCCCCCCATCCTCATAACCTTACCTAATAAGCTTAAATATCTCCCAAAGGCCCCATTTCCAAATAGCATCACATTAGGGGTGAGAGCTTCAACATAAGAATTTAGGGAGGGACACAATTCCATCCATTCATCATCCATAAAATGGGTGGGAAAAACCCTCTATCTAATGGGCTGATGTCCTCATCTGAATCAGGGATAGTACCTGCCACCTTTGACCGCTCCCTGCTTAAACCTTTTTTTGGGGTTTCTTATGCCCTTCACGGGAAAGGCTGAAGCCAGCAATTCAGTCTACCATGCTGGAACCCAGCTTTCCTCTCTGGCCTCAACTCTTAATTCCCATAGGCTCAGCCATGACAAACTTCTTGCTAATTCCCGAACAGTCCATACAGCTGGGAGTCAGACCTGAGGCTCCTTTAATTGAGGCTCCTTTTCTTCACCACTGCTGCTCCCCGTCATCAGAGGAAGTTGGGCCCGCAGCTTTGGGAAGAGTCTGGGGGAGGGTCTGGGCTCCTCTGAGACCTCTTCCCTAAAGAGGTCTTTTGTGGGGTTTGCACTGAGCCTGGTTCCGGGGATCCTGTGGGTAATGACCGTCACTCTCTGCCCACTATGCTTCATGTATCAAACCCATATTAACCCCCAGGAGCCCTTCCTCACACTTTGCTTCACATGTTTCCCTCCAGTCCAAAGTTAAAGGAAAGAAAGTCATTTCTATATTGTGGTCAGTCTGCCTGGGTTGATTAGTGTGAAATTAAATTTGTGGCAAGGATCCATGGGCTGAGGGAAGCCAAATTCATCTCGACACGCTGGCTGCATGTGGCGCTCGTGCGTGTTTGCCCTGGGTTCCTCTCCACTTGCCTTTGTGCTGATGGAGAGATCCAGCTGGTTACATGAACCCAGATTAAGGTCCCTGTATCCTCCTGTCAGCTCATCCTGTTTGGGGTGCTTTTTCTGCTGCCCGTAGCTACTCAAGGGCTTATCAGTTACCCCAACAGCCATTTACATAGGAGGAAGCTGTGGGAGGGAAGGGGAGAGATGGCCAGGTCCTACAACTCAGGGATTCCAGCTCTGTCATTATATAAGCCGTGTGACCTTGGGCAAGTCCATCTGATCCTGAAGCCCAGCTTCTTTTAACTGAATCATGAGGCCCTGCCCAGAAATGCACTCATTCTCCATAAGGAGGCCTTAGAAATACTACGCCAATAGTTTTTAGACAAGACTATGACAGCATGAATCAGGGAATCTTCAAGCTGAGGGGTCCTTGAAGGAAAGGAATTAACATTCATCAGGTCCTGCTATGTGCCAAGTACCATCTTTTAAACTTATTATTTTTTTTAACTGAATTGCATAGTAAGAAATACATTGTAACTGGCGACCCAGTACAGGTGCTGTGTGTAAAGTATAGCTAAAATAAAAATTCACAAAATAACACTGACTTCACTATGTTTCATGTAGTCTATTCTATTCTGCTCCTCTCCCATCCATTTATTACCATTATTTTAAATGATGGTGTGCTGAAACACAGCACTGATTTCAGGATCAGTTACGGTCCACAGCTGGGAAAAGGAAGCCCTGTATCTTTCATGTGCACACTTGCCTTTTGTGCTCCTTACAACTTTAGGAGGTAGGCATGTCTTCATTCCCATGTTGCAGATGAAGAAACTGAGGCTCAGTGAGATTCAGTCATTTGCACAACATCACCCAATTCCTGAGTGGCTGAGCTGGGATTCTGAGTGTGACTCCAAGCCCATGCTGTTCCCAGTTATCTTGCTGCCTGAGAATCCAATGATCCCATTTGGTTCATGGGGAAACTGACGTCCAGAGAGGAGAAGTAACTTGCTCAAGGTCACACTGGGTCTGGTGATAGAGCCTAACACTGAAACCAGATTCATCCCTGGATTCCACACGCCCCAGCACTGGAACTAGGCTCCTGTGGGCAGGAAGCTCCTTCCTCAACATCGGTTACTCTCTTTCTTCCCTGAAGTCATCCTGGATTATATGAAGTTGAAACCGGCCAAGAGCCACTCTCCCTGGACAAAGCTGAGCTTACAATAGGAAATAATGCCTTGCAAATGTCTTTTGGTAGGAAGTTTGTCATTGTGCACGTCACTGCTTCCACTGGAACTGAAAGTCATGTTGGCTCAAATTAAAAGCAAAACTCTAGATCACTGTACCTCTCAGCACACACAGCGGGTCCTAACCTAGTTTCACAAATGCAATCTATCTTAATTTAGCGTAGCTTTCCGGGTCTGTTTTTCCCTCCTCCCAGTTCAGAAGGAGGGTGTGCTTGTATTAGCACGTACTGCCCACCAGGGAGTGCTGCAGTGCGCACCAGTGGGGAGTGGATTTGGGATGTATTTAACGTCTTCTTACAAGGAACTCACAAGAACAGCAATATTAGTGGCTGTCAGATACCAGCTCCCAGATCACAGCAACTCCAGCAGAGGTGGTGCTCTGGAGAGGAGGCCCCAGGTCAGACTTCACCAAGGCAGTTTGAGGCGGCGGAGCAGAAGGAAGGGCTGGAATTATGGACACAGAGAAGCCAAGATGATAACGAAAGACATGGGACCAAGAGTCTCCTGGGGGCAGCATGACAAGGCTGGGAGCAGGAGTCGGGCAACAAGGTCAGAGATCCAGAGGATCGGCAGCTGGATGGAGGGAGTATGGTGTGAGGAACGGACAAGGGGCGTGGTTCATGACCAAGGCCATGAGCTCTGAGAGAGAAAGTGGGGAGTGGTATGGGACAGGCCAATGCTAAAGGACTCTGCAGCTGGGCTGAAGGAGCTGTGAGGCCAGGAGAAGGATCAGGTGTGAGCCCCCTCCCCTTAGAATACCTGGGACCCCATTTTGGTCACAGAACCTAAGAATACTGTGGTCTTCCTCACTGCTTATGAGGCCCTGGGGTGGAGCAGGGAAGGGCAGCTGGTTCCCCTCACCAGGTACAGATCCCAACCTCACCATCTCCACGCACTGGTCCTGGCCTGAGCGCCCACCCCCTTTCCTGAATTACTGCAGTAGCCTCCTACTCAGACACAGCCCGCTGGAGTTCAGCACTGCTGCTTCCAGAATGACCCTGTCCAAGTATTAGTCAGACCCTGTCAGTCCCCAGCCCAGAGAGCCTCCTGTGATTCTCCCTGCAATGCCCTGGCACGTGGGCCCTACCCCAGGTCCCCTCTCTGATCTCCTCCCCACTGCAGCCACACTGGCCTCCCTGATGTTTTGGAACAATCCAGACACCCTCCTGCCCCAAGGCCCTTGAACCCGCCCTTCCCTCTGCTGGGATGGCTCTTCCTCCGGACTTGCTCACCACCAGCTCCCTCACCTACCTCACAGGCCATCTTCTCAGTGAAGCCTCCTCTGGCTGCACCCCCGGTCCCACCCTGGCATCCCCTATCCCCTCTCCTGTAACACTTATCATCTTGAAACATCCTATATAATGTAGTTTTTAAACTTGTTGATCAGTCGCCCCACTGACGAGTGGGCAGTTTTGTCTGTCTGGATCAGGCTGGAACCCCAATACCTAAAACAGTAGGTGCTCAACAAACAGCTTTTAAATGACAGAGGATCTGCCTAACTCTCCAACTTTCCCTCCCTGCACACTCTGCCCCCATATTCCAGCCTCATGGGACACACCTGACATTTGTCCTCCTCCATGCCTTCATCCACAGAGAATGCCCTTTCTTCCCCCTCCTTACCTGGTAGAATCCCTCCCGTCCCTCAAAGCCCAGGGACCAGCACTTCTTCCATAAAATCTTCTCAGAAACCTACTGGTTGGACTTTTTCTCTTAAACCTCTACAACGTCTACTTTAAATGTCTTTTCTCCAGCATGTCACAATTAGAGAGTGATCTGGTATAATCTCTAGGGTCCTGAGTAGCTCTAACAGGTTACGGATTCAATTTCTTTTCCGGCAGTTTCTAACAGTGACAAAGAAGTTTACGTTCTGGATACAGCAAGAATCATCTCTCAGGTTGTGTATATTTTATTAGCCTTGAGCTAATGAAAACATGTTTCTATAAAACAGAACAAACTGCAGAGTGCAGTGGTCAAGAAAGATAACAGGCAGTGGAGTGAGGCAGATCTGGATTCAAACCCTGGCTCTGCTATTTACTAGCTGTGCCACTGTTAGCAAGTCACCTAACCTCTCTAAATCGTAGTTTTCTTGACTAAGAAAACTAGGAAATGGGGAAAGGTTAAGAATCAATGCATTTGTTAATCTCTAAGGTTCCTTCTAGCTCCCAGATTCTCAGATGCTCTGACCGTACTAGGCCCTCCTCAATCCTTCTTGGAACTTGGGGGCTTACAGTCCTCATTATGTGGATAACTCTGTCCAGTAAGAGACTCTAATTCCCTGAAAACATCGGGTACTTCTGCAGTATGGGAGGGAGTATAAGCCTGCTTATGGGGCAGAAGGGTAGTCAAATATAGGGGTATAATCCCTACCCCAGCTGAACGAACCCAGCTTCCTGTCCTAGAGAAGGGAGCCTTGTGTCCAATGGTTGAGTAGCTACAGTACTCTGGCCGCTTAGGGAATTAATGAGAGCTTTTCTTACAGATTTTTAAAACTAAATCTCGTGAGCATGGGGCCAGGGAGGGTAGAGAATAAATGGAGTTAAATTGGTAATGAGCTTCTTTCTCACTGTGCTTGAAGATGCTCACCTAATCTACACTCTCAATAAACAATTTGGCTGCCTAATTAGGTTAACCAGTAGTTTCCCTTTTGATACCCAGGCTGCTTGATAACTTGGGTGTAACCGTGATTCTGTTTCATTGTTTCTTTTCTAAGTGAATTTCTCAATTTGCCTCTGGGATTAGACCTCAGGGTAAATTCTCACTACTCCCCAGACCCACCACACCTCTTTATGCCTCCAAACCTTGGCTCCAGCAACCTGCCTCTACTGGGAATGCCTCTCTCAGATCCCTCACGCTCAGTGCAATCCTGCTCAGCTGGCCTTCAAACTCTGGTACACAATGTGAGTGGAACGAAGGGATGAGCCTTTGTACCCTCAGGGCAAAACGAATGGCTCCTTCTACTGTCATCCCACACCCACAGCTCTTTAAACAATATTAATAGCTAAAACCCTTTTAACCATTTTTAAGCCACGATTCAACGCATTAAGTACATTCACATTGTTGTGCAATCATCACCGCTATCCATCTCCAGAACTTTTCCATCATCCCAAACTGATACTCGGTACCCATTAAACACAAACTCCCCATTTCCCTTCTCCCAGCCATGGGTAACCACTGGCACACTGTTTTAGAAATGAGGAAACTGTGGCATAGAGAGGTGAGGTGACTTGCTCAAGGTTTCAGAACTGGGACATGGTCCAGGATTTGAGACCAAGGCTCCTCACTAGATTTGGAACCACCTCTTTCCACCCTGCCACACTGCCTGCTAAACCTCCACCACAGATAGGGCTGCAAGGTTGTCATAGCTCCACCTCCCCTGCTATTCACCTAGATTCTTGATTCTAGAATGATGCCTGGTCCACCGAAGGAGCTCAGCATAGCTACAGAACAAAGCACAGAACGAATCTACAAAACAGACACTGTGTCCACCTGACCCTGTGGTTGGAAATGGAGTTCACATTGCAACCTCTGCTTTCTAAAGAACATTTATAGGATGCCAAGTGTGTGCCTGGCATGATGCCAGCTCCTCCTTGCTGTGGCTCCACTCAGCAGGAGAGGCCTGAGGGCCGGCTCCGCCTGATGCCCCAGAGGGGGAAGATTTGTGTTTACATTACCCAGTCAATTCTGTATTTATTTTGGATATTAAGCAGTGACATAAAAGCTGCTGACATTAACCTTCGGGGGCAGAAATTGGCTTTAATGGACCCCATAAAAAGTTATTATTGATGGCAGCTGCATGCAGTTTCACCATGACCTCAGCAAAAGCCTCCACCACTATCAATACTGTTGACAATTACTATTGACTAATGCAAGGCCGGGCGTGGAGGCAGAGTCGGTGTTTCTGTGGCTGCAAGTTGCTGGGGGTCATGCTTTGGTGTCCTCAACTGCTGATTCCAAAAGAGTGGGCAGAGGGCTCAAACTATAGCATCAGAGAGACCTGAGCTCAGATCCAAGCTTTGCCGACCTGCTGAATGACTGGCTGTACAATCTCTGGCAAGTCAGTTGACCTTTTGGGAGCCTCAGTTTTCCCATCTGGGAAATGGGAGTGCCACGGTGCTGTCATGAGGGTTGAAGGCAATGGCCCTTGTGCAGCAGCTTGACACGATAGGTCCTCAGCATGGCCTCCCCCTGCTCCTGAAAGTGGCCGTAACGCGATGTGTTGGCTGATTATGTCCAGTGGAGTTGAGCCCTGCTCTGATGGTAAGATCAGAGTTCTCATCACAGATAAAAGACAGAACTGGGCTCAGGGGGATGAATGCGAGAGAAAGAGACGAGGGCAGGGGAGAAAGATGTGAGAGCGGAAGGGGCAGGAAGAAGAGGGGGGAAGCCGGGAAAGAACGGAGACTTCTGCATAGAGCCTGGCTCCAGCTCAGCTAGGTACACGGCCGCCGCCTGCCCTTCACCTCTGAGCCCCAGTCGTCAGCTGTAAGTTCTGGTTGACAACAAAGCTGTCCAACTCCTCGGTGGATAAAGGGGAGCCATTCCTATGGCTCCTTCACTGCCAGGATGAGTTACTGTCATTATTTAGACTCCAGTATAGCAAAGCCACTAATATAATTTTCCAGCCTGAAGCAAGTGGACAGGTGCAGGATGTCTGAGTTTGGAAGTCCAGGCCTGAAAGGGATGAGGCGGCCAGGGAGGAGCTCTTTGTTAGATCCACCTGCCCACCTCCTTTGCCTGCCCATCTTCCGTGAGCACAGTGAGACTTAGAGTGAGTGCTATGGCCCAATGCCGAAATGCATGATCAGAAGGAGAGGGTGGTATGGCCAGGGAAGCAGGCAACCATCTCCCTGTCCCTGTTACCAGAGCCTGAAGCTCTTCAGGCTCGCCGTCGTTATCACCCAACAGAGGCTTAATTCAGCTGTAACTCAGCTCTCAGGGAATATACAATAAAGTGGGTGGTGTGTGCCTCACTCTGTCATGACTTTATGGAAAAATGATCATTTGTCACCATGGCAAGAAGCCTTCAAACGAACAAACAACACAAGTACTTTGCTGCAGAGGAAATTCACTATGATTAGGGCCACAAGGGTAAAGGTTTTAGAATCATACAGGCCTGAGTTCAAATCTCGTCTTGCTAGCTATGTGACCTACACAGGTTTCTTAACCTCTCTGGGCTACAGATTCCTTATCCTGTACAGTGAGGGTAATAAAACCTATCTCAAGGTGTTGTAGAGGGAGTAAATGAGATCATACAGCTAAGTACTTAGCACTGGGCATGGGGGTCTAATAATCAGTAGCAGGTATTAACTAGTATTGTTGTTATTACTATTATGTTCCTCTTGTGCACCTTCACCTTAATGTAAGGACTTCGAATCACAGAATCCTAGATCTAGAAGGGCCTACAGGTGATTCAGCTCACTTATTCCCCAAAAGTGTTGACTGGAACACTGGTCCCGTCGCATGCTCTGATAATAAAGGGTTTTTAATTCTCAGATCAATTTGGGGGATGCTGCATGTAACCCTCCTTGCTAATATCTCCGTTAGCGTGCATATTAACGTATTAAAGGCTCTGAGAAGTCCTGCAGTAAGGAAACTGGTTTAAGTTCCTTTAACTCAGTGTTCCCTACATTATTTGACCACAGGGCACTCCCCTCCACCCCTCTTCAATCTAAGAACTATTAACATTCTCAGAATACAAGGAATGCTGATTTCATTAAAACTACTTATTTTACAGATGAGGAAACTGAGGTCTAGAGAAAGGATCTAACTTATCCAATGCTACACCCCAGGTCAGTGATGGCACTGAGGCTTCCTGCCTCCCAGTTAGATACCATTTTCTCTACACAGGCCTCGCACATCAAATTCAGTGTGTAGTGCAGAAGAGAGAAGGGGGCCGCAGGCTGGGCTTGGGCCTAGGTGGGAAGGTGGATGAGGGAGTGTGGATGGCTCCCCACTGCACAGAGGGGAACCCCTTCAGCTGCAGAGGTCATTGACCCCCTCCCAGGGCTGGTGGAGTGTCAGGGGAGGGTGACACTGCCAAGCTGGTATTTGGGACCTGCTGCTCCTCCACCCCTCAAACAGGTGCGTCCCTAGGAAAATCTCCGAGCTCTCTAGCAGCAGTGGTGGAACAAACAGTTGCAATTCTGCTGCACCTGACTTTTTTAGGAGATGGATTTCTCCACCTGACCCTGACCTTACCTAGTCTCCTGCCTGATCCCAAATCTGGGATTGTGTCATGCATAACCCACTGGAGCATCCTTTTCAGAGACTAACCTACCTAAGCCTTCACCTCTGACCTGGTGTCTCCACACACGCCCCCCCGCCACCCCCAAACCACTTCTCCAATTCCCCCCACATCCTGGGGAGGAATCAAAGGATCCTGCATTTAGAGCTGGAAACCAGTAGGGGGCACTGGTACCTGGCTTGGTTCTTCCAGTTCTCGTTCAGATTGTCATCCTCACGTCCCCCTTCCCACCTCTGGTGTGGCAGGGCCAGCAGACCCCCTCACTGGACCTCGGAGAAACAAAGCCCTCCCCCGGGCAGAGGGGCTGTCCTGGTCTCTGCCACCCTCCCTAAGTCTTTGCTGCCAGACTCCAGCAGGACCCTCCTTCCTCCATGTGGACCTCATCCACAAGCTGCCCAGAGACTGTGGGCACAAGGTGCCACAGAAACGGAAATTCCCTCAGCGGGTGGCCCACTGCAGGGCTGCATCTATCTCAGGGCCCCTCAGAGATCTGCCAACAAGGTCCGAGAGTGGAGAGGAATATCCTGAAACGCGGCTCCCTTTCCTTCCCCACAAAAAAGGAGATGTGTGAATAACTTGTCCTCTTTTTCTCCCACAGCATCTCTCCGGCCTTGGAAGAGAGCTACAGAGATGAGAGTGGAATAGAGTCCAGAGACAGCCCTTCCTCCAATCTGCAGATGAGATCATGGGAAAGCTGGGGTAAAAACACGAGTTTTAAGTTACTCCAGCGTGACAGTTTTCGTGTGAAAGCTATCCTCTGATCAGCATAAGACCCTGGGTTGGGGCAGCACGCGTGGCGGGCGCCCAGGGTGGTTGGGCGGCTGGAGGCTGGAGGCTGCGTGAGCAGAGTTCTGCAGGACCAGGCACGGTGACCGCCGGAGAGGATAAGCTGCAGGGGATGGGCTTCCACTCTCCTCCAGCCCATCTGCTCCCACCCGCACAGGCACCTTGTAAGCAGTAACCCTGCCCCTTCGGCACCCCTCTCATCTGGAATGAAAGTGCGGCAACCCGTCTCCAGCCTGGCACCCACGGGCGGGGGTTTCACGCGACCCTGCGAGAGGCTCTGCCTTTTGACGACGGAGAGCAAAGCCATTTTCCACCGACTTCACCGGAGCCCCAAGGGATGGAGCAGAAGATCAATACTGTGGTTAAAACCCCGGCCCCATAACCCAGGCGCCCGGCACAGGCCAAGCAGGCCACTCACCGGTCTCCGCGTTCTCGTGCTCCGTGTCGGTGAGCGTCAGGTTGGAGTTGGCCCGGCTGGACAGGCAGGAGCTGCGCCCCGACCGCGTGCTGCGGGCCCACAGCTGCACGGGGTGCTCGGGGGACAGCACAGGGTCGGCCTCCAGGTCGGCCTCGGAGCTGGCCCCCATGGAGTAGCCACAGTGGGGGAGGCCGATGTCTGTCCGGTACAGGGTCCCGTGCGGGGGCGTCACCTCCCCCAGGCCCAGCTCACGCAGGGTGAAGTTGGTGCCTAGGAGAGAAGGCAGGGGAGCGGGATCAGGGCGTGAGGGGGGCATCTCCCACCAGAAGCCCGGCCCCTACCCTAGGACTCACTCTTGTCCTTTGAGCTCACTGTGATATTCGATGCCCGGGCCTCTCCTCTGCACCTTCTCCACCAGCCCGAACCCTCCACCCCTTTATGGAGGGCCCAATACAAATGGCCCCTCATCTGAGAAGCCTCCCCTCCTCCTACACCCTGTGTGGGAGTCACTGCTTCTTCCTCCGAGCCGCCTCTGAGAGTCCTCGGCCCTGGTCACCCTGCAGAGCAGAACTGCGTAAGAGCCTGGGTCCTCTGCTCGAGATGGCTTCACGGGGGCAGGGACCGTGTCCCATTCATTCCTAAATCCCTGGGCCTAGAAGGCAACCCGGTACCCAGTAGGGGCTCAGTACATGTCTGCTAAACCGGACGGAGAGCTTCAGCTCTCCTATTCCAGCCCAGGGAGGGCCTGCCAGCAAGGAGGGCTCCTGAGCAGGGCAGAAGCCTCGTCCATGAAATGCCAATGGTTCTCTGGGACCAGACGTTCCTTTCCAGCCAGGTCAGGAAAGCCTGGAGCAGGAAAGCGAAGAAGATGGTGCCTGGCTGGGAAAAGTGGGCCTTGCACAAGGAGGTCGGCTCTGCCTTCTGTTTCCTCATGCCAGGTGGGCTGTGACAGGAACCAGCAGCCTCTGGGGTAACCCAGGGAGCCAAGCACACAGCCGAGGCTGGGCCGCCGACAGGTCTCTGGAGGCCCCGGGAAAGCCTGGCTGTGCCCACGACAGAGGCCGGGAAGACGTGGGTGAGGGGAGTTCACTCAGGGATCCGTGTTTGAGGGACAAAGGGGATACTGACTTCCATGGGAAACACAGCCTCCACATTACTCAGTGTTTACTCAGGGACAGCTTCTTCCATATTTTTAACATTCCCATGAGTGTTTTGGGGGATGAGGAAGACCGGCAGACGAAGGCGCTAAGGATCATATTCCAGTTAAACCACCGATCTAGGAAATGGACTTACACCCAGGCAGCACCACATTTAACCCAATCCAAGCTGCCCTCGGGTACTGATGTACAGCAATGACCAGGGCGTGGTGCCTGACTTCACAGAGCTCACAGTCAGGCGGGGGACACACGGCCCAGGCCATGATGAAGGGCTAAAGCCCAAAGTGGGGGGATCCACGGAGAGTGTCCTGGGAGCACAGAGGCAGAGGGCGGGGTATCAGGGTGGGAGCTCAAAGGAAAGGTTTGCGGATGAGAGTAAACGTGCAGAGCGGAGTAAGAAGAGAGAAGAGGCAGATGCCCATGCTTTGAAGGATCCCGCAACCAGGGTCAGGACTGAAGAGGACAAGCCTGCAAAGGAAGGAAGAAGGAACTGCCAGTGAGGCAGGAGGGGAGCCCCCAGAGATGGCCTCCTCTCCCAATCGTGTGCATCGCTCTTAACCAGGAACCCCTGTGCCTCCCAGGGTCCTAGTCAGCTCCGTGTCCAGCCTGGCACAGAGTAAGTGCTCAGTGAAAGGCAGTTAAATAATCAGAGAGACACACTCTGGTAGCACGCTGGAGGATGGATAAAGGGAGAGGGAAGGTGGGAGGAGAGAACTCTGCTACCCTCACGGGATTTCTGAGGCGCCAGGGAGGTAATGGGAGAGAGAGAACTTTGTAAGCTGCAGTGCCCATGTCTGCCTATGAGCTGAGAATGACTCTCATTTGTTATTTATGAAGATAAGAGGGGCTCCCTTTGGAGCCTCACGTGCTAGGATGGCATCCAAGCCAACCTGGGCCTGGCAGGGCTCACCGAGCTGGAGGAAAGCTTTGACACCATTTGTCCCCTCCCCTCACTGAGACCCAGAGATGACAATCAGTAGCAGGCAGCATTTCTGAAGCACCTGCTCTGTGCAAGTGTCAAGTGCTCTATTTCCAGTCCTCATCAATCCTCCCCACCACTTTACAATTAGGAGGCACGGCTGTGATCCCATTGCCCAGGTGAAGACACTGAAGGTAGTAAAAATGGCAGAGCCAGAATTCAAATCAGGTCTGTCTGATGTCAGAGTTTGAGCTGTTGACCGCAAATGGGAAAGAGCTGAAGACCCCTCGTCTTTAAAGCAGGAGAGGCGGCCTTGTTAACAGGTCAGCTTTCCTGTGGATCCAGGCCTGTGGGAGAGGCACGGCATCGTCGCACTTACCTCGCAACGCGTCATCTCTTTAGTCCTCAGGACAATTCAGTGCAGTAGCGAGGACTCATGGCCATGTAACAGGGGAGGCTTAGGGGAGAGCCGGTGGTGGTCAGAACTCAAGCCCAGGCAGTCTGACCCGGAGCCAGCTCCTAACCACCTCATTACGCCCACAAGGGGGGTGAGCATGAAAACGAATGAACTAAGAACGAACTACAGGGCAGGCTCTGACCAGACCTAGGTGCCAAAATAGCGGAGTGTTGGTGCTGACGGACGCCCTCCACGCCGCTGGGCTCCCGTCCCCGCTCAAGCGCGCCCACGCCCGGGGGTGAAGGGGAGGGAGTGCGCAGGCGCGCCCCAAGCCCCGCCCCGGCCGCCCTCACCTGCGCGGCAGAACTCCTCGGCCTCCTGCGGCACCATGTCCTTGACGCGGCTGCCGTAGGCGAGGCGGGCGTCCTGGTCGTAGGCCTTGAGGGTCTCGCTGGAGCTGTAGGATTTCTGCGGGGCCTTGCCCTCCTCGCTGTCGGCGGACGAGCTGGTGTAGCGGCGCTCGGCGTCGCGGCGCCGGGTCAGCGAGCGGTACGGCTTCCTCTCCTTTACGTCCATGGCCTCCGGCCGGCGCTCCTCCACATCCACAAACAGGGTCCTTGCCGCACTCAGGGCCGAGTGGTCTGGAGCCCGAGAAACCAAAGAAAGGGCGTCAGTTCCGGCCCCAGGGGGCAAAGGCCATCCCCGGGTCCATCTCGGACCTCGATTCACCCGGCAGCGCTGTGGACAAGGGGCCTCAGGCTCTGGAGGTGAGGGCGCCGCTCCATGGCCACGCAGCCATAAGTAGCACAGGGGCGCTTGCACCCAAGGCTCGTAATGATGAATCCTTTCTCTTCCTGCTACACGACCGAACCTATCTCCCCTGTGAAGATGCCCTCAGCCTCTCCTTCAGTGATGCCTATCAAGGAGGCTGACAACAAAGGCCAGAGGGCACTAGTTTTCCCGATCCCGCTAGATGCGAATCACGTGTGTGCTCCCATCAGGCCTCCGGCTGGGACAGGGCCTCACACAGAACAGGGGCTCTTTAAGAATTTGTGAAATGAACGCCTATATTCAGGCACTGGGGTAAGCGCTTTGCATATATTATCTCATTCAATTGTCACACGTCCTGAGATATTATTACTGTCTCCAGCCTCTTCTGGAAATGAGCCAAGGTATAAACAACCAATCCACAGTTATCACCACCAGATAATTAAATAATCACCTGCTTATTGTCTGTTTTCTTGCACTCATATGTAAGCACCATGAGAGCAGGGGCATTACCTGTTCTGCTCACTCCTGATCTCTTGCACCTAAAGTGAAGCCTGGTGCCTCCAATGCATATTTAATTACACAGCCAACCCGTCTCCATCTGACAGATGAGAAAACTGAGGTTCCAGACCTCCCTCAAGGTGACTCAGGTGGTAAGTATCAAAGTCAGGATCTGAAACCAGGTCTGTCTGGCTCTAAAGCCCGAGTTTTTCCTATTTTATTATGCTCCCTGAGTCCCCTCCCTCCCACCACATAGAAGTGTCCTTCCAGCCAGGCTGGGCCGGGACTACCATGCTGATCAGAGAACTCCCTCACCTCCAGACTCATCCATCTCATTGGAGGCACCATCAGCACCTGGGGAAGCCGCAGCACCTGCCGCATATATCGGGTTTGCCAGGCTGTGTGGCTGGTAGGAAGCTCCTAATCTCCCTTTCTCCTCTTTTCCCCATCTTGACCCTTTTGCCCTAGGCCGACACATTTTTTAAAGCTGTTATGACAGCGTCTTCCTCTTTCCAAATGTCTTCCTTTGGCTCTGGGGTAGCAAACGTAGCCCCCTACAAGAGCCAGGAGGTCAGCACAGGAGGAAAGCAGGATATCCTGCACAAAGGATGATGAGCGCTCTTTCTTGAAACATACAACCTTCTCAGTTCTTTCATTGTTCCACTTTCCAGAGCAACATGGGTACACAAAACCTTCTCCCGCGTCACTGTCCTATTAGAGAAACAACAGAGCAAGAGCTGTCATCAAGGAGTCTCAGTGCCCAGGGTGGGGCCTCTGACCAACAAAGAGGGTGGGCCTGTCCAACAGTGGGTGTTCAGTGCCTACCAATGCTGGGACATAGGAGTGTAGGGGGTCTTGTGAATTTTTAAGACAAGCTGGAAATTTGGAGTTGGATGTAAAATGTATGATTTTTAAATGTAATCCATTATTATATGTAGGCCAAGTTAAACACACTGATGGGTCAGTTTTGTTCTGAGGGCTAGCGATTTCCGAGTTCTGCCTTTGATCGTGGACATCGAAGGTATCAGTATCCCTTTGGCCTGAGGATGCTCTCTTCCCTCCCAAGAGGGAAGAACCACCTCTTAGGTGGTTCTGAGGATGAAATGAGTTAATACATGTCCCTGGTACATATGATCCCTGATACACAATGGGTGCTCAATACATGTTCGCCATTATTATCATCAGAAAAAACCCACCTTTTATTTTTAAAAGGCATACTTTGGAAGGCTCCAGCTAGATGTCAGTTATAACTGGAGAAGGAACGTTCCCTCAGACATATGTTAATAAGTCTGAGACACACTTTAGGCTGTTAAATTGGTGGATGACTATGTCTCTTACCAGTGTGTACCTGTTGACTGAAGACATGGGCTTCAAGGCAGAGGCTCAGCAATTGCAAATTAAGAACACAGTCCCCAAACTCATGGCTTCCCTATTACAAAGCAGAGGCGAGGAGAACATTTGCCTTGCTCTCATTTCCTTTTCAGTCTTAATATAGTAATTCAGTAAATATTTACTTTTTTTCAACAGATGGGAGATCAGTCATGGTTCACACTCAAATTGGCATTTTTTTTAAAGTTTTTTTTGATGTGGACCATTTTTAAAGTCTTTATTGAATTTGTTACAATATTGCTTCTATTTTATGTTTTGGTTTTTTGGCCATGAGGCATGTGGGATCTTAGCTCCCCGACCAGGGATCGAACCCGCACCTCCTGCTTTGGAAGGCGAAGTCTTAACCACTGGACCGCCGGGGAAGTCCCTCAAATTGGCATTTAATTGAGAGAAAAAGAAGAGGTTGGGGTGAAAGAAATGACAGTGGAGAAAAGCTCCTCTTGGAGCAAGGGTCTGCAGCATAGCGATGCTGAGACCCTGGAGGAGTGGGAGCAGTGCCGGGGAAGGGTGCCAGAAGCACCCGCACACGTCCATGCCTACACAAGTCAGTCCCTGCTTACCCTGCTGACCTCCGGGTTCCCCACGTGACCCTTCCTGACCCTCCCTCTGCTTCCTCTCACTGCCCACAGAACAACCCGCCACCCCACCTCGACTCTCACAGACGCACACCCCTACTGCCTGCTGAAACTCTTCGCCAGGTAAGCCCCGAGCACACAAATATGCCTTTGCAGAGGAGTTCATTTCCACAACCCATTACAGACCAGTCTCGCGCTGGGACTGGGGCCCAGAGATGAGCAGGACACAAGCCTTGTGGGGGCAGCTACTGTCTCTCTGGGGTGTCAGCCATAGGGGCCATCAATGATGAGTGCTTTGATAAAGCATGAACCATAGTTGTATAACTTTCTCCTTATGCTGACATGGGGGTCATTTCTGGTCTATCTATGGGGAAGGAGAGTGGGCTCTGGCCAAGAGGAGGGAAGAATCATGTCTGCATCGGGTGCTGTGGCTGGTGCTTCCCACACAGACCCACGAGAACTCTAGTTACTTTTTTTTTTTTTTTTGGCCACGCCTCACAGCATGTGGGATCTTAGTTCCCTGACCAGGGATTGAACCCTCGCCCCTCGCTTTGGAAGCATGGAGTCTTAACCACTGGACCGCCAGGGAAGTCCCCTAATTACTTCTCATTTTAGAGAGCTGACTCAATTAGCCAGTTGGTTGATAAGTTCACACAGCCAGTAAGCCAGTGATTCTAAAATCCACTTTTGTTTTTCTTTTACATGGATCTGGTTCAGATGGATCTGGAAGGTTTGAACAGGTCTGTTAATGTGGGGAAGCCTGGAGACACATGGTGGTGATAGGAAAAGAGGCAGTGACAATACAATGACTGTTCACCTAATACCTACTCATGCTGGGAACTTTGTGCATGTTGTTTCTAATCCCTACAACAACTAGGCAGGTTAGATATTATCCTCTTATTTTATATTTTTCTCTTATTTACTCTTATTTTACAAATGAGATAACAAGCTCAAAGAGATTAAGTGATTTGCTCTAAATCACATGGCTTCCAAATATCAGGGTCTAGATTTGAATCAGAAGAAAATGTTTAAACCTGAAGAAAGGTATTACACACCTAGTACCAGAGGTTAATTCATTCGGTAAATAATCGCTAAGGACTCTTCTCTCCTAACTGTGGTGGAAGCTGCATGAAGGCAAGACACGAGGTTCCCTTGTGCCCTCCCCTCCTCTCCCCCTGTTCTCCCTTCCCCGCCTCCCCCCAACACTGACTTCCTACCCTGCCTTCCAAGCCTTGTGTGAGGCTTCGGTGGACAAGACAAATGAGCTTCCTACTCCTTGGAGCTTCTAGACAGTGGGCAAGTCAGACAGGGAGAGAGGCAGGGGAAGGACACCAGAGTGGCCCCTAACCTAGGTCAGGTGGGCCAAAGGTGGAGAGATGATTAAGGGACCACTGCTCAGAGAAAGTGACATCTAAACCATGACCAAAGAAAGTCAAGGAAAAGTGAGACAGGCCAGATGGTTTTGAGGTAAGGAGAGAAAAGAAGTCTAGATCTGTGACTTCCCAGTTTATTCTCACCTACGGTAAACATTTATTTCACACACATAAATCTACAACGTTCTAACTAAAACAAAAATTTCAAAAACCATGCCTAACCTTTCCTCAAGGGTGGAATCTGATATTTTCTATCTTATTCTATTTGACTAAAAGAGAATTATGGATGGATTGCCAACCTACAGTTTGAAAAAGACCATTCTAGGTCACAACCTGCATGAAAGTGGGAGGGGTGAGGGAGTTTGGGAACAGACAGAATCCAAACTTCAGTGAGGGAAAGAGGTCTAAGATCAAGCTTGAGAGGTGAGGAGTGAGCAGCCTGGTAGAAAAAATAAAAAGGCACTTCCATGAATGATGATAACACAAGTGGACAGTAAAATGTAAAAGTGCAGGTGGCAGAAAGCCTGGATCTGGCGATCCCAGGGGAGCATGTCCTCTAGCTGGTTTTCTGGTGCCAGGAACTGGCCTGGAAGAAAGACAAGGAGGATGTGGGACTCGGGGAGAGAAGAGGAGATGGGGAAGCAAAGCTTTTGGTGTTTGCGAGAAACTCAAAAAGCCAACTTGGGCCCTTTACATGGGCTCCAGCAATATTTATGAGAGGCAGTGGCCTGGAGCATTCACAGGGAGATGTCATCAGACCTACAGACCTGCCGAGGACCCTTTGCCTCTGCCAAAGCCTCAGAGAAACGGGGGCTGTTACAACCCTGGATTTCCTCGCAACCTCGGAAATGACCAGAGACAAGCCAGGAAATTGACTGAATTCCTACTGGACTAAAGTTTTATAAGTTTTCCTTAACATAAGCACATGGTGATATTTTCAGTTCTTAGTGTGTCAAAAAGGGCTCATAAATATTTGAGCTAAAATGTGTTCTGCAAAATATAAGTCCTAGGCAGTATCTGTGTGTGTATGTGTGCATAAAGTCATCATAAATTTTTACTTTCCTTAGTCCTTCGAAGTTTGCTCTTGCAAGTCCCTTGTTTACAACTCCAGTGTGATATGAAGGGGAATGCCAGAGAGAGAGGCACCTAGTCTGTGCCAGGTACTGTGCTGGGCGGTGAACAAACCAAAGAGGTAGGCACCGTATCCCCACCTTACAGATTTGGAAACTGAGCCTCGGAGAAACGAAGGGATGCTCAAGTTCACACAAAATGCCAAGACTGGAATCTGATTGCTCTCTTTTCCCTGTGGTAGCCCCCAGAGCACATTTCCCTGATCTGTCACATTAGGGAATCCTTGGCCTTTTAAAATGGTAAGAGAGTGATTATAATAAGGGTGGCTAAAGGCAAGGTCTTTACATGCATTACCTCGTTTAACCCTCACCAGGCCCTTGAACCATTCTCACTTGATAGATGAAAGAAACTGGGATTTTGAGTGGTTAAATGCCTTGCCCAGAGGACCACAGCAAGGACGGGGCAGAGTGAGGATTCAGACCTGGGTCTGTGCGACCCTCAGGCTCAAGCTTTTCATCAGAACCTGTCCTGCTTCTCATACAGGTCACCCCTTATTCTAGTTTGCTTAACTGTTCTATTCTTTCACTTAGTGTTTTAAGCAGTATTGATTCTTCTGATGAACCTTCAGAAGAATTCTTCAGTTAGCACCTGACCTGGGCTTTTACAGCTTTATCTCCAAGTGTCCCCACCCAGAAAGCCGGCACTGTGGGCCAGGGGAAGGGCTTTCTTGGGAACATAGTGGAGTGTGGCCCTGTGCCCAGCCTGGCTGTGGGGACATCCCTAATCAGTGGCTGACAGGCAGGTGACAGATGGTACCGCTGCCCACAGAAGCCATGTCACCCTTCTGTTGGAAGGCTTGTCACAGGTCAGGCATCAAAGGGCCGCTGGTTGCTGTACGGGCACCGCTCCTCCAATCCCGGCTCAGGGAGCTCCCACCAGGGCGGCCCCGACCCCTCCCAGGGCTGAGCGCGCGCAGGACAGGGGACACATTCGGCCCTCGGCCAACAGGAGCTATTACAGGGGCTCCGGGGTATCTGGATTCCTCCATCTATAGTTTCTCCTCTCAAAGCTGTTTATGAGCCAAATGATTCCCCTTTACACATGGTGGCATCTCAGAGTCAGAACATGTGGCATTTATTGTCTTAAGATTGAAAGCACCATCAAAGGTCAGCAGGTTCATGTCGCATCCCCACCAGGTGGTCACACCCCCTCCAAAGCTGGGGACCTCATTCCCTCCAGGGACAGCTCTAGCTGTGAGATTGTGCTTCCTGACGTGGAGCTGGACCTGCCTCCTTTCAGCTTCCTTTCACAAGCCTCAGCTCTGCTCCTTGGGGTCTCAGGAAATAAGTCTAACAATTTGCCCTGGCAAGAGCCTTACAGACTGAAGAGGCACCAGTCTGTGCATCCTTGAGTCTTCTCATCAGACTGAACATTCCACCTTCCCAGTAACCTTTCCCCAGGTTCATCTATCTCACTCCCTCTTTCCCACCTAACAAGGCTTTATAAGATCCAGGGTGAGGTCTCTCACCTTCTGAGATGGCTCACACTCTGTGGAGTGTTTTCTCTCCCAGCGCCGCTCTCGCCTTTTGAGACAGACAGCATTCTGTCTGTGGAATGTGGTGTACCTCTCTAAATAAATCCCCTTCTTAGCTGTCACTTTGCCTCTCACTGAATTCTTTCTGTCTTGAGACATAAAGAACCTGAGCTTCAGTAAGTCCTGACATCAGGAACTAAGGCCCTCACCCAGGTGGAGGACGGAATGATATCAACCATCCTGACCTCAATCAACTACAGCTTGGACTCTGTTGACCTCTGCCCCAATTCTATGCTGAATTCTCCTCTGCTCGAGCCCCCTCGTGAATACGCACGCACCCTTAGTTTAAAACTTCCCCAGCTTTGCAGTTTGGGGAGACACTGCTTTGGGAAAAGACCCCCGGTGTTCTCCTTACGTGCTGCAAGTAATTAATCCTTCCTTCTCCCCAACCCCCCAAAAAAAATCCAAGGTAAGACTTGGAAACAAGTAGTTTGACCAGAAGCAGTCAGAGGGACAGACACACCTACAGGTGATTCCAGAACAGTGAACACAAAAGAGCAGCTGACACAGACACTTGGGAGTCAGAGAGGGACACCAGTTTGGGTGTCCTGGAGGAGGTGACACCTGAGCTGAGGGAAGTCCGAGCAGGAGTTAAACAGGGGACAGGGAGAGGGGAGTGCCCACATGCCTCTTTTGTGGGGTGTAGTCTGCATGTCCCTCACCCCCCTCTCTCCTGCACCGGACACCATATTCCCCTGGGGCACACCCACCAGGGGGCCTCAGGATGTGCTGTCTGCTGGGACTCAGTTTTTCCATGAACAACACCTGGAGAAACGGTCTCCTGCAGTGCAGCCCCTACTGAAAGGGCCCGCTTTCCTTCTCCCTAGAAAACCCAGTCAAGGGTCAAGCCTGAAACCCAGATTATTTGAGTGTTAGCTCTCTGTAAAAAGTGCACAAGGGCCCTACACCGATTTCTGATTTTCTGTCGGTTTGTTCTGGGACCACATGATGAGATAATCAGGGGCAGGGAGAGATAGTCGAGCTGATTAATCGCGCATCCCCTGTGGTGTCCAAGGCTTATCCTGTAATTACCTGGGGTTCCTGTGTTAGGCCTCCACTCTGCAAGGCGGGGAGCACTGAACAGGGAGAGCTGGAGGGGAAAACCAGCCCCTCAGGGAAGCAGGCACTAGTTTAAGGCTCCTGGAAATGGTGAGGCTCTTGGTTTTAACACTAACTCCCTCGATCCCACAGTTCAATCCTAACTCCCAGAGGCGTGAAGGTGGCAACCGCTGTGCCCTCCGAGAGCTGCCCAGGGCCCTGCGTTCATGGAGAGGAGAAGCTGGGGCTCGGAGGCTGTGACCTGCTGACGGCCACAGCCAACAAGTGAAGAGGCAGGAGCCCTCAGCTTCACACACACACACACACACACACACACACACACACACACTCAGCCACACAGTGGAATTCCAAGAGCTCTGTCAAGGCCCAGGAGTTCTGTAAAAGTGCAAAGATTGCAAAGCCCCTTGGGGAGGTGCCAGGAGCGGTGCTTGCAGCAGACAAAGCTTGTTAGCGAAGGTGTCCCAGAAAGGGATGTCCAGCTGGAAAGCAAGGGAGACAGAAGTGGCTTTGGCAGAATTTCGCTTATACCTCCACGTACTCAAGTTGCAAAGAGGCGGAGGAAAAGGCCCACAACAATGGGAAAACCCCAACTGCCTGAAGCTGTGGCCATTTCCAATAATTAAAGGCAGACTTAATAGATATCAGGGCCCTCTTTCCAGCAGCTGGGTGGTCAGGCAATTTTTATTTCAATAATTAGCTGCTATAAGTCACACAGAACTGGAGACAGATAAAGGGAGGGCCAGTCTCTCATGGAGCTAATTGTGCCCAGAGTTCTACATGCCTAATCAAGCTTGCACTGCTCCCATCCCTTTCATCCAAGGCCTCAAAGGACTTCGCCTGTGGTAATTAAGTCTCCTAAGTGCCGTAAAGAAAGGGATTCTCCTTGGCAGTCTGAGTGAAGAAGAGGAGGCTGGGGTGGAGATGGGGCAGGTGGCCATGCCGCTGGCCCCCAGGCTGGGGACAGAGGGCAAGGAAGAGGCCCCGACCCTGACACTGGGCCCTTTAAGCCTCTGGCCTGGTGCATTTTGCCCCAAGACAGGACAAGTACAGACCTTGTGGTGTCGCTGGCCACCTCCTGTGGAGCCTGGCTCAACCTGCCCCAACGTGGAGACAGTCCAGATGGCCAACCAAAGCCTTTCTAAATGTCGCAAGCTGGATGGTCTCTGGGGGATATATTTGTTAGATGCATCCAATCAGGTGGGGGTAATTCAGATTCCACTATCCTAGATTCTTACAGGTAGAGGGAACATAAATGATGTCGTGGCCCAGCCCCATCTGATGCATGCATTCCTCTGCGTCCCCATGGACACCAGCCAGCCTTTGCGTGATCTCTGATGATACCACTTACCCCTAACATGTTTCATCCCCTAAGTTTGGCCTTAAGTTCATTCTGATAGTGAGCTGAAATTTGCTTCCTTCAAGAGCCTTCCCACTGACCCTAATTCTGCCTTCAAACCTCACAGACAAGCCCCATCCCTCCCCTCCAGATCACGATTTCTCTCCCCCAAGCTTCAGAGAACAGTGGAGCACAGTGGTGAAAACCATGAGCTACATCAAAAGCACAATCTCCACACCAACAAAAAAGGATATAATTGGACCTCACCAAAATCCAAACTCATGCTCTGTGAGAGACTGTTAAAAGGATGAAAAGACAAGCTACAAAGTGGGAGAAAATATTTGCAAACCACATATCCAACAAAAGCCTAGCATCTAGAGCACGTAAAGAACTCTCAAAACCCAACAGTAAAAAACCAAACCAAAACAAAACCCAAACAACCCAATTAGAAAATGGCCAAAAGATATGAACAGATATTTCACTGCAGAGGATATACAGATGGCAAATAAGCACATGAAAAGATGTTCAACATCACTGGCCAGCAGGGAAATGCAAATGAAAACCACAATGTCACCACACACCCGTCAGACGAGCTAAAATGTAAAATAGTGGCAACTCTGAATGCTGGCAAGGATGCAGAGACCCTGGATCACCTATACATTTCTGATAGGAATATAAAGTATTACGGCCCTTCTGGAAAACAGTTTGGCAGTTCTTTATCAAACTAAACGTGCAATTACTGTACAACGTAGCGATTGCACTCTTGGGCATTTATCCCTCAGAAATGAAAACTCAGGTTCACACAAGAACCTGTACAGAGATGTTCATAGAAGCCTTACTTATAATAGCTAAAAACTGGAAACAGTCCAGATGTCTTTCAACAGCTGAATGGCTATGTAAATGGAATGCCACGGAATACTACTTGGTGAGAAAAAGGAATGAGTTAATGATACGAATGAATCTCTAGAGGATTATGCTGAGTGAAAAAAGCCAATCACAAAATGTTACATACAATATGATTCCATTTATATAACATTTTTGAAATGACAACATTTTAGCAATGGAGAACAGATTAGTAGTTGCCAGGGGTTAGGGATGGGGTAGGGGTGGGAGGTAGGTGGGCGTGGCTATAAAAGGGCAGTGAGAGGGATGCTTGTGGTGATGGAAATATTCCCTATCTTGACTGGATGCAGATGATAAAATAGGGTAGAAGTAAACACATGCATACATACAAATAAGTACAAGTAAAATTGGGGAACTCTGAATAAAATGAATGGATTGTACCAATGTCCATATCCTGGTTGTGATATCTATTCTCTTACAATAGTCTTGGAACATGTTGCTGCTGGGGGAAACTGGGAATAGGGTACCCAGGATATATCTGTACTATTTTTTACAACTGTGCATGAACTACAATTATCTCTTTTGTTAATTTTTATTGGAGCATAGTTGATTTACAATGTTGTGTTAGTTTCAGGTGTACAGCAAAGTGAATCAGTTATACATAGGCATATATCCACTCTTTTTTAGAGTCTTTTCCCATATAGGTCATTACAAAGTACTGAGTAGAGTTCCCTGTGCTATATAGTAAGTCCTTATTAGTTATCTATTTTATATACAGTAGTGTGTGTCTGTCAATCCCAATCTCCCAATTTATCCCTCCCCCCACCTTTTCCCCTGGTAACCATACGTTTGTTTTCTACATCCATGACTCTACTTCTGTTTTGTAAATAAGTTCATTTGTACCTTTTTTTTAATATATATATTCCACATATAAGCAATATCATCCACTTCTGGGCATATACCAGGAGAAAACCATAATTCAAAAAGATACATGCACCCCAATGTTCATTGCGGCACTATTTACAATAGCCAGAACATGAAAGCAACCTAAATGTTCATCAACAGAGGAATGGATAAAGAAGATGTAATGTATATATACAATGGAATACTACTCAGTCATAAAAAAGAATGAAATTTTGCCATTTGCAACAACCTGGATGGACTTGTAGGGTATTATGCTAAGTGAAATAACTCAGACAAAGAAAGACAAATATTGTATAATATCACTTTATATGTGGAATCTAAAAAATACAACAAACTAGTGAATATAAAAAAAGAAGCATACTCACAGATACAGAGAACAAACTAGTAGTTACCGGTGAAGAGAGGGAAGGGAGGAGGGGCAAGTTAAGGATAGGAGAGTAAGAGGTACAAACTATTATGTATAAAATAAGCTACAAGGATATATTGTACAACACAGGAATATAGCCAATAGTTTATAATAACGATAAATGGAGCATAACCTTTAAAAATTGTGAATCACTATATTGTATGCCTGTGATTTATATAATATTGTACATCAATATAACTCAATAAAAAAAAAATTAAAAAAAAAAAAGGTCAGCCTGGAAGAGAAAAAAAGTAGGTTTTTTGAGTCAGGCAAACCTAGGTTTGAACCTTGAACCTACTATGTATTTCCTGTGCAACTTTGGACAAAGAAACTGTCTGAGCTTCAGTTTCCTCATCTATAAAATGGGGATAGTATCTACTATCTTACAGGGCTTTCTTGAGGCTTAAATGAGGCAATCCATGGCAATACTTAAGTCTATGCATGGTGCATAAGTAAGGACTCAATAAACAACAGAAGTAAATGTTATATTATTATTCAGGATAATTATCTCTGTGCCTTCTCCTGATTCAATTCCCAACTAAATTCAACTTCAACTTCCTAAATTCAACTCTGGAAGTTAGGTATGGGGGTAGATTGCTCTAGTAATGATACCTCCCTGTATTACACCCTTGTGTAGTCTCCCTGCTGACTCCAGGGTTGGCCATGTGATTGCACTGACCAAGGGAATATTAGCAGCAATCAGGAATCAGAGGCATGAAAAACCCTTGAGTGTTTGGGCTTGCCTGTTTTGCTACTTTTGGAAAACATCCATCATGTAGCAAGACCCACGTGGATTGCTAGAGACCCAAGGCTGAGCCAACCAGCCGCATAGACTGCAGCCCAAATTTGTGACCCCCAGAAACAGGAACCAATAAGTGGTCATTTTAATCCCAAACTCCTAATTAGTTTGGAATTAAAATATATACACTACTATATAAAATAGATAACCAACAAGGACCTACTGTATAGCACAGGGAACTATACTCAAAATCTTGTAATAACCTATAATGGAAGAGAATGTGAAAAAAGAATACATATATTTATATATATATATGTATAACAGAATCACTTTGCTGTACACCTGAAACTAATACAACATCGTAAATCAACTATATGTCAATAAAAATTTGAAAAAAATGGTCATTTTAAGCCACTATATTTTACAGAGATCTGTTACATACAAAGGCTAACTGATATAGGTATTATAATTTCCATATTACAGATGAGGAAACTGAGGCTCAGATCATTAAAGTACCTTAAAAAATAAGAGGAAATGTTATGAGGACAAAAAGAGTAACACCTAATGTTTAAACAGTACTTCAGAGCTTACACATTTTTCCACATTTTTGTGCCATTTAATCCACCATCCTGTACTTCTCTTTTTTGGAATTTTTCAAAACTACATTTATGTTTAAGTAGTTGCTTAATTATATGCTCTAAGCAGGTGGGGATCATGTCTATCTGGTTCAGCACCGAATCTCAACTTTGAACCTTGAAAATAGTAGGCACCTAATAAATAATGACTGGCTGGATAAATGAACAAATACCTCTGAGAAGGTATGTCATGATCCTATATTAGACAGAAAACTGATGTTCAGAGAGGTGAAGTGCTTGTTTCAAAGTCACACAGCCAGCAAGAGGCAGTGCTTAGATGCAGCCCAGGTCTTTGACTCTCAGTGCAGAGGTCTGCCTTAAATTCTCTGTGCATCCTGAGGGTTAGACAGACAAGGAAATGAATTACTACCCCACAGTTAGAAGGAATGTTGTTGGATGAATTCCATATGTTTCAGGAATGCCAATCCCCATGCTAAGAGGATTCTGATCAAACCAAGCTTCCAGCTGGACAGAAATGTGCTGCGATGTGAACCCCAGTGCATGGGATCAGAGGTGCCTGTTAGCACAAGTCTCACGTCATTGGTACCATCCAGCCCCAAATCCCCATGGGGCGTCCCAGTCAAATGCATAACCACCCAGCAGGCACAGGCCCACTAAGCAGCTCTGCTCTCAGCCGTGGGCCAGGCCGTGAGTTCCTTTGAGAGGAACCAGCAGATGTTAGCACCGAGCTCTGAGGACAGACACCGTGCTCCTCCAGAACCAGCAGGCTGCCCGAGCACCACAGTGGGCTCACATGGGCTGAGCAGAGCCCCCCTCGGTGGCCGCAGCTGCCTCTCCGCCTTCCAGGAGGGCCTCGAGCCTGTCCTCTCTGTGGGGAAGCTCTGGCCCTTGGCCCCTCTGCTGGCTAATGTTACACCTGGGTCGCCCCAGTCCTGCTTCCTGGGGCCAGACCCTCACTTTGTTCTCTTTATTGTAGCCCTAAATTTGTTTTCATTGACAAACTCTGCCTGTCACTCCATTGATTCTGCTTTTTTTTAGGGCTGTTAAGCTCAGTTGTTAACGGTACCAGTCTTTAAGGTGATGCCAGCCTGGAGAGGAAGTGGGATGGGGGTGCTGCTGGCTCCTCTCCAGGGCGGGAAGCCAGGGGGATCACATTATCTAGGACCCAGCCTGGCCTCTACTAGGCAACTCCTCAGATTTGTCCAGTGTGTTCTTTCGAATGCGAAGCCCCTTCCTATCTCAAAAGTCACCAAGACACCGTAAAGCTGAGACAGGCAGAGTGTAGGTCACCACTGTTTCCAGCTTACAGAGGAGGGCATTCCCGGTAGAGAGAAAGCAGCACAGAGCCGTTAAGAGCATCGACCCTGCAGCCAGACAGCCAGGGTTCAAATCCCAGCTCTGTCACTCCCCAGCTGTGTACCCTGGGCACATTATTTAACCTCTCAATGCCTCATACTAAAGTGGAGAGAATACTTGTACTTACAAGGTAGAGTTTTTGGGAGGACTGAATGAGTTAATATGTGCAAAGTACTTAGAAAAGGCTTAGCACTTGGCTGCCATGATGATGATGATGATGATGATGACTATTATTATTATTATTATTATTATTATTATTATTATTATTATTATTATTATTATTACTATAAGGTATTGCGTTCTGGCCCTGATGCAAGTTTGGATTTCTCTACCCCATTCACACTAATGTATTAGGACACCTATATCCCTATTTAGCATCATGTATCTACTCATTCAGTCACTGAGCAAATATTTACTAGAAATGTACTATGTGCCCAGAGCTGTGCTGGGATGCAAGGACTGTTGTTCCAGAAAGACAGAAAGGGCACCAGTTTTGAACAATGCTCCAGTTTGACTCTCAGCCCTGCATTTACTAGGCATGAACCATGGGCAGGTCATTCTGGGCCTTACTTTCTTCATCTGTGAGATGGGGAATTATCTGTAGCCCTGCCATCCTGCCTCTTCCGAGGACCCACGTGGTCATCTGGGGGCCTGGAGAGGGAGTATGTTCCAGAACCTTTCCAGACCAGAGCCCCAGCCCTCCTCCAACTCTGGCCAGCCGGGAGGAGAGGAGAGTGGTCCCTAAAGCAGTGGCCTTGGGAAACCTGAACCACCTTCAAAGAGAGGGATTTAGTTGGCTCAAGCTCTGTGTCCTCTCTGAGGGAGCATCACAAAGCAGGGACCAGACCCCAGGAGGGCCAGACCCCTCAGGGAGGCCACATGGCTGAAAACTGGCCCCTTTGCCTCAGTCTTCTTGAGTTGTGTGCCCTTCAGCCTGATGCTGGAGGAAGGAGCCTGCTGCCTTTCTTTTTCTTTCTTCTTATCCTGAGTGCAACAGAACAGTGTTTAAATCGGAGCCTTAAAATGAGAAGCAAATGGGAAGGGCTTGCAGAATGATGTTTAGCACCATCTAGAAAAAGTCCAGGCTTAAAATTTACAGTCTATGACAAGCAATTGGATTTACCTTGCCAGAGAGAGAGGCCCTGGGGCCACACTGAGAAAACATAATGCTGGGGCATTTCCTAAACCTGGCACTTTAGAGTTTACACAGCACTGACAATCAGGCGACATCTGCTCACCCTCTACTGCCCTGAGAGGTAGGTTTTACAACCTCATTTCAACAGGGAAGTGTGGCAGGCAGGCAGGAATGTGGGGTTCTGGCTCAGGAGAACTCTACTTTGAGATCTGGCTTTGTGATCCTAAGCAAACGCCAATAATACATAAATGGTGAATACAAACTGTGGCTCTTATCTACTGAGCACCCAGTATGTGCCTGGTGATCCTTGTTTGCCAAATTGTTGCCATCTGATATAAACTGAGGATCAGAGGGGGCAAGGATTTGCCCTGAGTCACACAGCTTTTTAAGAGAGCTAGGATTCAGAGCCCCACACGGAGAGTCTCAATTTTTTAAGCCATATCATGGAGATGATGAAGATCAGTTATATCCAGAGGTTGGAGTGTCACAGGAGCAAGTGGATGCGGCTTGGAAGTCCTATACAAATATTTGTTATCCCTACTGAGAAAATTAAGGCTCCCAGAGGTGAAGTGACGTGTCCAAGGTCACCCAGCTGGCAAGGAGCAGAGCTGGGACTTGATCTCCATGTTCTGGTGCCCACTGTCCCTTCCATTAGGCTGCAGCTGCCATCTGGAACACCTGCCAGCACTGCACAAGAGCTACAAATCTCTAGGAGCAATCAGACTGATGATATTTAAATACTTGGCTATTTGAAAAATATAACAACAAACAGTTAAGAATAAATGCCAAGCCTCTAACTGGTTAGGAACACCACCCGGGGGCACAGAGATTTGTCAGTGTGACTGATGCTTTCTGCTTAAATGCAATGTGCAGACACTTGCACAGAAGAAAGTCAGGCTGTGAGCGGGCGACAGCGGCGGCGTGTGAAGAGGGCGGCACTGGTTAGAAAGCATTGCTCGCATCTGAACCCACTCATTCTCTACTGCAAGTCCGAAGGAGGACTTGTTATTCCTATTTGATTGATGAGAAGCCAACGCCCAGAGAAGCTCGTGACTTATCCAAGGTTGCACAGTCAGTGAGTGCCCAAGCTGGGATTTGAACCCAGAATTGTTTTGCCCTAAAATCTCAACTCCATCCCCTGCACCTCTCTGCTGCCCACACTACCTTTCCTGTTTGGAAGGGACAGGGTTATATGTCTGGGGCTCTGAGAACTCAAGCACTTTCTTTGGGATTTGCTGGGTCACCTATCCACCTCTGCCCATCAACCTTCCCTGAGTGCCTTGTCTGACCAGGTCCCTGTGCTGGGCATGAGGGTTCCGAGGTGGTCTTGGTGTAGGCCTGCACTGTTTAGCATGGTCCTTTCCTGTAGGCCTGCACTGTTTAGCAGGGGAAACCGGGCCAGAAACAGATAACCCCCATCCAAAATCTTGCAGAAGAGTCACTTCACCCAGCCAGTTGGGCTGGCTTCCTGGGGGCACCTGATGCTTTCCAGAGTCTAATGATGCAGCGGGAATCTGCCAGTCATCGAGAGAGGGGAGAAAAGGGAAGGAGTAGCGTGTCAGGTCCAGGGCCCCCACCCCTGCACCAACCAGGGCACTTAATTGTTTTTTATCTGATTCACACGTTGGGCCTCCACTTAGGGTTTCATTTAAGCAATGAGATCCTTGGCCAAAAACAAGTTAGAAAACCACTGCCTTAAGACATATTCCCAATTTGTTTGCCTGAAGGAGTGTTTTATATAATATTGGCTTATCAGCCTGGCATAACTTGACTCATCTATTCTTCCTGTCTTTTCATTTAAAAAGTCTATCATAAATGGCTAATTTATTCCTTTACATATATCTATTGACTATCTGATATGAGCCAGACACCATCCTAGGGTGTTGGAGATATAGAAAAAATAAATCTCTCGCCCTGTCTGCATACTTCTACCCTGCTGAAGCCTCTTCACAGCTTTCAGGGTGATTTTTCTAAGAAGCAAATCAGATTACCGTCATGTCCCTGCTCACAACATTCAATGGCTCCCTATTGCCTAAAGCACTACTATTCAGAGTAGCTTTGAGCCACAGACTAGTGGCATCAACATTACCTGGAGTTTATTAGAAATCAGAATCTCAGGCTCCACCTCATACCTACTCAATGAGAATCTGCAATTAGGTCCCCAGGTGATTGCTATGACATTGGGATCTGAGAAGAACAGAAGTATAAGATGTCAACACCACCCTTCGCATCCTGATACCTGTTGTTACCTGTCTCATCTCTGCCCCCTTTTCTCAAACACATTATACTCAATGCCAGTCTGCCCCGCCCACCTGTCCTCTCCCCCTTCCAAGCCTTTGTACACATGGGGCCCCTCTATCCAGAATACCCTTCCCCTGCTGGCTGCCAGGTTACAATTCCTTCCTTTCTTGGAAGTCAGACCTAAATCCTCCAGGAGCTTCATCAGATCCCTTCTCCCTTCCTACCTGCGGCCTGACTCCGACCTGTGGCCCCATCGCCCCATCACTCCCGCAGCCAGCCCAGTGTCTGCGTGTCTGCTAGACAGCTCAGTGTGCCGGAATCTGTGTCTGTCATGTAGGCGGGCATCTGTCTCCTTCAAAAAACAATGAGCCCTGGAGGCAAGGGGTGGTCCTTTTCCTTCTTTACATCCAACTACCCTATCCCTGCGCTGCCCATCACTGGGGATGCAGAGAGGATTCAGAGTCTGCTTTGAGGAGCACCCAGTGGTGGGCCAGGCTGGCTTTCGAAGTAACAAGTGCAAGTTTTTGAAACAGGTTTGTGGCAACAGATACGATGATTTACTGAGCTGAACCATTTTCAAGGCCGATGGAGCCAGATTGCTTTACTCTTTGGGCAAATGGTCATTGGCTCCCCCTCCTCATCTCTCTTTCCCAACAGACTTTCTCATTGTCCCCTGAGGGAGCACTCCTGGCTTCGGGACTGAGTTCTCAAGAGGCTGAGTCATGTGTGTGAACCATTTCCTGGCTACAGGGCCCGCCTCAGCCTGGCCTCCGTATTCTCACATGTCTAGCTCGAGTGCTAGGGAGTGACATGCTTCCAGCCAGTCAGGCATGGAAAGGGACGATGCTTCCCTATTTTTTCTTTTTTTTAATAAATTTATTTATTTATTTATTTATTTATTTTTGGCTGCATTGGGTCTTTGTCACTGTGCGTGGGCTTTCTCTAGTTGTGGCGAGCCGGGGCTACTCTTTGTTGCGGTGCGCAGGCTTCTCATTGTGGTGACTTCTCTTGTTGCAGAGCACGGGCTCGAGGCATGGGGGCTTTAGTAGCTGTGGCACGTGGGCTCAGTAGTTGTGGCACGCGGGCTTCAGTAGTTGTGGCTTGCGGGCTCTAGAGCACAGGCTCAATAGTTGTGGCGCACGGGCTTAGCTGCTCTGTGGCATGTGGGATCTTCCTGGACCAGGGCTTGAACCCATGTCCCCTGCATTGGCAGGCGGATTCCTAACCACTGTGCCACCAGGGAGGCCTGATGCTTCCCTATTTTGAAGGAAGAATAGGTGGCCAACTCCCATTACTCCCATCCCATGCACCCTGGGTCAAGTTAATAAATTAATTGAAGTCCTCAGTGACAGGGATGAGGACTAATTAATTAAAGTAATGCATTCATTAATGCATCCATGAAACATTTACTGAACACCTACTTTGTGCCAGGCCGTTGAGCCAGATATCTGCGATAGAAAGTTCAATGACTTTTAGTCCTTGCCCTCAGCTGGGGTCATTTTCCCAGTCCACAGGAGGCAGCTTGAGGGTCTGGAGGACTGGAATCTAGTGCTTACTGGCCCACTAAGCCATTTTACCTCTCAGAGCCTCGTCGTCCTCATCTGTAATATGGGGATTCCAATCCCTGTGTTGTCTCACAAACTGGAAAATCACAAATCAAAAGTGCTTGGTAAACTGTAAAGTGCTGTATTAATTGCGCAATGGTTACCGAGGCAGGCAGTATTAGTGGCCAACCCCAGGGCCATTTTTTTCCCAGACTAATGCAAGCCCAATTTTGTTTGGGAAAGCCACATGCTCAGGCCTGGGCAATGAATCATGATTTGGTTCAGGCAGTCAAGACAAGCCTGTTTTCTCTTTGCCAGATACCCCATTTCCCAGCCTCCCTTACAACTAATGGTAATCATGTGACCCACTTCTGGCCAATAAGATGGAAAAGTAAGTCCACTGGCAGAGGGAGTTTGGGGAGGGTTGTAGGTGATACCACTTATCTCCTAATTCACGTCTTAAATGTGATGGTAACACGTGCGCTCTGATGGCCCTCTTGGGACCGTGAAGTGACAGGTATGAGAACTAAAAATCACCTTGTAAGGATGGTGGAGAGGATCTACTTTCCTTTCCCCCTCCCCGCATTCCTGAGGCACCCACCCCATTCAAGGCCCCATCCTCTCTCTCCTGCATGGTGGCTACAGCCTCTAACTAGATACCATCTGATGATAAACTCTGGAGGTCAAACTGCTAAGATGGAAAAGCACGGGGAGATGCTGATCCTGAAAATAATTATGGTCCTATTTGGAAAGTCTTCGGAGCAGAGAAGAGGGAGGCCCCAGCCAGAGTGGGACTGGCTTAGAGGTCAGAAAAAGCTGGAGGAGGGGCTGGAACTGCCCCTTTGTCTCCGCGTCATAGGTGAACATCTCACCTGCACGACGTCCCAAAGACTGGGGTCATGCCCTCTCACTGCTCTCAGCTCAATAAACACTGAATAATCATACTGAACACGTGTGTCTATGAATGAGGCATGTTTTCTTGCCTCATTTAGTTGTACCAACAGCCCATATTTTACAGGTGAGGAAACTAGAAGTGCAGAGAGGTGACATGGCTCACCCAAGGTCACATATTTAAGTCAATACCAAGCAAGTCAGGTCTTCCTCGTGGTCCAGGCCTATGCTGTCCAATATGGCAGCCACTAGCCACCTGCACTCATTAAATTTAAATTTCTAATTAAAATGAGATAAAGGTCAGTTCCTTGGTCACACTAGCCACATTTCAAAATTAAAAAGTCTCATGTGGATAGTGGCTATTGGACTGGGAGTGGCAGAGAGTTCTATTGGACAGTGCTGGTCCAGAAGCTTGGGATGGTCAGAGACTAATTCACAGATCACCGCCTGGAGAGCACAGGCCTGCACAGTGACCCGAGCGTGAAGCTGGAACCAGGCCTGGGGGTTCGGACTGAGGAAGGAGAAAGGAGGGGGCAGAGGTTTCTCTGAGAGCCGAGGATGTGCAGGCACTGTGCAGAGTGCCTTACATCTGCTGGCTCACTTACCCATCCCACCCACTCTATACCATTGCCATTTATTGACCCCAAGTGACAGAAGAAGAAACCAAAGCTCAGGAATGTGAGAAGACTTGTCCAAGGCCACACACTTAGGAAATGCTGGAGCTGGGACAGGAGCCCAGATGTGACTCCACACCCAGGTCCCTCTACCATGCCTCTCTCCAGGAGTCAACTTAGAGCCCCTTCCTTCCCTCACTCTTGTCTGAAGGGACTCTGAAGGGAAGAGATGAATCTTGCCAGCAAGGAGGCCCTAATTCCAGTAGGGATGGGGGTGTCGCCCACACAGGCCCAGGGGGAGGCAACCCCCCACTTCGGGGTAGCTCCAACTGTCTCCCTGGCCCAGGAGACCAGGTCATAGGGCGACTCATTCTTTCCTGGGCCTCCTCTCCCAGGCCGGGCTGTTGCTGTCACAGACCTCCATAAATCACAGACCTCCGTAAATCAGGCCCCCGTCACTCCTGGAGACTCCAGACCAGGGGGGAGGAGAGCCCGCAGCAAGAAGATCAAGCTGCTCAGGCTCTCCCAGGGAGCTTGCAGAAGCTTCAAAGGCTGGGGCCTGATTTACGAGGCTGCCAGCGGCTCCAGGCTGTCCCAGAGCAGCGCCTGCACCAGCTCCAAGCTGTGCATTAGTCCAGGGATAGATCAAAGGATCTGAGGCTGGACCCAGCTTGGGGCTGGATCTGTTCCTTCTCCCCCGCAAGATAGCCTGGAGTCAGCCATGCCTGGCAGGAGATGTGTGCATCTCCAGGATCTTGGATCAGCCGGGGCATTTTTGGTCCGCCTGATAGGGAATGGGGAGAGGGGTGAAGAAGCAGGGCCAGGTCACTCTTGGAAATGGGGTCCAGGCTGCAGCTGGGAAGCTCTGCCTACAGCAGCAGCCCTACAGCCAGCCTTCGGTCCTCAGGGCAGCCCTTCCAGAGAGCCAGGACTGCGCCCTTTTCATAGGAGAAAGTGAAAGCTCACAGAGGTCAAGTGACGTGCCCAAGAGGTAAGCAGCAGGACAGGATTGGAATCCAGGTCTGACACCAAACCCCTGCTTGTCACACTCTGTGTCCTTGTGCAGCACCCCACACTCAGCAAGCCTTTCCTGACCAACAAAGACAAAACTTACAACTTATATCTTTAATAGGAAGTACACATTCCTTTATACTCTTTCAAACTTTTTCATCAGTTTGAATGAGTGGTGAGAGGAGGCTGCATTATCCAGCCCTGGGAAGTTTATAAAACAAGATGAGTCCCCTGCCAGGGCCAACCTCCAGGCTGCAATCTGCCAGAAGAGCCATGGGCCTGGCGACTTCTGGAGTTCTCTTCCCAATTGAGGCCCTTATGACTATTAGCCTGGTCTTCCTGATGGGAGGGGAGCAAACTCCCACTGCTCCCTGTAGCTGTAACTTCCCAGGTCCAAGCAATCCTAGTACTGCTTGCCATTTAAAGACACCTAGGAGGTACCAGGACACCCAGTTATCACAATTTCTTTCAGTAATCTGGAAAAATAAATATCTTTATCTGATTTGCAGAAGCTCAGAGGGGTTAATGCCCCACAGCCAGTAAGTGGCAGAACTAGGGCTCAACCTGGCTATATTTGCTTCTAACCCCACTATGTTCCCATCGCAGTACCTAGCCTCTAAGACCAGCCAGCCTGGGTTAACCCAGAGAGGGTCCATGATGTGCCCTGTGAGTGCCATCTCTGCTTCTCTGCCAGATGGTAACTCACTTCAGGGCAATAATGCATACAGTAGAGGTTACACGTGTGGGTTTTAGAGTCAGAGCCTGGATCTGGATCCCAGCATTGCTTCTTACCAGCTGTGTGACTTTACACAAATAACACGACCTCTCTGGGTCTCTGTTTCTACTCTTCTAAGTGGGGGATCCTGCCTACCTACCTAGAGGATCATCCCCAGGAAGCACCCAGCACCAGACTAGCTTGTGGGAAGAAATCAAAAAGTGTTCACAGTCACGACTACCCTGCTTCCCCTGCTGGCCAGCACGGGGCTGACACTGAGTCCACAGTCAATAAGAAAGGCCTGTCGACTCAACAAGGAGATGGATTGGGATGATGTACTGCCAAAGTGTTGGGTAAAACTGCTGGTGCTGCTGGTGGGGTGAGGTGGGGAGGTTCCCAGATGGAGCTCTTCAACACCAGCATCTAGTGCAATGGCTCAGGCCCCTGGGGAGACCCCCTGCCCCCTCCACGGTTTTGGGCTCCCTTGCCTACAAGGCCCACCCGAGCCAGGAAAGCGCCAATCCTCCCTTCTCCTGGTGTGCGTCAGACTCCCCCGTGTTCTGTTTTTCAGCAAAGCAGCTGTCTGGAAGCCACCCAGGGCCACCACTCTTCGGGACGTGCAACCCCCCTGCCCCCAAGGCTGGGATGCCAGAAGGACAAACCCGGCCAGACATATGGATCATTGACCCTGTAGAGCCAACAGCTGGGCCACTGGCTGACTTCTCCCCTGTTCCTTGGAATATTCTGGCAATGAGAAGACATAGTCTCAGCAACTTATAGGAAATTTCCCAGGATATCCTAGTCTCTAAGGGAACAATTTGTTCCTTTCTCACACATTTAAATCTCTTTTCTTGGAAAACCAATTCCAAGACTCCCAGGCACACATACACTTTTAATTTGTTCCTGTGTATAGTTAAATACAATTTCAGTGACAAATCTAATAATAGCAATAACTAATATTTGTTCAGTATATGCTAAGTAAGAAGTAACTCACCATCTCATAGAGTCCTCACAATGACTCTTGAGATGGGGCTCTATGTATCCCCATTTTACAGATGAGGAAACAGAGGTGGGCTCCTGTGCAAAGGGCACGCTGCTAGTCACTGCCACAGATCTGGAGGGCCTGGAGTCCAGGGGCCCCATCTCTGCCCTGTGCTGCCTTCTCAGCCGTGCTGAAGGAGTTAACCGGTTGGAGAGATTTTCTTTCCTTGGGGATGTTTTTTCTTTTCTTTGGGCATGTAAGGTTGACTAAGAGAGGGTCGTTCTCACCACTGGAGTCCATGACCCTGGAGGCTCGGGAAGGAACCCCAAGCTGAATTTTCTAACATGAACCACTGCTGACTTTCTGGTACAGCTCAGCCCCTGCCAGCCATCCCCTCCTCTGAATCCAGGGCCCGGGAACCAAGCCTCAAAGTTCAGCTTGCTTCCTCTAGCACAGACACTCGGAAATTGAAATTTCCCACATTTTCACCACACAAAAGTCAGGTTGTGTTTTTGTCCTCTTCGAAATATGACAAAGGAATTTCTTCTTTCTCCTGAACTTTCTCCAAAAATAAATAGAAAAAGTGAACACCATTTTGCCCTGTAAGCCGAGAACAGAAAACTCAACGCTCAGTGTGGCATTTCCAAGACATTACAGAATAGTGAACGTGTGGATCTGTCTCAACACCGTTTGGCAACTTCAGGTTTACAGTAGATGATATTTCTCATCCCCAAACTCCTCATCGGGCTTATATCACGAGTTTCTTTTCCTTTAAAATCAGATCTAAAACATTAAGAGACGTTAATGAATGAACACTGCCTGGATTGCAGTTCTGAGTTAACAGACCAACCATAAGCAAATTAAACCTAAAATTATACAGATAATTTAGTGAAATCAAGAAGACAGCGACCCTAGGTAAACTAAACTGGTAGCGTAAAGGGTGAGCCCAGAGAAGAAGGGAGGTGTTTATCCGGTAACTGGTGAAGGCTGCAAAGAACCAAGAATAATTGCCAAGGTGCAGGGGTTATTCTCAACTCACAGAATCGGCTGTCCTCAGAATTGTTTGCTGTCCTGGTCCGGGCTGCCCAGACCCCTGGTTCTGCATCTTCAAAAGCCTCCACGTGGGTTTCCTATGTCTCCCCGACCCCATCTCCCAGTTCAGTGAGAATTATCTTTCACAAACACTGTTTGATCACATCGCTCTCTGCTCCGCTTATCTCTCCCGGCTTCCCTTCTCCTCAAAGCCAAACACTTAGTTCTGCCCCCGGGACCCTTCTCCCGGCCCCTTGCTCCTGGCAGCCTCCTCCCCCCACCTCTGCTCATCACTCCCCAGGAACTTGCTTCAAGCAAGGCACCTGGCTGTGTGCTGTCCTCCACTCCTCACAGCCAGGGAACCTCCAGGTAGGAAGCAGGGGCCTTGGCTACTGTCACCTCCAACTGCTCTCCTGGGAGCGCTCACCCTACAGGTGAGCTGGCGGACAGTCATCTCGAACTTGCCCTCACTGCTCCAGGAATGAGGGGCTCACTCACTCCCATTAGCAAGAGGAGCTGAAAAAGAAATTGGCTTGAGGACTGATGTCTGCATTCATCCCCATCTCTCCCAGTTCCAGCTGTGTCACGATGGGCGAGTGATGGGTCAGTCCCTGCTGGGGCTCAGACCCTCCATCTGCAAAATGTAGCTAACAAGTCCCACCTCGTTGCCATTGAAAACATCATGAACACCACCCTTATCATCTCTGGACAATTTCAGTATGAAAAGAACACGGTATTCTGGTTTTCTAATGGTATTCTGGGTTTCTAATCCCAGCCCCAAAACTTGGGGGAATGAGTGAACTTCTCTGACCTTCACTTTCCCCATCCTTAAATGGGGATAAAAACTCCCTCAAAGGGTGACTGTCTGGACTGAATGAGATGATACAGATAAAAATGGTTTTGGGCTTCCCTGGTGGCGCAGTGGTTGAGAGTCTGCCTGCCAATGCAGGGGACACGGGTTCGAGGCCTGGTCTGGGAAGATCCCACGTGCCGCGGAGCAGCTGGGCCCGTGAGCCACAACTACTGAGCCTGCGCGTCTGGAGCCTGTGCTCCGCAACAAGAGAGGCCGCGATAGTGAGAGGCCCGCACACCGCGATGAAGAGTGGCCCCCGCTTGCCGCAACTAGAGAAAGCCCTCGCAGGAAACGAAGACCCAACACAGCCATAAATAAATAAATAAACAAATACTTTTTAAAAAAATGGTTTTATAAACTGTTTAATTTGTACGAATGCAAGCATCTATCCTGCTGAACTGAAATCTGCCTCCTGGTAACTTCTTACCCTGTGGCTACAGGTGCCTAAGACATCACACAGAGATGTTCTAATCTTGCCATCAGGACTTCTGAGTCTTCCCTCCTCCTGTCTGAGCATTAGCCATTCCCATCCCTTAGCCACTGCCGGGGGTAGGTGTGGTGGGGTGGGGGTCTCTGGTTTGCTACTGGCATCACCTGGGTTCCTCTCCTGGGAGGATCTGCATTTGAAAGAGTGCTGCTGGGATTTTCTTCAGTGGGGATCTAACCCCAGTGCCTTGGCACCAGCCCTTCTCCCCTTGGCAAGATCTCCCTGCAGTCTTTTTGTGGAACACCCCATCCCATAGGTCATGCCTTTTGCTCTAGCATGCCCCATGCCATGAATTTAAGGTCTGTGGATAATTATGTCAGAGAATTGGTTTCCTCTTTGTCTGTGTGACCCTGAGCTAGTCATTTGTCCTCCCATGGGCACTTGCTCCCTGGGGAATAAAATGAGGAGGTGGACGATGTCATCATTGAAACTATCACTGCAACTATTACATGCAGATTTTCAACAACTGAATTTGACCTTGAACCCTCCCCTACTTTCCCCTTTAACTTGTCAGGGATATTTAGAAAGGACCTGGACTAGAGTCCTTCATAGCTGACGTTCTGTGCATCCACATGCTCCTTAAGGTTAGGGCTGGGTCCTGAGAGGCCTTTCCGTAATCCTTAGATCAAGCTCAAGCTGGCAATAGCCGTTGTTGGTTCCAACATACCTGACGGAGAACACAGGGAGCCCTGCTACCACTACTTGGCTCTAGTCAGCCTGCATCCTTGTATCTGCCTAATGAACACCTGTGCTGCAGCCCTCATGGGCATCCAACCGGGTTTTAATGACTGCAGAGCTTTCTGGCTTTCATGCATTTGTGTAGCCACTTAAATATGGAGAGATGTTCACTGCAGTTTAGTAGCAGTAAAGGGCCATATGGCTGAACACGTTCATACCAGGGCTGTTTTCTGCCTCTTTAGCGGTCTTGCTTGGTACTCTCAGAGGGAGCAGGGGAGACTGCCATTCATACCCCCTTTCTTAGCACCAGTTTCCTTGTCTGTAAAATGGGGATGAGGGTTTCTGTGGGCATCAAATGACATACAAATATAACAGCTCAGCATCCAGGACACAGTAAGCAGTTATTTTGCACTTTTTACGACTTCGTCAAAAAGCTCATCACCCCAAACTCCCTGCCCCCCTCCTACACGTCACTGACATCTAGTGGCAGAGCCGGGTAACTGCAGGTGTGAGTACCCAAAGCTCCAGACCCTTTATGTGCCTCGCACACGTCGTTTCAGGGGTTGCAGTGATTACAAGCAATGTCAGCCAGGATCTGCCTCAGCTTTTCCAAGCACTTTGATATTTATCAGCAACTTCATCCCCACACCAACATTTAAAGATGAGTAAGTTAGTAATGGTGACAAAGGGAGGATGAGAGCCAGTGGTGGAGCAGGGACAAGACCTGTCCTGGACAGCAAATTCCTGGAGGCCAGGGATTTTCCCACCACATCCTCTGTGCCTATGACACTGCTTGGAAGACAAGTGCTTAGTTAATATCTGTAGAATAAGTGACAATTTTAGGAAACCCCAGTCCCTTTCCAGTTTAGAAGTCCATGTGGTGAAGAGGCTTGCTCCAGGTGACACAGTGACAAACTGCACCAGGAATAAGTTTATAAGGAAGCCTCTCCCCATCTCCTCCCAATGCGTGTACACAAGTGTCCCTAATCTTCCACTTCCTTTAACTGAAAAAGGATTATACCTGTTTCCTCTGAGAGGGTTGAAGGGTGGTCCAGGACTACATTATAAACTAATGTTAACGTCCCTCAAAATTCATATGTGGCGACCTAATCCCCAATGTGATGGTATCAGGTCCCTAATCACTTTGGGAGGTGATTAGGTCACATGGGTGGAGGCTTCATGAATGGGATTAGTGTCCTTAAAAGACACCCCAGAGAGCTCCCTCAGCCCTTCTGCCATGTGAGGTTATAGTGAAAAGAAGGCCGGCTATGAACCAGGAAGTGGGCTCTCACCAGACATGGGATCTGCCAGCACCTTGATTTTGGATTTCCAGCTTCCAGAATGTGAGAAAGAAATTTCTGTTTATAAACTACCTAGTCTATGGTATTTTGTTATAGCGGCTCGAGATGACCAAGCCAGACTATAAAGAGAATAACTGCAGGAGAGCAGTTCCCTGGGATAAGGGGTGGGAAGGGGACCCCACAGGGCTTTGAAGGCAGCATCATGTTCTGTTTCTTAAGCCAGCTGGTGAGGACATGAGAGTTTATTCTTTAAACTGCACACATTTGTTATAAATACTCTTCACCATGAAAGAGTATTATTATTAAAAAATTTCATAATAAATATTGTAAAAGAGACATAGTGGAAGCTATTGTCTGTAAGTACAGTGGAGGGAACACAGAGAAGGCAGGTTTAAGACATTTTGCTGTGGATTTGGTGTCTCTGGCAACATCTAAGAAATGTAAGTGGAGGTTTTGAGCTCTTCTGAAATGATTTCTGTTTCTTGGACTGTGTGTCTTGACATTGGCATACGCCAGCGCTGGCACCCAGGGTCGTGGCTTTCCAACCCCTACATTGGCTTGACTTTGAAACCCACTGACAAGGCTGAGAGGCTCTTGACCAGTGGTAGCAGAATTCAAGAAACAGCTGCATCCCTGAGGGACTCAGTGATCCCGACCAGGGGCCTTCACTTCCCTGGTCTCCTTGTGTTAAATGGACAAACTACAGTCTTCACCTCACCTTCCTCCAGGGCTGATGTGAGGAGGAAATGAGAACGTGCAAATGAAGGTGCTTTGTAAACCAGAAAACATGGTGTAACTGTAGGATGACTATTGCCATAACTCTTCCTGGCAGAGAAGTAGTCTAAAAACGACATAAAAGTGCCCCCCAGTCGTGAGGCATTTGTCTTATGACTGGGCATACCTCTCAGCCAAGGTTTTCTGGAACAGAATCAAGTTCTCATACCACTCCAGCCAAAACAGGTGGAAAGTGCACTTAGCATCTCTCTTCTAGTTCCACAGGATTGATGATGAGAGAGCCATGGCTACGAACCGGACTCCAGGGCCAGACAGCCTGTGTTCAAATCCTAGCACCACCACTTTACTAGTTGGACAAAGGATGACCTTAAGCAAGTTACTTCACCTCTCCAAGACTCAGTCAGTTCTCTTATGTGTAAAGTGGGGGAAATAATAGCAAACTCATAGAGCTCTTACGAGAATTAAATGAGGTAGTATGGAAAGTGCTTGGAACAGTGCCTAGTACAGAGTAAGCCCATATTAGTATGCTATAACCTTCATTTTCTGAGGGGGAAAAATTGAACAGAATAAACAGGCAACAGCTCCCATTATCAATTGGAGATCTGGGTTAGACACTTGGAGGGACTTCCTGGCAAGGTTGCATAATGCTCATCATGGAATTTGGAGGATGCCCACTTAGCACCTTCTGGGCCAACTATGATTTGGTGAGTTGGCAAACTTTTTAGCAAAGCTAGGACTCCAACACTCTTCAAAAATACAAGCAATAGAACCCAGGATTCAGGAGAAGCCAGAATCTGAGCAGGGTAGAGGTTTGGAAAAGCTGATAAATGGCCCCCAGCCTTGTCCCCCCGTGGACCTGTTCACGAATCTGTGGGGTGTCATGAGCGTTCAAGGAACAACACACGTGAAACGCTTCGACGGTTCCTGGTACACGGTAAGCACTATGGTCATTGCTACTTCTTTTGTCTGTCCATCTGTCCGCCCACCCATCCTCAAGGGATCATCCGAAAGCAGTACGGCCCCAAAGAAATTTCTGTCAAGATACACGTTTTGTATCTGCACTGCCCATGTGTCCAACAAGTCACATGTGGCTGCTGAGCTCTGCCCACGTGACCAGTGTGACCGAGGAACTGAGGTTTTATCTAATTTAGCTTTTTTCTCCACCGTTCCCATGGCTAGGCTATTTCGTTTTAGTTCATTTAAGTAGCTGCCTGTGACAGAGGGCTACCATACTGGACAGCACGGTACGTAGCCCTGTCATCTTTCCAGGTCTCCGATCCCCGTGACATGCACCCAAGGCCCAGCACAGCCTCCAGAAGAAGGGTGCTGTCTGTGCACGCCCTGTCCTGCAACCACCGTTGCACACCATTACCTGCAGACACTGGCCTGTGCCTCCATCCCTCCGCTCTGGATGCCCTTCCTGCCTTGTCTGCATGCTAATCTCTTCAGACGCTTTCTCAGGCTACGCCCTCCCACCTCAGTGGCCAAGAGTACCGCCTCTGGCTACCCCAGCTTCCAGGGCTTCTCCTCACCCCAGCATTTATACAGTAGGGTTGTACTTGAGTGGTTACAGACCTCTCTCCCTTTCTAGTTGCTCCCTGAGAGCTGACCAGGGCCATGTTGTAAGCATTTCTGTACCCCAGGGCCCTGCACAAGGCTTGGCTATGGTTGGTGCTCTGCGGGGGGAAAGAGAGATCTAGAAGACACAGTCCATCCTTATGGTCCCACAATGCTCCCGCTCTAGGAAGAAGCATCGACTTCCACCAAGGTCCTCCTTCCACTTCCCAAGGCCGGTCCTCTTAGCATCCCTCACATACATCACTGTATTCCATCAGTCCAAAGACACCAGCAATTGTAAGTACATCATCAATTCAGTGGTAGCCTTTCTGAGAGAAAGAAAACAAAGCACAATGTGTGTAAATGACACATTGATTGTAAGACACTTTCTGCTTTCAGAAATGTCAAAATGTAAAGAAAAAAAATTGCCTCCAAGTAAATGAGCCAAACCTGAGTTGGCCTCTTGGAAGATGTCCCTCTAGAGCATCGTTCAATGTGGTACCTGAAGGGCACCTTCCTCAGAGCCTCAGTCTTATTCCTACTGCTCTCTGATTGGGCCCCTGCAACAGCAGGATTCAGATGTGTCCTATGTTTTTTTGAATGGATCAAATGGATATTTGAATAAAAATTTTTTTTCTGATTATAGAAATAATACATGGTTATTGTACAAAATTCTTTTCCATTCCCAGGGCCTTTGCGTTAGCTGTTCCTTCTTCGTAGAACACACCTATCCCAGATTTCATCTGGTGCCTCTCTCGCATTTTTCAGGTCTCATTTAAATGGTCTCTCTATAGAGCCACCTTCCCCGCTGTCCCTGCTAAAACTGGTCTCATCCTCCCCCAGTCAGTTTCTCTCACATTAACGATCTCATTTTCTTCCCAGCACTTCCCAGCATTTGGAATTAATTGTGTATGTTTTGATTCTCTGTCTCTTCCCAACAACACTGCAAGCTACTCAAAAGCAAGGATTTTGTCTAGTCGGTACTCAAGCAATTTTTGTGAGTAACCCAAAACACAGAAAAGCATTAAAGAACATTATAAAGACCCCTGTATCCCCACTACTCAGGGAATCACAATTGATATCCTTCTGGGTGCTTCCTGCAGGTGTGTGTGGTCACACAGTCACTTTTTTTTTTTTTTAAAGATGCAACCTATTTACATTGCTTTGTAATCTGCTTTTTTTCCCCTCTATTTACTATATCATGAATACCTTTACCCACACATGGCTGGCCAATCCTGTTTTTAAAGGGGACGTACTATTTCCTTGTACGGAATGACCCTACTGGATTTAAGCAGCCCTCGCAGGTGGCCTTTAGGTTGTCCCAGTCCTCCTGTTATGACAGGCAGTGCCGCAAAGGAGCATCTTTGTACAAATACCTTTGCATGATTATCTGCTTATGTCCATTAAAGTGTTATTATTGGGCCAAAGGGTATGGACTTACTACCGGACTTTGGATAGATAGTAAGAATGGGGCCACTTTTCAGTTGAGGAATCCCACTGTGCACAAGAACTTTGCAAGGTTCAGGGGAAGTTGAGAAAAAGATAGGAAACTGGCCCACCTCCGCTCCTTGGGCAACTCCTGTCTAGTTGGAGAGATTTATAAAATCCTCCAGGGCCGCAGCACTCAGGGCCGAACACCCCCACGAAGGCCCTAAGCCCCGCCTCAATAGCCCTCCAGAGCTAGTGGTTGAACCACTACAGGCTTAGTGGTAGCAGTCTTATGGTAGACATTATTTTTTTTTTAAATGTTGACTATCTTGAAAGGTTGAACTATGTTGAAAGGTTGTCTCTTGAAATAAATACACATGCACATGCCAGTGAAGTGCAATTTATAATTAAATTCTGTAATTATATCTGACCGAATCCACAACTTAATACAGCACAGGTGTGAGCCACCAACTAACCCCAATTTCAGTTCAAAAGGGTGAAATCACTATTTTCTCCCTCTCAACATATTTAATAGCTAGTGTAAAACCAAAGAATATAATTTGGCTTCATTTGGAACTCCCATTTCTGTCATTGCTTCCTTACAATTCATGTCACCTGTGTCCCCCACAAATCCGGTCTGACATTGGGTAAAATCCTCCAATTTGGAAGCCCAGGAACAAAGGATGTGTGACAACATGGACTTGCCCATCCTCTAGGGTTCACACCCTCAAAATCTGACTCTCTCCCTGTCCCTCCCAGCTCTGGCCTGGACCGCCTTAACAGCAGTCAGATATCAGAGTGGTGCTGATCCTTCACATGTAAACAGCACATCACAGGCTATCATATGTGTTGCACCCTTTGTGGCACCCGATACTCACAATGACCTTGGGAGGTTGGCCCAGCAGGGTTATTGCAGTAACCCTTATTTTAGAGATGAGTCAACTGAGTCTCAAGTCAGGGAAGGGACACGTTCAAGGTCACACAGCAAACAGGAAGTAGAGTTGAGGCTAAATTGACATCTTCTGACTCCTAGTTCAGAGCTATTTCCATTGTATCAGGGTAGGGCTGGAGGGACCTGCCAAATGGGCCAGGCTGGTCAGTGCCTATCCCCTGCCGTCTCCCCTTAGTTAGTTTCAACCTTTCGGTGCTGACCTAAAGGAGTCCCCAAACTTCACTTTGGCAAATATTTATCTAAACCAGAGAGGTAAAGGGCTGACCCTGGGCAGCCCTCTGAAAGAGTGAGGTAATCAAGTAGCTGGGTGGTTGTGAGAACCAGCTCAGTTCTGGGCAGACTCTAGTTACTAATATCAATTAATGGTGCTAGAAGACATTAATTATGTTCTTTAATTGGCTTACTTAGCAAAACACAAAGTTGGCAACTTTTCTTTTGAAATTTTACTTTCCCATGAAATTTCGAAATCTGAAAACCACTGATTTATACAACCACATTACATTATTTTTAAAAATTACCTAGATTCTAATCACTGTACTAATGTTTTTCACGAGCTCTTTCTTCAAGCCTCCAGATAGTTGTATGAAGTAGGAATCGTTATCCATCCCTCTTTTAAAGACCAGGAAACTGAGGCCCAGAGAGGTTAAATAATTTCCCCAAATCACATAGCTAGTAAGTGGTAAAGCCAGGATTCTAACACATCTGTCTAGCTCCAAAGTGCAGCTACTTGAAGGAGGAGGTAGAGGAGAAATTTCCCCAAGCATAACTGGCAAGGATGCTTTTGTTCATTCACTCACTCACTCACTCCTTCATTAAACCTTTGCTGAACTGGGAGAACGCCAGCCTAATGGAAAGAAAATGCTTGGGGATGGGGAATCCCAGGCTGGAGTCTTGGCTGTGATCCTCATCAGCTGAGTGACCAGCTGGCCACCTAACCTCTCAGAGTCTTGGCATTTCCAACTGTAATGTGAGAATAGAATTCCTCCCTTACCGGGCTGCTGTGAGGACCATATGCAGATAGAATGTGAGGAGAGGGCCCAGCAGCGCCTGGCACGTAGTAGGTGCTGGATGGACACCAGTCCCCTGCCTGTCCCTGAAAGGAAAGCCACTCCACAGGTCACCAACACTCAGGGCTTTAGGTTGGAAGTGCTCTTTGATATCATCTTGTTCAACTCTCCCACTTTACAGATGGGAAAATCGAGGCTCAGACAGAGATGGTGACTTGTCCAAGTCAGGGTAATGACTTGTAATGACTTACAGTGCAGGGTAATGGCAGAGATGGGACCAGAACTCACATCTCCTGACCCTCCCCTGCTCCGTCTTCTGCATTTTCTACGAAAGCAGTGACAAGCTCTTCAGTGAAGTAGCCAAGTAAACTGTAAAGTAAGTAGGCTGGAGATAAATGAGAGCATTGACAGTGTGTTGTTGGGTAGCTTGAAGGAAAATATACTTTAAAGTATATTTTATACTTTAAAATATACTTCCTTATTTATCCAACAAGTACACATTGCTTACTCTGTGCCTGCCAGGTACCATGCTAAGGCCTTAAGAAACATGAACTCACTTAATCATCACTCCAGTCCCGTGAGGAAGTTACTATTACTGTCATCCCTGTCTTACAGAGGAGGAAGCAGAGGCACTGAGAAGTTAATTAATTTGCTCAGGGTCCTACAACTAGTGAAGTGGCAGAGCTGAAATTCGAACCCAAGCATTCTGGCTCCAGAGTCCATATCATAACCACTGTGCCATGCTGCTTCTCACTCAGAAGACTGAGTTGCTTTCTTCTGTGTGTACCAGAGTGTAACTATACATTACTTGAGAATGGTAATGATAATCACAATCATAATAGTAATAACAGGGAAAAGGACAATACATAGACAATTCCCTCTGTGCTTTTTTGGGAAAACAATAATACCTGCCCAAGCTTCCCAGATAGCCACTCTCCCTCTTCCTCCCCCCACCCCAACTCCATTGCCCATGCTACTCCCTCCACTGGGAGCACTTGTCCCCTCTTTGTCCTTCAGGACTCGGCTTGAATGTTGCTAGCTCTGGGAACATTTTTCAGACGGTGTCTCCTGTCACAATTGGTTAATATTCCTGGGTCAGTGCTAATGGTGGGATTTAACATTGCATCCCACGATGAGGATGATAAAGAGGATGATGATTTAGCTTAAGGGACTTTCCCAGTGGTCTCAGATCACTCTGCTAATCAATGTTGCCCAAGGACAAGTCAGCTGTTACTTCACTGAGGCATGGACGTATATATTTCACGCCTTTGATGCCACAGACTTTGGGGAGCGCCTTCTTGGTACCTGTTACTTGCTCTAAAGGCTTGGAGTGCTTACTAAATGCAGTAACAGGTACCTTGGTACCTGTTACTGCATTTAGTAAGCACTCCAAGCCTTTAGAGCAAGTACTGTCAGCCCTATTTGAGCAGGGAAGACCCTGGCTCGGGAAAGTCAGGTAACATGTCCCAGGTCACATGACCAACTGAGTAGTAGAGCTGGGGCCTGAAACCAGGTTCCCAATCCCCTCTCCCAGGGAACGCACTTTATGTAACTGTCACTGTAAAGATCAATTCCAGCAAAAATCAGTAATAGATGCCAAATTGAGGGGGAAACGATTTGATGAGAAATAGGATATCTACATAGTCCTGAAGTATCTCCCTACAAAATATTTACTACAAAGGAAAAAACTGCAATACGGGACCTGGAGACCATGTGCGATAGTAAGTTTTATGTGGGAACTTGGCTGGGCTATAATACCCAGTTACTCAATCTAGGTTGTGCTGTGAATGTGTTTTGTAGATGTAGTGAACATATAAAATCAGTTGGCTTAATAAAGGAGATTATCCTCGATGTGGGTGGGCCTCATCCAATCAGATGAAAGGCCTTATGAGCAAAAACTGAGGTTTCTTTTTTTTTTCTTAAATATTTATTTATTTGATTGCATGGGGGTCTTAGTTGCGGCAGGCGGGCTCCTTAGCTGCGGCTCGCGGACTCCTTAGTTGTGGCATGCGAACTCTTAGTTGCGGCATGCATGTGGGATCTAGTTCCCCGACCAGGGATTGAACCCGGGCGCCCTGCATTTGGAGCGTGCAGTCTTATCCACTGCACCACCAGGGAAGTACCTGAGGTTTCTCAGAGAAAGAAATTCTACCTCAAGACTGAAGGATCAACTCCTGCCTAAGTTTCCAGCCTACCTGCCTGCCCCGCACATTTCAGATGGGTCAGCCCCACAATTGTAGGCCAATTCCTTACCATCCATCAGTCAATCTCTTTCTCACTCTCTCTCCCCATATATATATATGTAAGTCACTTTATATATATATTCTATTTGTTCTGCATCTCCGGAGAACCCTGACACGCTATCTTAACCACGTGATCAAAATTAACATCACTAAAAAGGGCCAAAAGGGTGTCATGTACCTCCAAATGTCACATCCTCAGAAGGACACATCATTCAGATAGTATTACTTTTGTAATTGGAAAAAGACAAACTATTAATCAAACAATAAAACAGATCTCCCCTCTTTCCTCACGTGCTCCCAGGCCGGCAATGGCACTGGTCGCTGGCCCTGGTAACCTTCATGCCCCTGGCCCAGAAATGGGTCCACGTTTGGTGACTGTGTCCAGATGAGGATCTGCTCTCTGTCGGCCCTCCCCTTCTCTCTGCCGCCTTCCCCCTCCACCCACTAACACACACAGACTCAAACATACTCACAGTTAGTAATTTCCTCCCTACCACCCAGCAGGCCCAGGAAAATTCCGTCTCCTCAATTTTACGATGCCGGGGTAGCAGTGAGTCACTTGCACACATCTGTGAATTCCTGTCAGAGCTGGTTACCTGTCTAAGGAGGGGTGTTAACGTTTATGGCAGTGAGCAGGGCTGTGTGACAGTTCAAGAGGGCAAGGTGCCAGCGACCTATCAGAGCTGCAGGTGGTTTTTATGGAAGCAGAATGTTGCCACTTATTATTTATTTCACTTTTTAGTTTTAAAATGTGATTAATATCTCTTGCCAATAAATTTGGCTGAGCACAAGTATTTATGAAGCCCTGTCAGCAGGCTTGGTGCTACAGGGCCTAATTGCTGTGAGGGCAGAGGCAGTCGGTGAAGTGAGCCTTCTCCAGCCTGGCCATGAACCAGCCTTATTTTCATGGGCTTTTGGGGCAGTGGTTCTTTTTGTGATCACGCAGGGGGTAAGCCCAGGAGGCCTTCTAGCAAGGAAGCAAGGGGTGCAAAAGACGGATGGAACCAGAGAGGCTGGCTCTACCATGCGGTAGAGGGAGTTTTGGAGCCACGCAGGAGGTGGAGGTTCAAAGCCCAGGTTCAAAACCATGGGAGCTGGACAAGCTGGGCAACCCCTCTAAGCCTCTGTTTCTCCACATGTAAAATGGGCATAAAAGGTTTCAAAGGATTACTGAGAGGGTTTAATAAGTACACATTTGGAAAGTGCCATCCAGTGCCTTCCAAATAATAGGTACACAGATATCTGCAGTTTAATGTTTCTAAGAAGGTGGCCTATGGAACAAAGCTGAGTTTTGAATCCTAGCTCTGGCACTTACTAGCTGTGTGACTCTGGCCAATTAGTGAACCTCTCTGTGCCTCAGTTCCCTCAGCTGTAAAATGGGGATACCCGCAGTGTTGTAGTAAGGACTAAATGAGATAATCCATAGCTGGCACTCGGTCAGTACCTAATAGAGCTGCTCTTAGTGTTGTTTTTATTTCTTCCCTTACTTTCTGCCTATCACCTTCCATGGTCTGGCCCCAGAGACATTTCCTGCTGGTAAATTTCTACTTATCTTTTGAGGCTTAGTTTAAATATCACCTCTCCTGCAAAGTCTTTCCAGATCACTTTTGCAGAAATAATACCATCCCCGTCTGCAGCTGAGACACTTTGTACATCTCCATCATGATCACTCTCACAGCCTGATGCCCATCCTCTTTTATAGGAGACCCTCCTACCTGCACCACCTTCAGGGTGGGACCAGGTTTTAGCATTACTGCAAACCTACTACACAGCTGCCCAGCCCTTATACAGTTGTGCCTCAGTAACCGAGGGGGACTGGTTCCAGGACACCCATGAACACCAAAATCCATGGATGCTCAAGTCCCTTATATAGAATGGCTGTAGTATAGTCAGCCCTCCTTATGCGCAGATGCAGAACCTGCGGTTGTGAAGAGCAGGGCTGACTGTATTGGTCTGGCAGCCCCCTCTCTAAAGACCCTGGAGCAGAGGGTATCGCTAGCTGTGCCCCCGTGTTAACTCATTCACTCACACTGGGTACCTGGGGTGGGTAATTCTGGCCTGGTGCCTAGAGGCTATGGCCCAGCACTCAGGAGCTGCTAAGACAATGTGTGCTGGGGAGAGAAAGATGAGATGGGTCATGCAGATTTTCTTAGCAGCTGCCACCTCTCCCTGTTAACAGTTTGAGTAGGACCAGGTGACAGTGCTGGCTGAGGAGAGGAAAGGACTGTCTGTTTGGGGCTCCTGGATCCACAAGTTGAAGCGGAGAAGGGAGACCCAGCCAGGTGCATGGGGATGTGCGTTTCAGGTAAGTTTCAAAGTTCAGGGTGAAAAAGAGGTCGTCCTCTCCACAGGCTCCCTATCTGGGAGGATGGGTGGGGTGTGTCTACTGTGGAAGGGTGACACCGGAATCTGGGACAGGGTATCTGAGACAGGCCCTTTGTCAGTCGAGCACCTGCCCCTGCTTTCCCAGGATATTAAGCTGTGGCCATTTTCCTGGGCCTGTGCAATGAAGGATCTCCCTTCCTCTTTCGGTGCTAACTCATTCACCATAGGGCTATCAGCTCCATCCAACCACAAGCATTGTGGGTGCCTCCTCAGTGTGCCAGGATGTATACCGTGGACACAGAGATGGGTTAGACTGTGGGCTCTGCCTTGGGAGCTCACTCTCTAGTGCAGAAACTGCCATGGAAACCCAGATACAATATGGTGCCATGCATGCAACAGATGCCATATGCACAAGGGACACGGGTAAAAAGAGGGGTGGGAGGGTGGTTCAAGGAAGGCCTCAGAGAGGAGATGTGGCCGAAGCACAGCTGTGAAGGAATTTGCTAGGTGGAATCAGTGTGAGAAAAGCACTCCAGGTAGAGGGATCAGCAAAAAGGGACGGGGTGTTGAAAAATACTGTCTGTGGGGGGAACCCTGCGTTCACAGTGAAAGGTCAAGGTGTGAGCAGAGAGAGGTTGGGTGACAAGCACAGAAGTAAGCAGCAACCTGCCCATCCTGTATGGGGGGCAGAGGAGGTGGTCTTTCTGCCCAACCACATACACGTTCTGCCATCAGCAGTACCATCTTTGAATACTTGAAGGGGATGTATACACACATGTGAGTATACCAGGGTCTGTTAATTCATATATGCTTGTGTATATATAATATGAACATTCACATTCTAGAATGTGGGTGGTTGAGCTCTGAGATATAGGGAAATTCTTAGAAACCAGGTAGAATTCAGTATGGTGAGGGTTTCAGGGTGGCAGAGGGTATGCTAGGAGGCACAGAGAGAGCTGTAATTGAGAGAGGCCTGGTTTTGACCCAGTTTCGGTCTCTGTTCTAGGGATGCTACATATGGTTGGGCAGGTTGTTCACTGCTCAAGGACATACGGCTGATGGGAGCGATTCAGGGATGGGCTCACCTGTGTTTACCTGGGGAGGGGAGGAGCACCATTTCCTAATTCACACAAAAGGGCTGCCTGAGCTCTGCTGGTCAGGCTGGCTGTGGTGAAGTAGAGGTTCTTTTAAATGGGAGAACTGGCTCAGGTGATGTCTCAAGTCCCTTCCAGCACTAATATTACACACATGCACAAGTGGCCTTGGTTTTCTCATGGGTCAAGGAGGATCATTCCTACGGCATCATCTTCTGGTTTGGCCAGCCTAGACTCCCCACCTCTCTGCTGTCCTTCTCCAGGGACCTGCCTTCCTTCAAGGCAGATCACTGCTTCCCCTAGGAAGCCTTCCAGCCACCCACTCCCACCTCCCCACACCCTGCTCCCAGGTCACTTATTCTTTAAACGTCCTCGGAGCACCAGCCAGCCCTCCCTGATTCAGAGTAGGGTGAAGAGCAGATCTCACTGCCATCATGCATCAACTTGTCCTAGGAGAAGAGATGCTGAGATGGGAATTCTTAGACCCTCGCAGGTTTCAGCAATCTTCAGGCCTCTATTCAAAGTAAACCACCCTCTCAGATGGGAGCAGAGGCTGATTGTAAAGGTAAGTGAGACATACTTAATGGCTGTACAAAAGCAAAGATGAAAATCTACTTCTTGTTTTATTATTGCTGTGAGTGAGAAAGCCGCCAGCCCTGCGGGTCAGAGTTGGCTGGGGGTCAGGGATGTAGCTGGACTTCATTCAGGAAAGGGAGGAGGAGGAGAAGGAGGAGGGCTGTCTGGGAGCAGAGCCAAGACCCAGGGAGGAAAAGCATGGGGAAGAAAATTCATATCCTTCACAACCCGAGTCTCTGAACTTCGTGGGATTCTGTCTGAGTTACTCCCTGTCGCCTATTGGATTGCCGGTGGTGGCTGTGGGGTGTGTGTGTGAGGTGGGGGGAGGGAGCTTCAGATTTCATGAAATCCATTTTAATCACCCTCTGCAATCCACAACACTCTGTAATTACAAGGCTCTTATGCTCAAGTACAAAAAAAAACTCACCAAGAAAGCAACATTATTAAGCTTGCAAGCGGAAACATGAAAATTCATAAAACGCACAATTAAGGATCCAGTGACAATGTTAACGCTCCCCTTTGCCAGCCCAGGCACTGGGGATTACCAACAAAATGGGCAAATCTAAACCCTGAGGCGTCTGCCACCGACCATTGGAAACCCTGACCCCACCATGCCCGGTCTCTCCGTGGATTCCCACTTGCTATTGTCATAGGCTGTCCCGGGGCCCAGCTTTAAGAGTCTGAGCCCTGAGGGAGGGGGAAGGGAAGGTCTAGCTTTAGAGGGCAGGAGCCAAAGAGCTGTGTTTGAGAAATGACCCCAGTGCTTGCTGTCATGTGCAGAATCCCTGAAAGACAGGGCTAGACTTTGATGTTCTTTCCCACTGGTCAAGGGAATTCAAAAGGGGTGGGGATTGTGGTCACCTCCCATCAGAGTGGCTCCAACTCCCAAACTGACCCTCTACTCTTACCTCTGACCCCTTAATCCAGGGCCTCCTCTGTTCTCTCTTCCAGGAACCTAGCTGCCTCCATCTCAATCCTTGATGCCAACTCTGCACCCCCAATCTGCTCTACAAGCTGGCTTCCAGGCCAGTCTCCCCTAAGCATGCATTTAAGAAGTCCCTCTCCTCCTCTTCCACTGTCACATGAACAAAGCAGGGCAAGAAGTTGTAGCTGAACTATGATCTTAACTATGTTACACAGAAAACAAAAGCAAAAACAAAAAACCTCAGAAAGAGGGAAGGGCATTAACAAAATGTTCACTGGTTACTTTTGGGTTTGGTTCCTCCAGGGCAGGAGGGACGACGAGGAGATTAACAGGGCTTCATACCTTTCTTACTTGTGCAAATTTTCACAATGAGTACAGTTTATAGTCAGGAAAAAAAATGAAATAAACCTTAAATGACACCTCTGTTCAAAATCCTTCTGTAGTTTCTTATTTTCTACATGACAAAATAGAAACCCTGCGACTGGTATTTACAACCTTCTAAGACCTGGTCCTCATTGCAGGGCCAGCTGCATGAATGTGTGACCTGTGTAGTCACCACAGGGACCTGCACTCAGAAAGGCCCAGGCTTGGTTGAATGCTCTGCTATGACTATCCTGAAATTCTTAACAATTTTTAAACAAGGGATCCACTTTTTTATTTTGTACTTTACCCCACAAATTATGTAACTGGACCTGTTCATCAGAGTATGTTCATCAAGAGAAATCACAATCTAATTATTCGGGGCTGAACAATGCAGATAGTCTTTGGACTGCTGTGTCAGGTAAGGATCTCCAGGCTGTGACCAGGATGGTCATGAGAACGGGAGATGTTCAGCCTGGGCATGTCAAGAGCCAGGGGACGCGTAGCCATTGTTTGCTGAGCACCTCAAACTCTCTCCTGGGCTCTAGGAACACAGTCGTGAACAAACTAGGCCAAGTCCCCACTCTATCAAGCTTCAGTGCTAGTCAGACAATAAACAAATAACCAATTATCTATGTTAGATAGCGCTATGAAGAAAAATGAATCAGGATGAGGGAGACAGAAAGGGCTGGAAGAGGAGGGCACACTACTATCTGCTTCAGGACCTGAAAGGAAGTGAATAAGCACCTGGCTGGTGGGAATTGGGGAGATGTTGACACACACACACACACACACACACAGAAAATTACAATACACAGCGGGGTTTCCCATGGAGAGACTCAGTGGGACCATCAGTGAGGAGCAACCTGCTCAGCCTGGGGTGGAAAACTCCCCGTTTCCCCCATTTCCCCCTCAGCCCCCTGGCAACCACCATTCTACTCTGTGTCTCTACGATGTGATTATTTTAGGTACCTCATAAGTGGAATCATACAGTATTTGTCCTTTTGTGACTGAGCTATTTCACTTAGCACAACGTCCTCAAGGTTCATCTATGTTGTATCATGTGTCAGAATGCCTTTCCTTTTTAAAGGCTGACTAGTATTCCATGGTGTGTGTATGCCACATTTTGTATATTCATTTATCCACTGTTAGACACTTGGGTTGCTTCCACCTCTTGGCTATTGTGAATAATGCTGCTATGAACATGAGCGTATAAATATCCCTTCAAGTCCCTGCCCTCAATTCTTTTGGGTATATACCCAGAAGTGGAATTGCTTTATCACATGATAATTCTATTTTTCATTTTTTTTGAGGAATCATCATACACTGTTGTCTATAGTGGCTGCATGATTTTACCTAATCCCTTTTTAGAGATGATATATCTGAGGTTGAGTGGCTAAGCAATAGACCTGAGGCCATAGTTTAGGAAGGGACAGTCTGATGCCAATCTGGGTCCAACGTGGCCTCATTCTACAGAGTAGCGGTTCTCATGGCCAGGGCTCAGCCACAAACATCAGAATCATCCAGTATGATGAACAAGTATATGTTGTGCTTGTTAAACATATAGATTCCTACCCCAGGCCTCGAGAAATAGAATCACTAGGGATAGGACCCAGGAGTCTGTATTTTCAAAATAACAAAAAACAAACAGCAAACAAACGGAGAAACAAACCAACCCTCCGTGTTTCTGGTGGGCAGCCAGGTTTGATAACCACTGTTTATTATTGGGGGAATGGTTATTATTGTTGTCCTTGCCATTATCCAAATGTCCTCATAACCATTCCTTACTCAGATCAGCTTACTGATTTGTAAACATCCGGAGACAGTGGGGAATGTAAGGGTTACTAGGAGATCTCAACCCTGGGTTTGCTCTCCAGCAAGTGCTGGCTTTCAAAGGGTGACACGTTTAGTGTTCTAATCAACAAGGCATCAGCCAGGCGCCTGCCCGGGCCTTTCTTCGATTCCTGACTAATACTCATTAAGCAGCTCAAGCCAATGTGTTCCTAAGTGTGTGTACAGAGGCAGGCTGCTGGCATTTTAATCTCATTCGTGAATTGAAGCCCTAAGACGCAGTAGCCGGAGCAGCCCCTTGTGCCTATGGGGTGAACTTCTTCACACCCCGAGATTGGCTCCCCGTCCCTCTGCTTCTGCCATCTCCCACGCATCCCCTCCAGCCCTGCATTCTCCCCTGGGCGCAGAGCAAAAGACTCCGGGAAACCAGAGCTTGATGACTTCCAGGGCGCTGGCTGCAGATAGCTGGATAACCAGCTCAGGTAACCGGGCTGCCTATATCCCAGAACAGATATTGAGTCGTCCACCCCGGCCTGACTTGTCGAGTTGGCACCAGGCCATAGGCACTGCTCCCTGAATTCAACTGTCTGTGTCCCCTCCCCCATCAATACTCTTGATAGAAGCCAGACAAGGCTCTGGGGCTTTGGGAAAGAAACATCTAGAGGCAGTCTTCTCAGCACAAAGCCCTCATTGTTGGAGGAGGAAGGCATGGGAGAGGCAGAGGGAGTGCTTATCTTTTGTCAGTGCCAGACAGCTGAAAGGACTCCAGTGAAAAATGACCCTATACACTAAAAGAGAGGGGAATATGCAAACTATGACTAGCTTCTTCCTTGGGACAGAAATAGGTGGGGCTTTCTCTGAAAATGTTCATAGGCACATACACACATGAACACATATACAAACTTATTATTCTGCTCAAAGTAAATCAAGAGGCAAATGAAAAACAGACTCACCCATCCATTCATTCAACAACTTATCTGTCCATCCATCCGTCCATCCGTCCATCCATCCATCCATCCATCCATCCGGTCACTTGTTTATTCAAACATTAACTCTGTGCCTACCATGGGCCATAAACTATGCTGGAAGAAACAGCAATGATCCTAGATCAGAGGTTTCTAACTAGGGACATATTATTGCTGGCACAATCTAGGAACCTGTATGTTAGCTCATCAAGCATTGTCTGTAACTGAATCAATGTCTCACACAATATAGTTAGGGGTGTTATGATGAATTCACATCGAGTTCAGAATTACTGAATCCAATGAAGCTTTCTGTCACTATGGTTTTTCGGAGTCAATGAAAAATAAAAGTATAAATACTAACCACTGGGAGATCTGGACACGGTCTAGACAACAAAAGTGCAGAATCGTAATGTATGGTTCCATGAATGGAGATAATCACAACCATCACCATAATAGTGGACTAAATAAATAACTTAATGATGTGTTGGGCATTATTCTAAGTGCTGTACTTACTTGTTAATCCCCACAATAAATCTATGAGATAGACATTACCACTACCCCATTTTGCAGATGATAAAGCTGCCCATGAGAGCCTCCATAACTCGCCGAAGGTCACACAGCAATAAGGGTGGATCTGGGAGTTAGACTTGGGAAGTACAGGTGCAGAGTCAGTACTTTGAACTCTCCTTGTCATGGTGGGCAGGAGCATCTTGTCCAAACACACTCACTTTAACGATGGGGAGACTGAGGCTTAGAGAAGCCATGTGACATGTCCAAAGGGAGTCATGCGGTGAGTTCTTGAGGGAACTGGGGGGTAAGAACTTAGATTTCCCGTTCTCCATTCTGGTTTCATTACTGTTTAAATAAGCCAGACTTCATCCCAAAGTTAAAGTCAAAATAACCTGGGCATGGGGACAAAGGAAAGGCAAGAGACACTAAGGTTCACAATAAAACACATGCTGTCTTCCTGTACAATCTAGAGCAGTTTTTGTTTCCTGGGTTGTCACTTTGTCCAGGATGTCCTTGGGAGAAATTCCTGACACATGGGAAGCAAGACCCAGGTTGTGCTGAAGGTATCAGGGACTCAGGGATCCCAGCTCAAGTCACTTTATTTCAGGCTTTATGCCTGACAATTTGTTGGAGCAGCCCAGCTCTTCCTTGGCTTACATGGTCTTTGTTTCTCTCTGCTTAGCATCTCATGGCCCACACAGCCAGGAAACCCTAGGAATGAAGGCCCTGTCCCTCTGAGCAAGTGGTGCCCAATTAAATCCCAAAGATCTGTTTCTGGCCACTGGTTGCTGTGCCAGACGGAGAGGCTGGCTTGGGAAGCCACAGTTTGTTGGATGATGGTTTGTGGGGAAGCAGCAGGTGGCAGTGGAAAGAGTTTGGAGTCTGACAATCCTGGATAGGAACTCTGGACCCACTGAACACTCTGGCTGTGTGACCGCGGACAAGTTTCCTAACTACCCTGGGCACCAGTTTCTGAATCTATAAAATGAGGACGATACCGTCCTTGTATATGAGTGAACATATGCAAAATACTTGGTAGATTTTTGCTCTGAAAAATGAGAATCTAAGAATAGATCAGTGTTTTCCAAACCTTTTATCGTAGAAGAACCACTTTTTACTTTCTCTAAAGAAAAGCTAAAGTAAAATTGTAATGTCTAAAGGAGATAAAGGGTCGCTTCTGCATTGGTGAGGGGTTGGGGCTCAGGGTCCTGCCAGTTTTGCCTCCTTTCCTCCCACTGTGGTGTTGAGGTTCCTCTGGGGAACTTGACTAGTTGATCACTAGGTCCCTTTTAACTGTAGTTAAGAAAAAGAAAGGAAGGAAGGAAGGAGAGAAGGAAGGGAAGAAGGGAGGGAGGGAGAAAGGAAAAGCACAGTCTTGTCTATTGCTAACTGGGAAGAGATTTATATTTGTCGAGCACCATTAAGAAGATGAACTTGATCCCTACCCTCATTGGCTTATAGTCAAGCAGAGAAGCCAGACCAAGAACAGGTAATTTAAAGATTGAAAAGTGATTTAAAAAGAATCAGGGTTGGGGGGCTCAATGGGAACACAAAGCAGGGGTTCTGATTTCGTTCAGCCATCAGGGAAGCTGGGACCTGGAAGATGAGGAAGATGGTAGCTTGGACAAGCTGGCTGGGGGCAGTACAAGAGAGAAGGGATTGGAGATGGCATCACTAGGACTTGGTGACTGACCGGACAAGAGGCCATGACAGAGAGCATGCTCTCAAGGAAGACACCCAGGTCTCTGGCCTGTAAGCCAGGTGTGATTCTGAAAGTAGGGGTGTAAAGCACAAGATTCCACCAGCTCCATCATCCGAATTACACAGGATCCAGCATGGACCCCCCCATGCCCACTGCTCACACAACTGTCCTTCTTTCCCCAGGGAGGCAAAGCCAGCAGGGACGCTGCCCCCACACCCCACAGAAAGCATTAAGGTCACGAGAACTCTACACGGCCTACAAAACATCTCTCAGCAGAGCTATGCTGGAAAGTACAGCAACTGCTTGCAGTAAATTAATAATAGATGGGCTGGACTCCCTCAGAAATATTTACCCAGTCGGAGTGGTTGAAGGCTAATAACCAGGAGCGGAACCCGAGCCTGACCTCAAACAGCCCCGACAATTGAAAACGAAGAAGCATCAGCCTGGCCCTTCTTGATGCTGGCGGAAGGAAAACAAATGTGCAGATCACCTCACTCAGAAATATGAGGACCGCAGTCTGCTGGGAAACACTGGGGAAGGGAACTCGGACAAAGGCCTGGGAGGTGATGACCAAAAGCAGCCAACAGGTGAGGGTTGCTAGTGGTTATGTGGCACTTACTGCATGCCCCTGTCTAACGCCATGCCTATTGGAACCCTTCATCCTGGGCGCTAGGAGGCTGGGCACTATTTTTAGGACCATTTTACAGATGGAGGTGAGGAGACACAGACAGGTTAAGGCAACTTGTACAAGGAACTAGCTAGGACGTGATGGAGCTGGGATTGAAGGCAGTCTGGCTCCAGAGCATGTGACCTGAAGCCACTTTGCCTCTGCTGCCTCCTGTTGCCTTTTCCAAAACAGTCAAGAGAGGGGGGCAAGTTTGAGGAAAGAAACCCTACATTCAACTGCCAAAGGCACACTTGCACAGCCCTACTGTGCTGAGTACTTTCTGTCTCCAGCCTCTGCTGAGAACGCCAGGCTCTTTTCACCAGCAAACGCAGTAGCCGTTCTTTCATTTATTAATTATTTACCGAGCACCTGCTGGGGGCCAGACCCTGTGCTAGGTTCAGACTGGGCCTTCTATAGTGGGCACAAAATCTCCCTCTTCTAGGCAGCTCTCCCTGTCCTCTCCCAGGCAGAGCCCACTTCTCCTTCCTCAGAGCTCCCCACCAGCCTTCAGGCCATTCTCTAGGATGGACTTTCCCAAAATCAATTTGGAAAAACAGAGGGATTTGAACAGACATGCAAAAATGTGTCCTGGAGCAAGTAAGTTTGGGAAATATTAGGTGAGCGTCCTCCCTGCAGGACTTCTCAGAGCCTTTAGAGTGCTAGAGGCAGTGAGGTCTACCAGGAGCGAGTCAGTGATACAGTACTTTCCAGATTGCTCAACATGGAAACACTCCTCCTCCTTTTTTTTTTTTCCAAACAACATTTTGTGGGGCTGATGTATCATAAAACACTATTTGGGACATTTTATCCTAGAATAATAACTACCATGTCAAATCTGTGTTTGGGTTTGACCTGTCAGTCCACTGGCAGGACGACGGGGCCGGGAACTCTGTCTTAACTCATCTCTCCAGCTCCCGCCTTCAGCCAGGCCTGGATCAGAAGCGTTCTCTGAAAGTTTTCTTTGCAGATGGCCCAGGTGAGTGCTGTAACACAAAATTCTGGGACTGCACCAACGTTCATACCTGCGTCTGCCTGCATCTCTTAGTCTGTCTCCAAGGCTACAGGCACTTCTTGCTTATACGAATCTCGGGTGATGTTTCCTCTTCACCCCAGACACTCCCTGTCAGGACACAGAGGCTTTCAGCTGGGCCCCATCCACCTCTTCTGGATCCTCTCCTACACCACACACTTCCTCAGCCTTGACTCTATGGAACCACAGGCCGTTTCCAGAATGCAAGATGGCTTCTTTCAAATGAGGTTCTCACCTGCTGGCCAGTCCTCAGCGATCTGCCTGTGCAGTTTCTCTTTCTTTGATCCTTAGCTCAAATCTCTTGGCTTCCGTGAAACCCTCTCTGAGACTCCCTCCGGCACCCCGGCCCCAGGGTTCAGCTGGATGCCCGTGCTGGGGCGGCCTGGGCTGTTACATCGTAAACTGCACCTGTTTCCCTGTGTGGGTGAGGGTGTGTGCTGAGTGAAGATGCCCCACGTGTTCTGTACTTTGGGTCCCAGTCAAAAGAGCTGGAAAGCCCCTGATGTTATGTAACCCTCCTATTTCAGATGGTTCCAGGCTCTGTGCGAGGTTCATACTGAGCCTTTTAGAATCGGCACGTTTTCCTCCTCTGTGAAGCTCTGCCTGGCAGCGACAGGGTTACAGCCCCGCTCCTCTCGCGCCCTCAGGGGCTGGTAGCCCCGTGACCCCTCGCAGGAGAGGTCGGAGGAATGGGCTCACAATTTTGTGACAAAATAAAAGCACAAAGCCAGGACTGACTCATGCTCTGTCGGCTCGTGTTCTCCCAATGTATTTTCTTCACTGTTTTCCAACTTCTACAACCGTAAAATTGCTTTGGCATGACAGTTGTTTTACACAAATGAAAGCACGACTGAGTGCAGCGGTGTTTCCGGAGCTCGGAGGGGAGCAGATGAGGCAGAAGAAGCAGGAAGGAGGAGGGAGGGAACGCGGGGAGCTAGAGCCAGGCCCCTGCAGAGGCGGCTGGGTCTCCGACTCTACCCATCTGTGGTGGGAAAACAACGCTCCCCTTGGACTGAAAGCACAGGGCCGCCTCCCAGAGGCTACGGTGCCAGACGGACCATCTGCTGGACAGAGGCTATCTGCTCAGCCGAGTTCGCCGTTCCACCGACTGGCAGTGGAAACGGGAGACAACGGCATCAGCAGAAGGAGACCTAGGGTCAGTCTTCTCCCCGGCCCTGCCTTCCTCCTAGCTCTGCTCTTAATTCCCTTTTCTCTGGGTCTTAGATTCCTCATCTTAAAATGAGAGGGTTAGACGCCCTCAGTGTCTCCCCATTTTTTGGCCTGTGACCCCCAGGAAGGAGTACATTGGACGTCTCAGCTCAGCCTAGACACACATACAGTTCCCACATGTAACTTGAGTTTCACTCTACAATGCTTACTCTTACTACCTGCTGTGTTTTCTACTCTCTTCTATTCATTTACAAATCATAATTTATACATTCATTCTGTAAACTTTTATTGAAGCAAAATGGAAGTCTCGTAGGTGTACATGTCATCGATAAAGAGCTGGATAAGCTCTCACAAATTGAAAACACCCATGTAACCAGGCCTCAGATCAAAAGACAGAGCATTACCCATACCTTGAAAGCCTCCACTGTGCCCTCCCATTTACCAGCCCCTCCCCCAAGGATAACTGCTCTCCTGACTTCTAACAACTTAGCTCAGTTTTGTCTGTTTTTGTACTTCATATAAATGTAGTCATAAAGTTTCTCTGTGCCTGGCTTTTTCTTTCAACACTGTATTTGTGAGGGCCGTTCATACTGCTGGGGGCAATATTCCATTGTGTGGCTGTATCACCATTTATCCGTGCCGTTGCCGATGGTCATGTTTTAGGGTGGAAAGGTGTATGCACATCTCATGAGTGTATCTAAGGATGGAATGGCTAGTATGCATATGTCCCACTTTAGTTGATGCTTCCAGACAGTTTTCCAAAGTCATCACACCAAATTAGACTTCACACAGACATGTATGAGGGTTCTAGTTGCTTCACATCATTGCCAACGCTAGGTATTGTCTCTCTTTTTTCATTTTAGCCGTTCTTATGGGTGTATGGTGGTATTTCATTGCTGGTTTAATCTGTAATTCCCTGATAACTGATAACGCTTTCGTATGCTTATTGGTTATTTGGATATCCTCGTTTGTGAAGTATCTGTTTGAAATATCTTTTGCTTATTTTTCTATTAGGTTGCTTGTCTTTTCCTTACTTATTTGTAGCAGTTTCCTCTTTTCTTCCTACTATACAGTTGACCCTTGAACAACATGGGTTTGGATTACATGGGTCCACTTAGACACAGATTTTTTCAATAGTCAATACTACAATGCTACACTGTCCATGGGTGTTTGAATCTGCAGGTGCAGAACCTGGGATACTGACAAACTGTGTATGTGGAGGGCCCACTATAAATTATACTTGGATTTTCCACTGCACAGAGGGTTGGTGCCCCAAGCCCTGCATGTTCGCGGGTCAACTGTATATATTTTGGATATGGGACCTGGGTTGAATACATACTATAAATACCGTCACTCACTCTATGGGCTACTGGATCACTTTGTTTCCCTTTAATGCATGACGATCTTGGACCACCAAATTAAATTCATGACCCACTAATGGGTCACAACCCACAATTCGAAAAACACTATAATACACGATTATATAGTATTCCCCGGATCTGGAAACCTCGAAATGGGCACCTCTGGCCAGTGGCATCCACTGCAGTGTAAGCCTGGGGCAGCACCCTGCTATGAAGAGCCAGTAGCTGTCTGGAGAACAAAGGCCATGACATTAGCTAGAATAATTTCAAAAAAAAAAAAAAAAAAATCCTTGTTCCACACCTTCACTGACAACACAGTTCCCAGTCCTCCTGAATTTAAGATTTATCAGCCCCACAGCCAGACTGAGGGAGGGGACTGGGAAGGATGGCCGAGGTGTGGAAACACCTCTGGAAGGAGCCTTTGCAACAGGGCTGAAGGGTGTGCTCTCCATTCACCCAGGTGCCTGGGCCCTCAGGGTAGGGTCCTTTCAGCCAACAGGTCAAGAAGACTTCCCTAAACTCTGACAAATTCCATTAACCACAGGAGAAGGGCACTCACACAGCCCGGACGCCTTCTCAGTGTGAAGGGTACCTTCTATGCAGTTCCCTCCCAGCTCCCCAGAGTAGCCCGGCCCACACCCTTTAAGCTCCATAAAGGCAGGGGCTGGGGCACTCTTGGAAAAATGCGGCCAAGGTCATCTGGCCAGTCAGTTATAGAGCGAAGCTGACTGACCCACACCCTGTGTTTTCATTCCTATGTCACACTCTCTCCAGGCTGCCAGTCACCGTGCAGAGTGATGACCACATCCAAAGGGCCCAAAGATTCTCTCACGCATGCACACACATGTGCACACACAAACTCACACACATAGGCGTGCATGTGCACACACACAGACATGTGCATACATTCACACACACGCTGTTCTGCTCAGGAATCCGTGGGCTGGACCCTACTGCTTCATTACACATGGAGTTTCCCCCCTCTCCTGATTTCCAAAGTACTGAAATATCTCATAATACATAAATAATACAAACATACATATATGTGGAGGGTACTCTACAGTTTGTAAATCCCTTTCACACTCAGTCTCTCATCTCAACCTCACAACCAGCCTTCTGAACATATACAGATATATGATGATTCTCAAGCCCCCCAGGTCTACTGGGGGTCTAAGGACCTTCCTTCTGGGGACACCAATCCTTACTATCCAGGACTGAGGCAGTGGCAGCAGCCAGAGATGGGCAGAATTTGTGCAGGTCCTCAGATCCTCCCTAAAAACTTCCCTTTTAACTGTGTATTCCGCAGCAACCAATCTTTCCTTGTCTGATTCTGAGAAGAGTTTTAATTTCATGAACTTTCCAGAGTTGGGCTTGTGTATGCATGAGACTTTTTGGGATGTGGCCACTCCTCCCCCATCCCTAACAAGCACACCCACATATTCACGCTTCTCTCTTCACCACCTGCTGTCTTCTCCTCCAGCTGGAGGTAAGGAGCCCCATCACTACTTATGCAGCTACTAGGGGCTACCATTTATTCAACACTTCCTACACACCAGGTACCAAGCGCTTTATGTACCTTATCCCAGCACACCTCACACGAATCCTTTGCCACATGTATTAATATCCTTACTTCACAAATGAGGAAATAGATGCTCAGAGAGAAGTGACAGTCTAGGGTCACATAGCAAGTGATAGGACTGGGATTGTACCCACATCCCACTCATCCCCAAGTCCTGGCCCATCCCAGTGCCCGGGACAGAGGGAAGCAGCAACTTCTTTACTCTGAGTCAGCAAAACTATCCACATGGAGTTGGACAGCATCTTAGGACCATCTTGTCCTACCCTCCTGTTTTCTCCAAGCTCAGAGGGATGAAGGGACTTTCCCGAGAGCATCGCCAGAGCAGAACTGGGACTGGAAACCGGGTCTGGTCCTTGGGTTTATCTTCCTCTGATTCTCACGCATCTCCTGGGACAAAGGACGCTGGTAGAGCACTGTCTGTGTTCCAGGCAATGCCTCTTTTTGAGGAGACATTTACAGTGTTGGAAAGAAGATGACCAGGGAAGGAATTGCTCTTAAAACCAAATTATGAGGGACAAAGAATAAAAAAAGATCTCAAGGAAGGGCATGATCTTTTGTCTTCAAACATTTGTAGGACTGTCTAGTGAAAAAGAGGCTTGGCAAGATGTGAGGAGAAGTGGATACAGTGGATGTCAAATCCAGATTTTTTAAATAAAGATCATAAATGGGGGGAGATAACCAGTTCCTCATTAGTCCCTGGAGTTTTCCAAGCATAGACCAAATCTATCTATCTGTCTGTCTATCCATCTATCTATCTACCTACCTACCAAAGATCCACACCTCTAAGAACCATTCATCTCTAAGATTCCACAAGCCTTTGAAATGTACTAAAATCGTACAGGGAAGCCAAGCAGTAATCCTGTACTCCCTGCTCATTGATTTAGGGAAAAAATTTCTTATAAAATAAATGGATATAAAGTCTACCTATTAACACATATTTAAGGGGTAGAGTAAAAAAGCACCCATATCATTAACTTAAATCATGAATACTCTCTGAAGTGTAAAAAAAAAAAAATCAACTCACTTTTCTTTAAATCTTCTTAAAAGGGTCTAAGAATAATCCTTCAAATAATCCTTGAAGTATGCAGTTTTAATTTGGACACATGGTAATTTCAGTCTACCTGTTGAAAGAGACAAGAGAGAAATCAGTCATTTTTGACGAGGTTGCTCTTCTGACAAACAGCAGATGAGGTTTAGGCAGCTTGAGGGGCGGCAGGTGGGCAGCAGCGGCAGCTTGGGCCCCAGGCTGAAGGCTGGTTTTGGAACACTCAGAGCAAAGGCGACTAAGGTAGTGATCCCAGTGCCTGGCACATAGCAAATGCTCAATAAATATTTAATGAATGAATGAGGGAAAGGATGGATGAATAAACGAGTGTGCTTTATCATTAACCTTGATACAGGGAGTTACCCTATAGGTTCAGCTCTTTGACCCTTAGGGAGAAACAGAATTTCCAGGCACTGGGCATATTTATGGAAAACAGCACAGAGAAAGGCTCATGGTGTAGTGGAGAGAGTGAGGGCTTTGGAAGCAGCCATGTCTATGTTTGAATCCTGGCTCTACCACTTATAACTGTGCAACCTTGAGCTGTCTTGTTTATTTATGTTTACTAGTGTTCTTTTTTTTATTTTTATTTTTAAATTTTTTTTAACATCTTTATTGGAGTATAATTGCTTTACATTGCTGTGTTAGTTGCTGCTGTATAACAAAGTGAATCAGCCATACGTATCATATATCCCCATATGCCCTCCCTCTTGCATCTCCCTCCCACCCTCCCTTACTATTGTTCTTAAATTGGATACTTAGCCCATTTGTTAATTTCCAGCCCTTCTTCTTTCCCAATGCAAGCATTTAAGGTCAAGCATTTCCCTTATGCTGTCTTAGCTATATTCCACAACTTCGATATTTGATATTTCTCTTATCATTCATTTATAATATTTTATAATTTCTATTATCATTTCTTTTTTGACTCATGAGTTAGTTAGAAGTGTTTTTGTGAATATCTCTCAATGCATTTTTTCCCCAAACTCCTAACTTATCCCTCCCCCTCAACGTATTTTTTTTTTAAACTCATCTTTCTGTTATTGATTTCTAGCTTAATTGTCCTGTGGCGGGAGAATGTGGTTTGCAGGATACTGATTCCTTGAAACTTGCTGAGATGCATTTTATAGCCTAGGATGTAGTCAACTGTTGTGAATGTTCCATGTATACTTGGAAAGAACGTGTATCCTCTGGTCATTGGGTGTAATCTCGGGTTAGTTTTTCTAAACCTCCCTGCCCCTCCATTTCCTTATCTGTAAACAGGTACCTGAGCAATACACATTAGTTCCCTCCTGCCATTTAGAATTACAACACTTACTGACGAAGAGGCTGTGCAGATAAAAACAGAGAGAGTGCATAAGAAAGACAGCTGGAGGCACCATTTCTTGCTATATATAACAATATAATATATAATATTATAACAGTATTAATAAGAATACCTAGATTTATAAAGCATTTGAAAGCTTCCAAATGATGACCACATCTGCCATTTGATTTCTTACTCTCGAGGAGACTGTGAGGTGCCACCCAGATGGGTGGGGGTGAGGGACCACATGGAGAAGGGACACGCACCAGCTGGTGTGGCTCTTCACTCAGCCCTCCACACCAGAACCCCAGGGTCCCTCCTTGATTCCCCTCGCCCTCACTCCTTACATCCGCTCAGGTCAGCTTACTTACTGTCTCTCGAATCCGTCAACTTATCACCCTCAATGCCGACATCATTTCTTACCTGCTTTATTCCAACATATCATTAAATTCCTACTGTTTTTAAAATGCAACTACAAGAAATACATCCAGACAAAATCTTCTTGGCAGGCATAGCTCCCAGTGGGGCTAGGGTAAGTGTTGGGTGATGGGTGCCAGAATATCAGAATCGTGAACGGGACAGTGATGTTATGTCTATCGAATGAAGGCATGGGTTTCAAAGGTACAAAAATAACTGAGTTCAAATAGTCTTCGTCTAACTAAGCCCTTCCCGTGACCTTGTCCCCATCCCACTCCAAGTTCTTTTTCTCCTTCTCTGAGAGAATTCCTGAAAGAGTCATCTAAACCACTTCCTGCACACCCGCGCACCCCACAAATCGTTGTGGCGGGGCTCCACCTCCAGAATGTTCTCTTTAAGATCATAATGATGTTGTCCCTGCAAATTCCAGAGACTTCTCAAGTCTGCAGTGGCCTCCCTGGGTCATCCGCCAGCAGGATCACCTTCTCCTCTGGAAACAATCCTGCCTTGGCATCTACAACACCAGTCTCTTCTGATTCTCCTTTTCCTGCAAGGACTTTCTCTGCCTTTTCTGCTAGTTCTTTTTTCTTTGCCTCACCTTTACATGTGAAAGAGTAAGGAGCCCCTTCTTCCTTAAATTCTGTGGTTTAAACTGGCATTTCCATAATTTGTTCTTTGTTGACATAAAATTGGTATGTAACATTATATCTTTCATAATTTAATTAGAATTGTTTCAATAAAATATGAACCATAAGCTACTATTTATTAAGTGCATGCCAATCACTGTGCTAAACATTATTTCACTTAATCTTCACGGTAACCACCTGGGGTAGTTATTATTAACGCTCCTTTTTTACAGATGAGGAAGGAGAAGCTAAGGAAAGAAATATAATTTGCTCAAGATCACTCAGCTACTATGTGGCGGAGCTGGGATTCAAAACACCATCTGTCTAATTCAAAGCTTGTGCTCTCAGCTACTACATTTACTCATCCTCCCTTCCTATGCCCTGGCCTCTGCAACTCGCCATTCTCCCACAACGTCACGCATTTCATGCTTCCAGTTTGCCTCCCTCAGAATGGAAGACCTTTATCTGCGCTGTGAGCTGAGAAAATTCATTGTTCAAGGCTCAGCTCCAATGTCCTCTTCCCATAAAACTACCCACAAGCCCAGCCAGTTTAACTGCTCCCACCTCTTTCCTGTGGCAGCTCCACAATGATACCAAACCATCCGTTCATCCATCTGACCACGTATCCATCTATCCACCCAAGAATCACACAAATACAGGGGAAGATTGTTTATCCAGAAGCATCTAAACCCAGGAATTTTTTATGCTCACACTTTGGAAAAAAAATATGTCGTACTTCTGTCAAAACTGAAGAAAATTTGCTGGAGGTCATGGCGTCTGGGGAAGAAATGTGCTCTGCTAGGCATTTGGGAATGCTGACTGGTCAGGGACAGCCATCCCTGTGATCTGCCCAGGGTGGTTTCCAAGGTTACCAAAGCAGTTCTGTGCAATTTCCCTTACCCAATCCCTACATTTCTAAATCCTATTTATAGGATTGAGCCAACCTGGCTCAAATACCCCTTCATCCTCAAAGCCTTCCCTGATTCTCCTCCCCCGTTAGGCACGAATGAACCTGGACCCCCACCAGAATGAGTCTGTGACATCTCCGATGACACTCAGCACTTTTATCATCCATGGCTAATACTGCAGTTCCAAAAAGCACTTCAACATATTCATTTCACGCTTTACCTCCCCTGCTGGTCTCCTTGGAGCTCGGAATTGCACCCACTTCACCTTCATGATGTTTTCAGAACCAAGCCCAGTGCCTGGCACACAGATAATCATGAGCGACTGGCCGACTGAAATGGATGACATTGGCCTTGAATGGGGGAGGCCATCCAAAAAGCACTCACATGCAAGCACCTAGCGGTGGGGTATGCACATAGCTGGTGCAAAATACATAAAAATCCTTCCGTCTCTCTCCACCCCCAAACAATAAGGATCAGAAAAGGGGGACCATGCAACCACTCAGCCTGAGGTTTCTGAAGGCCTGTGTCCCATGGTTCACAACATGTTGGGGTGGTGGCTTTGGACATTCTCCAGGATGGACTAGGCAGGCAAAGACCACATCTGAACACATTCTAGTTTCCATAGTTAGGAAATGAGAGTTAGAGCTTAAAGTTAGACAGGGCTTCAAGATCGGCTACTACATCCACCTGCTGTACAGAGGAGGGCTGGGGCGGTTAAATGACTCCAACCAAGTCGCAGGGCAGGAAGGACTGTGCAGACGCACTTTCCCTGTCCCCTCCTAGACTTGCAAATGAAGACTCTAGGAAACTGAGTGCTCTCTGAATGGCTAAAAATAAACTCCCAGAAACTTCATCTAGATCTATCACGGCTGCAGTTTACAGCGTCTAGAACTTCAGCATGGTGTAATTAGCAAATGGATTACAATAATTTATTTTTGGTTTGAAAGCTCGAATGAACACGACCTTCCAGTGCGATGTTAAAATAAGAGGCGGGGAGCCAGGCGCATTCCTCTGGCCCCTTCCGATGCCACAGTTTTGATGCTGGCTGGCATGCATCTCCTGATGTCTGATGGATGTGCTACAGAGAAAGGGCTGTAACTCTGAGCTCTGGGCTTCCTGGAAGCATGATTTCTAGAATATAGCGCCCCCCAACCCTGCCCCACGAAGGGTCCATGCGCATTTTTCCAGTGATCAGGATGATGTCCTAAATCGTCTCTCCAATGAGCTGGAAAACCCAAGGGCAGGGAATGTTTGTTGAGATGTCTCTGAGTAGGCAGTATCGAAGGCTGGACCAAGAGGGACATGGTCATGCAGCTAAAAGGAGACCGGAGTGGGGTCAGAGGGGAACTGTGTTTGGGTTTTGTTTCATGTGTGCCATGAATAACAGCCACTCAAGTCTCTTTTATAAAATGTTGACAAATAAGTAACTTCCTCACAAGATTATCATGGGGATAAAATGAAAAAAATGTAGCAAAAGGGTTTTGTAAGTAAATACTGGTGATTCTTTTTGAGTGAATACATTTCCAGAGTAGCTCTTTCTGATGAGGGCTTTTCCTGACCAAAGCACTACTGTGCATGCTGTAGTAGGGCGCCAGGGGTGGGCAGCAGAAAACCTGGAAAGTCGTCTTCTTGAGTTTCCCTCTGCAGAATCCAGGCAGAGGCCAGTCCATTCACTTCCCGCAAGATCTCCCAGCAGGACATTGTGATGCTAGGAAACAGGGATCCTGTTGTGGGCAAGGAATGTGAACCACCTTCTCCTTTCTCACGCACTGCGCCAAACACCCTCCAGAACACACGCTGGCACGGAAGGTGAGGATGGTGGCCAGGCGGTGTGCAAAACCAAAGCAATGCTTGCATCCTCCCGTTGAAGGCAGGGGAATGGGCATTCACTGAGCAACGACCACATGCCAGGCACAGTGCTGGACCCTTTCACTTCTGCAGGGGAGCAAAACTTGCCCCCTCACCCCACCCTGCCAAATGTCTCTCTGGTATGCCAATTATTTCGAACTGAAAACAATCAAGGCCCAAAAGACTCAGGAAGAAACTTTGGCCTTCCCCCTAACTGCCTAAAAAATTTAGATAGAGGGTTTGTTCCCCAAATACAGCTATCACCAGAGATATCTGCAAAGAATATGGGCTAAGTGTGGTCGGGGAAACAGGGCCTAGGGATCACAGTCTACTCTGTGGCCCACTGTCTATTTGCACGGACCAACAAACATTTATTTACCAAACATTTGCTTTTCCATCACCACGTCAATTGCCTTCCTCCCCGCTTCAAAGTCCCAAACTACTACCTCCCGACATTCTCTTTTGTCTTTAGCTGAAGATGGTATTTAAGGTGAGGGCTTCAGCCATTTTGGGGTCTCGACCATGTACATGTTATTACGCTTTTGATTTTCTCCTGTTAATCTGTCTCCTGTCAATTTAATTCTCAGATCAGCCAGAAGAACCTGGCTAGTGAAGTAGAGGAAAATCTTTTCCTCCCCGACCCTTCCCAGCTCCTCTCACACCCTGCGAGGTGACCCCCGTCACAGTGTCACATGGCACCTTGGTTTACACCGTGTACGGCCCGTGAAGCCTCCTCTCCCCTCTGCCTCTCCAACCAGCCCCCTGAGCAAGTGGACCCTCAGCCTCATGCTTGCAATTCTTAGGGATCATTTTGGGGGAACTTCAGTGTTCTGATCAGTTAGGTTGGGACAAGAACCCCAACTTGCCCACTTCACCAGACTGCTTTCAGACAAAAGAGGGTGAGTGTGAAAAACTTTGGAAACTGTGCCAAACACTGAAGGATCTGTCACTCTCGTTCAAGACCCTCAAGAGCTGCCTATTGCCCTTCACTGAACATTAAATTTTGTTTCTGTTCCCAACTCACAGAATGATTTGCCGACTCTATCTTCTTGTCTGTACCCCTTGTTTCCTTGGCTCTGTGCAAACCAGCCATCTTTCGGGCCATTATACTCAGGAAGCAAATGCTGTTTCCTCTCCCGGAAGTCACCTCCCCCATTTAGGTCTCAGCTTAGACTGGGAGTCACTTCCTAAACTTTCTCTGCTATATGTTCTTCAGGGCACTTGTACTTCTTTGAATGACAGTTGATGGATGTGTGCCCCCCCCAGCTAGAACGGGGCAGGGCCCACTTTTGTCTTGTCACCAAGATGTCCTCAAGGGGTGTCTTTAGCCACTCAATGTGTCTGCTTTGTTCACTGATGTACCCCTAGCATCTGGAGCCTACGTGGCAATAAATACTTGTTGGATGAATGCATGTGTAAAGGCTGGTTGGAGAGGATGTATATAGCAGGAGGTTAAAAGCATGGCCTCTGGAGACAGAACACTCAGTGTGACCTTGGCTGCTCCACTCAGAGCTGTGTTACTCTGGGAAGTGACTTCATGTCTCTGTGCCTCAGTTTCTCCATTTATTCAAAAAGGAATCATAGTTGTGCCTACCTCCTAGAGTGGTTGTGAGGATTAAATAACACATTGAAAATTCTTGGAGCAAGGCCAGGCCGGTGGTTGGTACTGTTTAAGTGTGGCTATCCCTTCTTATCAAGATCCCTCCTCATCCTCCTCCCCTGACTCAGCTCACATCCCTCCTCTTCTCTGAAGCTGGTCCAGCTTGGTCCTCCTGCTCTGTCTCCTAGCTCTCAGGGCTTTTCTCTGCACTGGGGACCCTTCCACCCATTGTTTGCTATCCCAGAGATAACAAACTTGTCTCCCCCGAGAGACCACAGCAGCCCAGAGGAAGGTCTAGAGAGGTAAGCCAGGGGGGACTCGGAAGAGGGAGAGAGTCAGATGATCTGGGGAAACAGAGGGGGGGCTCATGGAGGGGGCGGGGTCTTTTCGTGGCAACCACTCGAGTCCACTTGGAGATTCTGCCCCAAAACGTGTTTCTGGGGGCAAAGCTTCCGGCCTGAGTACCTGCTTCATGGACTAAAAAAATGCCTTTTTCTTTTTTTTTTTTTTTTTTGGAGTGAAATAAATGGTTAGCCATTAAGATGTAAAAGGCAGCTGTCACAGCCCACAAAACAACAGACAGGTTAATACGGGTGCTTAAGAGTGCTATTTCCTCATATTAACCTCAGAGCAAGAGCAACCTATCCAGGTAGACTCCAGAGCACTTTGGAAACCTGCTGCTTTTTCCTTTAAGAATATTTGATGTTTAAATAAAAGCGGGTGTTCGTTTCCAAGGGGAGTTCGCTAGCTCGCCTCCCTCCCCCACTCCTTGCCCCCTTCTCCTCTTCCTCCTTCCTACTCTAAGAACATCTTGGCCTTAGATTTCTCCCTGAAATTTGGGACACAGCATGCAGAGGTGCATCTGGGGCACATGTGGGTTTCTGAACTTGCCTCCTGACTGGGTTCGCTGGCTCCCATCACTCTTTTCCAGCCGCCACCTCCCCACTCCTCCCAGCCAATCCATCCGACCTACATGGGGCCTACCGGGGGACTAATTGAACTTCAAAAATGTTTACATTTTTAAAATGGTTTTAAGTTATTCCCCACAAAGAGGTGAGATTCAGTTCCATGAAAAGTGCAAACAACTGTGACTCACTTTCCTGGCAGGAAGGAGGCTGGCCCACGGCACACACCTGCCCAGAATAAAGGCCAGCCGGGTGGTATTCAATCAGCGCACAGGCTCCAGAGGGCTGGGGCCTGAGCTCTGGCTGCACTTGACCGGCGGCTCGGGGAGGTGACCTTAGAGTCTGCCCTGTGTGCCGGGCCAGCACCCCGGCGCCATTCTCAAAGTGCTGTGTGTAAGGGGGTTATTCCCCGGGTGCTCATCAGCATGGACGACTCAGTACCCAGCTCCCCTCTGGCTACTGTTCCTGTGTGGGTGACACACGCCCCTCAGGGAATCCTGGAGAGGGGAGAGGTGAAGGATGTGTTTCCAGCAGTGTCAAAAATTACCAGCAGATCCTCAAATGGGCAAGGCTCTCTCGGGCCTCAAGCACTTTGTACATACTGTTTCCTTTGTCTCTGTCACCTCAACTTCCCCTAATTCCTTCTTGTCCTTGAAGGCTCAGCTGAAGGTCACCTCCTCCTGGAAGCCTCCCTCACCGTCTGGCTAGATCAGGGGCCCATGTTTTGAGCTTCCACAGGCCCTGGGCTTCCCCTGCTGGCACGATTCTCACTTTGGTGAAATTATTTGCTTATTTGACTGTCTCCAATGCATATCTCCAGTGAACGCTTACCAGGGCAAGGAGCTTTGGGTACAAAAAAAATAATAATCAGTATATTGATTAATCTATGTATCAACTTTGTGCCTTGCTCCAGGAAGAATTTAAGGCAGCACAAAAATGAAAAATGCCCCTGGGAAGCTTAGAGTCGGGTAGAATGGCAGACACACGAGCATTTAAAAAAATATTATATGACAGGAGCTGAGTTGATGTGATGTGGGTGGAGGCATGGGGTGGGGCTGGGGGAGTCTTCCCTCTGGTCTCCCCCGGAACCTAGCCCAGAACCTGACACGTGGAGGTGCTCGGTGAGTGTCTGTGGGGTGAATGAGATGAATGGGAGGCAGGACCTGCAGGGGCCTTAGAGATCACTCATGTCGATGAGGAAAACTGAGGTCAGAGAGAGGAGGTGGGGGGAGCCTCCCAGTTCTTGACAGCACAGGAAACCAAACTCGGGCCTCTAGAACTTCGGTAATTCTAGATCCCATTGGAAATGGAAATTGCAGAAGGCGAAGCCACTTCCCCTCCCTGAGCCTCAGTTTTCTCACCCACAAAAGCAGACGGTTAAAGTAGATCATTCTTGAAGGCTGTTCCAGCTTGTAAATCCCATGAGACTGAGGTTACAAAAGAAAAAAAAAAAAAAAAAGAAAAAGTGCTGAGTAGTAAACAGACCACTGTTCATGGGATGTCGCCTTATCTGTCTTATTCTGATACAAATTCAAGAACCTACTAACATTTCTTCAAAATATATGTACTAAGTGTTAACTGTGTGCCAGGTGCTGACCTGAGCAGAGCCAGAGGGCACCCAGAGACCAACACTTTCCCCTGGACCTGCTCCCACGTGCAGGTCTCTAAAGCCCTGGGCTGCCCCAACCAAGCTGCTCTATAACTCGGAATAAACCTCTCCATCTTCCTTTCTCCCCCTTCCTTTGCTTTCTCCTTCTCTCATACCTTCATTCATTTATGCATTCAACAAATGCTCACTAAGCACCTGACCCAGGACCTGCCTCCTTAATGCGGCAGGCCCCCCTTCCTGGTACTGAGTCACGCAGTTTTTACAGCTGTGGACGTCACCAACATTCATTGTCCTTCCAATCCTCCATGATTCTGTTCATGCAGTGTGTCTGCCTGGACTCTCTCAAACTTCTAACCCCCTTCCAAGGCTTAGTCCACAAGCCACCTAACCCTGTGACACCTTCCCTGACCTCCCCCTGCCGGGGTCGCACAGCCCCCTGCTTTCTACCATGATTCCACCACATTGCACTGGTGAGTTTGTCTGGTGGCTCCACTGCCCTGAACTCCATGAGGCCCCGGCCGCTGTACTTTCATCATCGTGTCCACGGCAGTGCGGGTCCAGCAAGTGCTGGAGAAAGCCTGGCTGAAATGAACTGCTGTCAAAACTTCCTGACCAGCACGTTCTAACTCGCCCAGGCTCAGAGGCAAAGACAGAAGGGCATCTGTCTTACTACCTGTCCTACCAGCACACCCAACACTATCTCGCTCTGCAGCTTCCCTCTGCTCTCAGAGACTATTCTCAGCTTATAGGGGACCCAGGAACTCTGCTCCCTGCACCCTGACAGTTTGCACCTGTATCCTCTGACCCCCTTTCTGATTCCTTCTCGAGACTTTCTGTGAATTTGCTGGGAAATGTGCATGCCTGATCCAAAGAAAATCAACCTTTGAAACATTTTCACAAATAAAAAGTCCCTCTAGAACCTTAAGCTTTTCTGGCTGCACCAGAATTTTGCTAAGGTTCTTTAAGAAAGAGAGGATCGTTTCCCCTTACCAAGTATATTCACAGCAGCTAAAGCATGGGTGGTGGTGGGTGCTGCAGATGGACACCCCTTGGTATGAGACAGCCAGGGCGTGAGCCTTGGCTCTGCCATGCTAGCCCTGACCTTGGACCTCCAGCTAGATCAGACTCCAGTCTTGCCCCACCATTCCAGTCTTGCTGCCTGGAAAAGAAGGGTAATTCAACGGCTGGCTCACTCATGCATGGACTCAGTCACTTATTCATTTCTTTACTTAATTACTCATTCACAATTATTCACTCATTCATTCATGTTCATTTTCTCCAATGCTTACTTATACATTTACTCAAAATCACAATTCATTCATTCATTCGTTCATTCACTCATTGACGTCTTCATTTATTTACTCATTCATTCATTCATTCACTTATTTATTTCTTCATTTGCTCCTCATTAGCTCACTCATTCGTTCACCCTTTCATTCATTCTCTCCTTCATGCACTCACTGCCTTTCCCACGCAGTCACTCCCTCAGCCCCTCACTCGCCACCTACACTTATTCCTCCCTATTTCCCAGCACAGCTTCCTTCCAGGAAGCAGAGCCTCCATCACGGCTGGGTCCATCAGTCCCCACTCCCAGAACGTTCTCTTCCCTTTTAACATCCAGCTTGCTGAACTGCGCAGGCATGTGTCCTGGTGTGCAGAGGATATGCTTTCCACTCAGGAACAGATGTTCTTGTAATTACCGTTTTGTCTTTCACCCTCTAATGCCAGAAAATTCTACAAGCTCCTCCAGCATGCAGGAAGGCATCCACTCAGCATGGGCAGGGCCTGCAGCGCCTGGGGGTTCAGATTCTAGGACACAGGAGATGCCCGCAGTCAGAGAGGCAGGAAAATGGGAGAGCTTCCCTACTCCAGGCGTCTGTAACCTGGGGTCCAGGGATGAGCTGGAGAGGAGGGCAGGCCCAGAGAGCAGCCGACTTTGTGAGCCAGGTGAAGGAGTGTGAGAAGGAATGTGAAAAGGAGTGGACTGTCTCAGGATTACGGAGTCATGATCAGTCTGTGCTTGGGTTACTGTGATGACTGGTTGACATGGTCCATGGAAAATGCAGAGGTTTATTGGCACAGGGCCGGTGAGAAGAAGTTATCAGCAATGTGATGGCAGAAGATCAAAATCATAATTTGCTGAACTACCTACCAAGTGCCAGGGACTTCCCATACTTTATGTTAGCATCCCTCGATAATCCAGCGCCCTGTCTTTCTTTTAGAAATAGAATCCTCGGAGTTTTAGCTGGTCACATGACCTCTCAGCCAAAGACTAGATTTCCCAGATTCCCTTGCAGCCAGGTGTGACTGGCTAAGTTCTGGGTGTGAGCAGAGGTGTTATAGGCAACTTCTTGGTTGTGCCCTTAGAAGGAAGCTGGGTGCCCTCTACTTCCAACTTCACCATGTGCCAGCTAAAGCACGGCCCTCTCTAGTGAGCCAACTTTGCCTTTGGAATGGAGGGCATATCCTAGGGCACGGCAGAGCCACAGATAGAGAAGCCTCAGTCCCCACAGTATCTTGTGAAGAACTTCTCTACCCCCCCCACCCCCGCTGAGATTTTATGTGCAAGAGAAACAAGCTTCTGTTATGCTTTGGACACTGTTGTTTTGATCTCTGTTAAAGTAGCCAAGCTAATATCTACTAATACCAGAGGAATCTTCTGCATCCTGTTTCCTTATGGAGACACTTCCTTTAGAGGAACACTCTTGGCTTCTCCCACCCCTTCACTTAATCCTCTCTGTTGTGGTTGAATAGTGTCTCCTCAAAATTCATGTCTGCTGGGAACCTCAGAATGTGACCTTATTTGGAATTGGGATCTTTGCAGATGTAATTAAGGCAAAGAACCAGATGAGCTCGTGTGGGATGAGGGTAGACCCTAAATCCAATGAGAATGTCCTTAAAAAAGATGGAGAAGGACACAGAGACACAGAGAATGCCATGTGAACGGAGGCAGGGACTGGAGTGATGTGCATACAAGCCAAGGGACACCGAGGAAGCTACTAGAGAGGCATGGAATGGCTTCTGCCTCAGGGCCTCCAGGAAGGACCAACCAACCCTGCTGACACCTGGATTTCAGACTTTTAGACTCTAGAACTGGGATAGGAAACTAACACTGTGCTACAAGGGACAGCTACTGGGCTGGTGGGTTTGGCAGACAGAACTGGACTTGCCTCCACCTGAAATACCTCCGGCCCCAGGCCCCCCAAATGGCCTACAGAAAGCCAGCCTCTCTTCTCCTGCATGGAATGGATAGGGCTGTCTCTAATTCTAGAATGCAGTGTTAGCAAGCCCCTCTGGCTACAGATCTGTAGCTGCACTGCTTTCCATCATTGGTGCAGCGTAGTGGTCAAGATCACGGCCTCTGAAGCCAGGCCACCGGCATTAAACCCTGCTCTACCGTCTACTAGTTGTGGGATTTGAGGGCAAATTAATTAGACTTTCATTGGTGTCTTCATTTGTAAAACTGGGATGATAATAGTACCTACTACTATACAGAATTGTGGTGAGGATTAAATTAGTTATATCATGAAGTGCTCAGAACAGAGGCTGACAAACAGTAAGTGCTAAGACAGTGTTAGCACTTAACTAGTGATGATGGTATATAAGTATTTGTTATTATTATCTGACTCTGCTATGTCTCAATTAATTTTGAATTTAGACCAGGAAGGTGGGTATTATTTTCCAGCTCCCCTGGAACCCCGACACTTACTGCATTGAATCTTCATTAACCTCCTTTTGCAGACAAGGAAACAAAACCTCAGAGAGATGAAATGGCAGCCCACAGTCACCCCTTGAATCCCTCTCCTCCACCCACCCTGGCTGCTCAGACACCCGTGGGGTCTGGTTGTTGGGCTCCCAGGCTCTGGCTAGCAGAGCCCGGAAGGTCTCCCTCCTGGACCCAAGGTAGCAGGTCTGGAGCCCAGCGGGACCTCCCCGAGCCAGCAGTGCCAGTCAGGCGCTCAGTGCGCTGAGCCACTCAGCCTGGTCAGGTTACCACGGGGCCATGAGAGGATCCCACAGTCTGTGTCTGCACCAGCCGGGATGGCTCTTCAGCCCTGGAGGGGCCATTTCCGTAGCCCGAGCTGTGCTCCAGGGAAAGCAAATTGCCTCTGCAGGCACAGACGCGGTCCTCTCTGCCTGCGGGCTCCTAGACCCTGTCCTAGGTGAAAGCAGCATGTTTAATCTCAAGAACCAGCCTGCTTACCACACACCCAGGCCCTGTCACTGGGAGGATGGAAATCCCCCCAGGCCCAAGTGTATAGAAGGCAGGAAGGAAAAGGGGGAAAGGGAAAGGGGAAGGGACACTAGCGGAGCACTTACTGCCTTCCAGGCACTGTGCCAGGTGCTTCGCGTTTGCTGTTACATTTCATCCTCACAACAATCCTATGCCATAAGGTCACTGTAACAGATGTGGAAACTGAGGCTCAAAGCTGAAATCCCTTGTTCAAGCCAAGTAGCCAGGAACTGTCAGAGATGCCCAGGTTTGCCTAACTTTTTCTTCGACACCACAGGAGAATCAGACATGCCTTCTTCATGCCTTTATACCTTCTTCATGCCTTCCAAATAGGGAGGGTCTTTCAGGTCCTGACCATACCCAGAGGGGCCTGGAGCCCCAGAGCAGGTTCTACTGGCTCATGCTGCATGCACACCGCCACCATGAATCTTCAGTATCGGCAGCAGCAGCGGTGGTGCTGCCACGTTTGAATGGCTCTTTACACCCCACAGAGGACTTACACCTTTATTATCCCCTCTGAGGTGATGTAGGTTGAGACAGGCTCCACTAGCGATCTCACTGAGAAAGGCTCCAGAGCAGGAAGCCGAGGCCGTTTCCTCTTCCAGGCCTTATCAGCTCCATTTCTGGGAACGCCACGGGGATAGAGCATGCTCTGCTCTCTAAAAGGCTTTCATTGGCAAATTCAGCCACGTTTCCTGATGCCCACTCTGTGTGCCAGGCACTATGCTAGGGGCAGGGGCTCCAGAGGGGAATCAAACAGTGCCTGCCCTTGAGAGTTTATGAGCAAGAGGGGGTGATAGACCTGGTAGCATAAGAATGATGAAGAGGATGGGAGCTAGCACTTATTGAGCATTTACTATTGGCTGTTCAGAATGATCGACACATTATCTTATCTAATTGCCATAAAACCCTATTATTTGCTTCATTTAATTCATGAGGAAACTGAGGCATAGAGAGATAGGAATTACTAGAAAGTGGCAGAAGTGGGAATCAAACTCAGACATTCTAGCTCAATTTTGTAGGCAGGCAGTGATTAATTTGCCCAGAATAGGGGGAGAAGTCAGTTCCATCTTCATAGAGGAGTTAATATCAGAGCAGGGTTTTGCAGGATGAATAGGAGTTTGCCAGACAGAAAATAGATGAGAGTGGATCAGGAAGTTCCAGACAGAAGTAAAGAGAGAAAAGTATGAACAATGGTTGAGAGGAGGCTGTGTGATTGTAGAGGCTGTTTGAACCCTCCAGGTGGAGGGGATGGGACCCACACAAGGGTGGTGGCCATGGGTGGAGAAAGGGGGCAGGCAGGAGGGGAAGGGGAGGACCTCAGGACTGTCTGACTCTCCCCGTCCCTGAACCAGACTCCTCCACGTCCACAGGGCCTGCAGGACTGTGGCCGGGGCACCAATGCTGGACAGCTGCAGGGATCCTGAAAAAAGAGTCACAGCACGGTGGCAGGCAGAGCCTGACACAGGTCTGACTTTCACACTGACACCCACATCATTGTTGTCGTTCGTGTGCAGACTCTCACCCTAGACAGTGCCAAGGCCCAAAAATGCAGGAACCGGTTTGCAGAGGTGAGGCCACAGTTAGATCATTGTCTTGCGCCTGGCAGATGGGAGCAGGATGACGCTGATGTCTGCAGCTGACGGGGGCCTGAGTGGAGCGGGCAGAACAATGACTCCGGGGCTCATAAAGACCTGAGCTCCCATCCCAGCTGGAACTTTAATTAGTGGTGACCTCAAGTCACCTCTTCAGCAAACATCTCCTGAGCACCTGCTATGTTCCCTGCCCTCAGTGGGGTGCCAGGAGGCAGAGACGAATCCCACCACCCTTGACATCAAGGAGCTCCTGGTCTCCACAGCGCTGGTGCCAGTGATCGGTGCTGAGATACAGGGAAGCACAGAGGGTGTGAGAGAATGGGGTGGTGGTCCAGGGTAGTGAGGGGATGCTAAACCAGCCTGGGAGGTCCGGGTGGGCTTCCTGGAGGAAGTGACTACCAAGCTGCATTCCTTAAGAGAAGAGTTGGCCAGGCAAAGAGGAAGGAAGGGTATTCCATTAAATGAGAACCACATGGGCTAAGGAGAGTGGAACGAAAGCAAGGCACGAAGAGGAGAGTCTTTGGGAAGACCCAAGCCTGCTCTGTTTCGCATCACACTCTTGCCTCCTGGCATCCCAGTGGCTGATAGACACAGTATCAGACTGCTGCAGAAAGCAGAGCTCCTGGCGCTTGCGGCAGATTAATCATAAAATTGTCACAGGTCTTCCCCTCCTCGTATTCATCCCCCTTTGCAATGTGACTGCAGATCTTATTATCAAGAGGTGAAGAGCATTTCCCCATCTGTTAAATCTGGGCTGAACTTATAACTCGCTTTGACCAACAGAAGGAGGCAACGCGATGACGCGTGAGTTCTGAGCCCACGTCTTCCCGCTCTCTTGGAGTTGTGCTCAGTTGCTAGGTGGTCAAGCCCAGGCTATTTTACTGGGTGACAAGAGGCACATGGCTCAGCCACCCTCCCCATCCCTCCATGGCCCCAGACAGCAATCAGCCCTCAGCCCATCTGCCAGCTGACCCAGGGTGATCAAGTCATCCCTTTTTGCCTGGGACTTTCCTAGTTTTAAACGGAATGCCCCACGCCCCGGGGACGCTTTCAGTCCCAGGCAAATGGGGATGGCAGGTCATCCAAAACTGGCTTCAGATGTGTGAATGAGCCCAGCCAAGTTTCACGTAGATCAGCAGAGCTGCCCAGCTGACCCACAGCCAAGGGTGCAATGATAAATCGTGTTGTTTGAAAGCGCCAAGTTTGTGGTTTGAAAGCACCAAGTTTGTTATACAGCAATGGATAACAGATACGCCGGTACGTTTGGGAATGAGGCCCAGGTTCTCGGCCTCAGTACTGGGAACCAACTAGGTTCCTCTCCTTAAACGTGGCACTGAGTGGGTCATGAGAGGGAAGACACTGACGCTCAGAGAGGTTAAGTCACCCGCTCGGGACCACAGAGCTGGTGCATATTGGCAATGGAATGCAGACCCAGGTCTCCCAGACCTTCCCCTTCCACCAAGCTGCCTCTGTAATCAGCACATTTGTGCTGCAGTAACTGGAGCTCCCCCAGAGACTGTTAATTTAACGAATCTCTGGTCATGCTCAGGCTCTCACGATGGTTTTCTTTACAAGATCCAGTGTCAGACTGTGCGATATGCTCCTTCCCACACGAAGTATGATGAGACTAACACTCAACCACAAGCCACCACTAGTCCCACCGTGGCCAGAGACCAGCGCAAAGGCAACACTGTCAGGCAGCAAAAGACACGTGTTCAGAACGTCCTGACACACAGGTTGAAAGCCACACGGACTTTTACTACGTACGCGGAGCTAGTGATGGTAGTTCTAATTCTGACACGTACCCACTGCATGACCTTGGGCAAGTCACTGCCCTTCTCTGGAAGACTGGGTGTCAATTTATTATTTGAAACTTGGGTCATTCACCATAAATTGAGGGCAGAACCATGGGGTGGTCACCTTTGAACCCAGGACCCAGTACAATGCATTGTAGCTGCTCAATGAACATTTACTGATTGCATACATTATAGCAGGATGTATCATGGGGAACTTAACTTGTGTCTCTTTTTTTGCTGATAGAGTAAGAAAGCCATCGTGGGGAAGGCAGGGGAACCTGACATTAATTTGGAAAAAATGTAAGTTCTTTTCCCCCTATTCCAAGGAAGAAGGAGAACGAGACAGGGCTTTGTTTCTGGGGCCTGGGGTTTGCCCCTAAAGAGAGTTGGCTGGCTTTATTGCATTCTTATGAGCTCTTCATGTTCAGCTGTGCTGAACACCTCTGAGATGGTGGGACCTTGGCAGTGTTAGCAGGAGAATGCTGCTAAGGGGCCTAGTAGTCTCAGAAGTCTAGTGGGAAACATCAGAGGCAAAATTTAGCACCAAGAAGACCCCTCTCCTTCCAAGTGTCATGCAGGCTTGAGTAGGAAGCTGGGCAAGTGGGAGACCACTACTGGACAGAGGGCCATGGGCCAGTGGCTATCCATAAGGTAAAATGGTGCTAACTACAGCAGTGGATTGAACAAAACAGAGCATTTCAATACTTGGAAGGTATTATGGGTTGAATTGTGTCCCTCCAAATATGTTTGTTGAAGTCCTAACCCTCAGTACCTCGGAATGTGACCTTATTTGGAAATAGGGTCATTGCAGATGTAAATAGTTAAGATGAGGTTATACTGGAGTAGGGTGGGCCCCAAATCCAACATGATTGGTGTTCTTATAAAAGGGGGAAATTTGGAGACAGACACACACACAGGGAGAGTGGAATGTGAAGATAAAGGCAGAGGCTGGAGTGATGCTTCTACAAGGCAAGGAGTACCAAGGATGCCAGCAAACCACCAGGAGCTGGGGGAGAGGCAAGGAGCAGACTCTCCCTCACAGCCCTCAGAAGGATCCAGCCCTGCTGACACCTTGCTCTCTGACTTCTAGCCTCCAGACAATAACTTCCTGTTATTTAAGCCACCCAGTAAGTGGTACGTTGTTATGGCAGACCTAGCAAACTAATACAGGAAGGGGAGTGTGAGAGACCTTTGGTTGGGGGGCAGATTGTATAAATGTCCTTGGTTCTAGTATAAGTTGGGAAGGGAAGCAGGCGAGGGGAATCGTAAGAGAACAATCTGGATTTGCATCCATCTGTGTGTGAAGGCTCAAGTCAGTTTAAATTTGACTTGAGAAATAAGGGCTGTGATAGAATTCTCCCTGGCTCCACAATCATCGTGATCCATGCAGCACGTTTTCATCTTACATCATGAAAAGAAGTGGTGACTTGGAAGGAATCACAAAGGTCAGAGAGACCCCTTCCGCTATTTTACAGGTAAGGAGATGAAGACCTCAGTGGGGGGAGTATTTTTGTCAGAGTCCGCAAAGGGGTAGACATGGGACCAGAACCCCGGCATCTACAGCTGTCTTTCTCCAAATCTTGACATGCCTCACCCAGCAAATATACGGAGCTGTGGCATTTGTGTGAAATGCAAAAGCCTCTGTGGGCACAACTGTATATTTAGACACTCTCAAGAAGGGAAGGCGGCTGGAACATGGCTATTTTCATTTTCACAAAGTACTCTGGGAGCCAGGATGAGTGAGGATTGTTTTTTAAGACTGTCTCCCTTGAGGTGAACCTAGCCAAGAAAAAGCTGTAGAGCAGGGAACCATTGTTTAATACCTAACAAAGTTTTGATCTACAAAAACATTAACCATTGGGTTCCCTTAAATGGAGGGTCCCCATAAGGCAATGAAGTCTGGTGTTTTAGAAATCACTGAAAACTGGGGGAAGGTTGGAGTGAGGATGAGGGGGAGAAGGAGGGGGAGGGGGAGGATGTTATGGGAACAGGGTCCTATTCTGGAGCCACAAGGCATAGATGATGAATCAGACAACAAAGGAATGTAACCTGAAATAATCACATAAGTTAATGAGCAAAGAAGATTCAGCTTTTGGACAAATCTTCATTAACATAGCTAATGTTGATTGATGCTTTACATTTATGTACTGTTTTTCACATTTCAAAGCACTGTTCCAACAATTCTCTACAAGCTCAAAATTCTCTCTAAGCTTGGGTGACCAGGTACTTTATCATCCAAAGCAGGTCACTTTCGAGGCTGAAAGGAAGCATTATTAATAATTATGCTGGGTCAGCAGGTGTAAACCAGGACCGTCCCAGGCAAACAGGGATGTATGGTCAATCCACTACAAGCCTCCAAAAGAGACTGGGTAACCCAGAGACATCATCATTCATTCATTTACCCCAAACCTGCCCCTCTCTGTCTATTTTACCTCCATCCATTTAATTGCTCAAATAAAAATCCAGGTCACCCACAATTCGTCTCCTTTGGTCCCTTGTCTTTCCCGCCCCCGCCACCAGCCCCCTCCCACCACTCCAAACCATCAGCAAATCCTGATAACTCCATCTACAAGTTATTCCCCACCTGTTCATCTGTGTCTTTCTCCTCCGATTTCACCCTAGTCTTAGGCATCATCGTTTCTCACCTGGACAGCAGTGATAGCCTTCTAATCCGTCTCCCCACTTCCACACGTGTTCTTTTCATAATCCATTATCCAAAAGGCAACAAGAGTAATTTTTCAAAAATGTAAATCTGATCATGTTTCTCCCTTGCTCAGAATCTTCTAGCAGCTCTCTACTGTACTGAGAATAAAAAAGCTAAACTCCTTATCTTGGCTCTATGTCTTTGTTCAATAAGTATGTGTTAAGTGAACATACAAGTCAACAAGTATTTGCTGAGTATATTTTATGTACAGTCAGCCCTCTGCATCCGCAGGTTTCACATCTGCTAGTGGATCAAACATTTGCGGGGGGGGGGCGGGGGAGGGAGTTCCAGAAAGTTCCCCCAAACAAAACTTGAATTTGCCGCACTGGCAACTATTTACATAGCATTTACATTGTATTTACAACTATTTACATAACATTTACATTGTATTAGGTATTATAAGTACTGGAGAGGATTTAAAGTATAGGGGAGGATGTGGTAGGTTATACTGCAAAGAGTACACCATTTTCTGTAAGGGACTTGAGCATCCTCAAATTTTGGTACCCACAGTGGGGAGGTGGTCCTGGAACTGACCCCCGCAGATACTGAGGGACAACTGTGTTAGACTCATGCAAGGCATGTCTTATAGCTTCAGTGTGACCCATGTCACTATTGGGAAGAAAACTCCGTTCTAATTCCTGATATTTCTTTCCACATGAAGGGAGCCCCATCAGTATGCCTTCTGGCCTCTCTCTGCCCCTTTACTCACAGGGAGTGGAGTGAGTTACACTGGTGGTAAACTGAGGAAGAAGAAACTGGGCATGCTCAGTTGAGCCCCACTCTTCTTCCCCTTGGCAGCTGGCAACATGTTTTTGCTATTCCTCCAGGAGCTGGCTCTTCCTCTGCCCCCATCCAGCACTGCCTGTGACCAGGTGGGTCAGTCTGCCTAATCCTGGATCCAATTATCAAGTCAATTTGGCTCTCATACCAAGCCAAGTTATTCATTATCAGTAATAAACATGATATTTGGCTTCCATCTGCCACCCTCTGTTTATTTCTCAGTTTTTTCAGAGCTCATATGGAAAGGGGGGTGCTATTTATTGGGCTCCCCCAAAGACCTCGAACATCCCATGAGAAATAGGAGAAACAAGTTGCATAAAGCCTGGTACAGAGCCCCTGGCAACCCAAGGGTATAACAATCTGGGACTTGAGAAATAAAAGCTGTAATAATGCAGTTGCCAGCTGAGCAATGATCATGCGGGGCTCACAGTGAAAACCGAAGTACAAATTTAGTAGCAGCATTTAGCCCAGAAGAACGTCTTCAGGAATGAATCATGAAGGGAATACTGTCAATTGTGCAAAGAGACAGAGGGTTATAAGGGAAAAGGTGGCTAGAGATTCTCGTTTATGTTTATGAAAACAGATGGCCTTTTTGAAAAACAGAAAGCCCAAACAAAAGCATCATTTATTCCAGGAGCTAAGAGATTGTTCTACTGACATCTCATCAAAAAGCCATCTCTTAGGCTTTTTAACCCCCTGGAGAATTCATAAATAGCACTTCTTAAAATAAAAGCAAAACAGTTTTCAGAAGGATGTAAGTTACATAAGATTATCTTGGTTCCTCCCCCCTCCCACCTCACCCTCCCTTTGTCTGTTCTTTGCCCAGATGCTACTGAAAACCTTCAAAAACTGTACTGGGAGCGGCTTGTAAGAGGTGGCAAATGTGAAACCTAGTTCACGATGCTCCCAGGGGAGAGATTTACTGACTCATACATTCCTATGTCTCGGACACTTCCACAGCAGGCAAAAGACCAGGTCAGAATTCTGATTTCATTTCCTCACTGTCTTTAATTTCTTTTTCTTCAATCCATCCTTCCCTCAGTTTTCAGACCCTGATTTGAAATAAAAGCTCGACATCCCTGCTTATGTCTAGGGCTATGCCAGTCAGAAGCCTTGGTGTGCCTGTCCAGAGCCTTCCCGCCCTTCTCCAGCCTGCCTGGTGCCCTGGGAGGCTACTCTTTAACCTGCATCAGAGGGCTCCCTCTGGCTACCAGCTGGGTTCAGCCAGCGGGAACCCTGGCAGGACGTCAAAGCCGGGAAGAGAGTGAGTTTGGGGTATTTATTCTCCTGGCAAGCTGCCTGCGAGGCTGTGGGTTGGCAGTGGCTGTGTTCCTGTGTGGGAGGACACAACTCTTTTGGGGCAGCCTTTTGCTAGAACTACAATACAGCTACAGCTCTCTCCAGGTTCCAGTGCCTGCTCCCTTCCCCTGCCCGTCTGGGCTATGGGTGGTCACAGCTCCCAGCTGTTACTAGCCCCAGGGGGCTTCACCAGCCTTTGTGATTGCCCCCAATCCTGCCACACATTAAGAACAGTCCCTTCGGGCTTCCCTGGTGGTGCAGTGGTTGAGAATCTGCCTGCTAATGCAGGGGACATGGGTTCGAGCCCTGGTCTGGGAAGATCCCACATGCCGTGGAGCAACTGGGCCCGTGAGCCACAACTACTGAGCCTGCGCATCTGGAGCCTGTGCTCTGCAACAAGAGAGGCCGTGATAGTGAGAGGCCCGCACACCGCGATGAAGAGTGGCCCCCGCTTGCGGCAACTAGAGAAAGCCCTTGCACAGAAACGAAGACCCAACACAGCCAAAAATAAATAATTAATTTAAAAAAACAAAAAAAACCAGTCCCTTCCTCACACTCCCCTTAATTATGCCTCAAAACAAATGCCACTGTTTCTTGCCAGGACCCCAACTGATACACAATAGCTCTATGTCAATATCTCTGTCAGTCTTTATTTCACTGAGAAGTAAGCTCTATTTCTTGCATTTCTTCCTCATCAAACTTCTTGAACAAATGCCCCAGAAGGTTTGAGCTCAGAAGGGCTTCCTAGACTGTCCAACCTGCTGTTATCCAGGGCTTGTTTCTGAGAAGTCAGTTTGTGAAAATATAGAAAAAATCAGTAAACATGTTGAATTCCGATAAACCAGAAATCCTAATAGTTCTAAAAAGTATCCCAAGGAATTCCTGGATTTATATAAAGATGTTTCCAAGGGTGATATTAAAAGTATATAATGATATGAGCACTGCTTCATTGAGCAGGGCAGACTATATTATTGTATCAGTGCCAGCTGGCTGAATATCGGCACTGGGCACTCATTGCAATAGTGAGTACAGGAGTGAAAAAAAAGTAGGAAACAACCTGAATGTCTAACAGCAGGAGAAATGTAAATACACTCTGGCATTCTGTAGGATGAAATACTATGCAGCCTTACAAAATGATTCTGTAGATGAATATTTAATGACATAGAAAGTTGTATATTACACACATCGTTAAATGAAAAAAGCAGATCACAAAATTTAATACAGAGTGTGGTTCTATTTTTAGAAATTAATAAAAAAGGTGCTGTGTGTGTGTGTGTTTACACAACAGAGAGAGCCACAGTGTTTTTTTTTCAATGTGGTAAGGTAATAGATATTTTTTTCTTTTCTTCCATTTGCTCATCTGTAGTTTCTAAATGTTCAAGAATAAATAAGTATAATTTTTAAATGAGAAAATAGGACAAGAAATTTTTTTAAAGTCACACACCCAGTTTCAGAGACACGTCTAAAATTTTGGTCAGGAGTCTCTGATTATAAACTATTTGCTGAATGCTCTGCCCATAGGACCAATCATTTAACTGATGGCTTCTGGTCTCACTAGAAGTGCTTGACATTTCAGAACAGTGAGATGCAGACGCTTAGGCAATCTTATACACAACCAACTCCAGCTCTGTGCAATGGCCACTGACTCTCTGCCAAGAAAACAACGCGCCCCAAGTCGAGACTGTTGCCTGCGTTCTTGGCATCCAATTCCCGGTGTTCTCTCTCCTGAACACTTCATATATTCCTAGCAGATTGACTGCATATTATTAATAACTATATAGGCTGCCAATCAACACATCATCTAAGAGAAACTTTCCAAGCCAGTCTTATGAAGAACCCAATTAAAAAAACGATTTAAAAGACATACTTTCTCAACAGTACTTTTAATTATTTGACACTTAATTATTTACTCCTTCATTTTTACTCTGCCTCCTTCTCCAAAGGACTCAAGGAAGCTAATTAGCCAACATGAAGCTGCACGCATATTCATGTGTATGTGAAGACAACTTCCTATACATGCATGTAGATGTAGGATTTAGTATACAGTAATATACAGTATATAGTACATATTTAGTAGTAATAATATAGTATTAGTACATGTAAATACAATCACATCCATTTTATTCACCGAAGAAGGGAAGGCATGGGCCGAAGCAAGTTGCTAGCATCTGTCAACCAGATTAGAGAAAGAAGTGGGAATTTGCTGGTTCCCTGCTTGAGAAGTTCACAGTGTCATTACCTTTTACCTTGACCCGGCTATGGCCTTTGCTCCTAGATTCTCTGCTTGGTTCTCAGCCCTACCTGCTAAACTCCACACCCATGCCAGGCTCATCTTCATCATAAGCAGACATAATCATGCCACCTGCCAGCTCCATGCCCTCAGATGGCCATCTATAGCCTAGAACAGTTGTTTTTAATTAGCTGTTTAAATACTTTTTTTTAGTAGAGGGACTTTTCCTCTTAAAATGAAATTTATACTGGCGTTCAGTATATAAACAGATACAAGAATTGCTCTAATTAAAGTAAAAGTGAGGGGTTGCAGCCCCCTTGGGCTTCCATGGTCTTCAGATCTACCGCACCCACCGTCCTACACATAATTACTTTAGTGCTAAGCTCTAGTGGATGGTAGACCATTTTTCTTTTTTCTTTTCCTCCCTCCCCTTTCAAAGCGTCAGCGAGCACCTACAGGTATTGTTCCAGGCTCAGAGCACAAAACCTCAGAGTGTTAGTCTAAAGTGGAAGTCAGACAACAAATATATGACATATTAGGTGACGGTAAATGTTATGAAAAAAAATAGAGGGAAATAAGAAGGAAAGAGATTGGTGGAAGCGGTCTGTTTTATACAGTTAGGTCGGGGAAGGCCTCGCTGAATAGGTGGCATTGAGCAGACACCTGAAGGAAGCGAGGCAGCAAGCTCTGCAGGCATCTGGGAGGATTAAAGTTCCAGCAAGGACAAAGGGGGCTGTGGCAGAAGAGTGCCTGGCGTGTTAGCGGGGCAGCAGGGAGGCTGGTGGAGCTGGACTGGGGGGAACCAAGGAGAGAGCGAAATGAGCTGGGGGCATCAGCGTGGGATGCTGCTCTGACAGGTGTGTAGAGCCCCGTGGGACATTATAAAGGCTTTGACTTCTCCTCTGAGGTGGGGAATCTTTGAAAGGTTTTGAGCAGAAGAACGACAGGAACAGATTGGAGGGGAGCAAAGAGGAAGCAGGAAGCAGGCAGCAAAGGTAGGAGGCTACTGTGCGAACCCAGGTGAGAAATGACCAGGGTGAGGGTGTGAAGGTGATGGGAAGTGGCGCGATTCTTCACATGCTTTTGAAGGTAGAGCTCACAATATCTGCTGATGAATTAGATGTGGAATGTGGGGTACGAGAGAAAAAGAAGAGACGATAAAACTCTCAGGAAATTAGCCTGAGCCAAGCAAGGAATGGAGCTGCTGTGGGAAGAACAGGTTGGTGATGGGAGAAAACCAGGGAATGGGCTTGGGCGTGTTAGGTTTGAGAAGAGCTATTGCCTGTTTGGGTGGATATACGCATTAGGAGTTCAGGACAGAGGTCCAAGCTGGAGATATAAATCTGAGAGTCATCTACATTTAAATCCATTTAAGCCATAAGACTGGATGAGGTCTCCAAGGAAGTGTAGAGTGGAATGAGAAAAGGTCTGTGGACTGGGCCCTGGGGCCTCCCAGCATTTAGAGGTTTGAGACTCAGAGGAAGCAGTAAAAGAGGCAGAAAAAGTAGTGGGTAGTGAGGTGAGATAGAACCAGGAGAGCATGGACTCGGTGAGGACATGTGAAGGAAGTACTCAAGAAGGAGTGTTACCATCCATGTAAAAGGGTCAAGTCATGTGAGGACTGGGCAATGACCACAGGGTTTAGCAACATGGAGACTCCTGGGGACCTTGACAGGAGTGATGTTGGATGGGAGGTGGGGGCAACGTCTGACTGGAGTTCCTCAACGGCAGATACCACCTCTCATTCATTGCTGTATCCTCCATGCCCCTCCCCTCCCCAACTCAGCGTCCAGCACAGTGCCTGGCACACAACGGGCAATAATATCTAGTGATGGATGAGCCATTTCCCTCATGAAGTCACTAATCTTTTATATGTCCCTGTTCGTGGACCCTAATAATTTTCACAGAAAAGACCTAGTCCTTTCCTATGTGTATGTATCTGGACCAGACGAAGGGATTAGAAGAAGGTAAGAAAGAAAATCAAATAGAAGACTATCTCTTCTTTGCAAAGGCTCAGCTAGGGCTGCCCTTGTTTACACAAGGCTCCATATCATGCCTACATAATTAGGTTGGTAAAAGGAAGTCAGTGTCTTTGCTCACTTATGTCTGGGAAAATGTTTAATTTTAACAACAACGTTGATGATGATTAGGATAAAATATACTTTGTATATTTTAGAAGGATCTATCACATGCACCACCTCACTTTTCCTCGTTACCAATTACCTCACAAAATTTGCAAGTGCTGCTGGCTTAGGTAGTCCTCTAAGGAAAAGTTGGATATAACTAGCAGGGCAAGTTGCCTTAGATCAGAGGTCTAAAGACTGTGGCCAACACCTGTTTTTGTAAATAAAGTTTTATTGGAACGCAGCCTTGCCCGTGTGTTAGCATATTGTCTCTGGCTGTTTTTGTGCTACCCGGCAGAGTTGAGTAGTTGCATGAGAGACTGTGCAAAGTTGAAAATCTTTACTATCTAGCCCTTTACAGAAAAAGCTGGCCAACACCTGTCTTAGACAAGCTAAATCAGAGGTCCCCAAAACAGGGTGCTCAAGACAACCCACTGGGACTTGGGAAGAAAATATCCAAACACCTCTCTCTCTCTTTTTAATTTTAGGAAAAGGAACATTTAAGTTTCTTAATGTTTAGTACATGGATTGAGAGTGAATCATGGATCAATTTATAAATAAAGATGAAAATGCTGAGAATGTACAGTCAAAAACCATTTACTATTAGGGACAGATGATGAAAATATTTGAAGATCAAACAGGTGATACAAGAGAGGGCTTGGCATATAGTAGGTACTCAAAATGATTTGCAATAATATTAGTTAACATTTACTGAATCGCTAGCCTGTTTCAAGAGCACTGCTAAAGGGTTTCATATGCATTAGCTCATTTAATTCACACAACCCTCTGATGAGTTCAGTATTATAACCCTGTCCCATTTCACAGGTAAAGAAACTGAGGCTTAGAGAGATTAAATGTCTCCCCCATTGGCAAACAGTGAGAAAATAGTAGCTTTGGGAGTTGAATCAGGACCTCTGACACCTAAGGCTAAGGTCTGAGCTTGTGGATTGCCATGCAGATTCAACGGTGCCATCTTGCATAAATATATTTAGGTACAGGCTGATCATTAACCAAGGAAACATGCAAAGGGAAAACACTGATTTTGCTTTTCAAGCTTCATTACCATAGTTCTAAAAATGCATTTGACAAAAAAAGGGGGGGGGGGTGGATCACCAGACTTCCCCTGTATTCATGACTGTACCCTACAGTTCAGACATGCCTGAGTGTGGAGCTACCATAATAGGAATGTGACCATAGGGGAGATAATCAAAGCCTGGAATCAGACATGGGTTTCCTCATAGGAACCTCATGGCGCATAAAAACTATTTATCTTAAAGACTGAAGAAGCATCGTGGTGCAGTGTCTAGAGCACTAGCGAAGCAACCAGGCAGAACTGGATTTTGCTTGATATGAACCAGCAGCGTTGCCGTGGTTAGGTCCTTTAGTTTCTCTAAGCATCAGGTTTCTCATTTGTTAAGTGAAAATAATAATGCGTGCTTCACAAGTTTGCAGGCCTGTAGGAGCACTTAATAAATAGTAGTCATTGTGGTTAGTCATGGCTATGCTTCATTTTGTTTTTGTTTTCAGTAATTTGTATTGTCCTAATATTTTTGTAACAATGCAGTTTAAAATAAATAGGACTAATAGAAAATCTGAATACGCCTATATCTATTAAAGAAATTGAATCGATACTTAATAACTTTCGAAAACAGAAAGCACCAGACCCAGATGGGGTCACTGGTAAATTCTACCAAACATTTAAGGAAGACATTATACCAATTCTCTACAACCTCTTTCAGAAGACAGAAGCAGAAGGAATACTTCTTAATTCATTCTATGAGGCCAGAATTACCCTAATGCCAAAACCATACAAAGACATTACAAGAAAACTACAGTTCAATGTTTCTTATGAACAGAGGTGTAAAAATATCCAACAAAATATTAGTAAATTGAATCTAACAATGTATAAAAAGAATTATAAACCACAACTAAATGGTATGTATCCAAGGTATGCAAGGCTGGTTAAACATTCAAAAACCAATGAAGGTAATCCATCACATAATAGGCTGAAGAAGAAAAATCACATGATCATGTTAATACATGCTGAAAAACATTTGACAAAATCCAACAGCTATTCAGGATAAAAACTCTCAGCAAACTAGAAATAGAGGGGCACTTTCTTAACTTGATAAAGAACACCTACAAAATCCCTACAACTAACATCATACTTAATGGTGAGAAAGTTGAAGCTTTTCTGTTAACATCAGGAACAAGATGAGGATGTCCTCTCTCATCATATTGGAAGTCCTACCTAATGCAGTAACACAAGAAAATGAAATAAAAAGTATGTAGATTGGGAATAAAAAAACAAAATTGTCTTTGTTTGCAGATGACATGACTGTCTATGTAGAAAATCCAAAAGAATTCACACCAAAAAACTCATGAAACTAATAATCAATTACATCAAGATTTCAAGATACAAGGTTAATATAAAAAGTCAATCATTTTCCTATATACTGCAATGAACAAGTGAAATTTGAAATTAAAAACAATTACCTTTTACATTCACACATCTGAAAATGAAATACTTAGGTATAAATCTAACAAAATATGAACAAGATCTATATGAGGAAAACTACAAAACTCTGATGAAAGATATTAAAGAAGAACTAAATAGACTGGAACTCACCAAAAAAGATATCCCACATCCAAAAACAAAGGAGAAGCCACAATGAGATGGAAGGAGGGGCGCAATCACAATAAAGTCAAATCCTGTAACTGCTGGGTGGGTGACTCACAAACTGGAGAATAATTACAGCACAGAAGTCCACCCACTGGAGTGAAGGTTCTGAGAACCATGTCAGGCTTCCCAACCTGGGGGTCTGGCAACAGGAGGAGGAATTCCTAGAGAATCAGACTTTGAAGGCTAGCGGGATTTGATTACAGGACTTTGACAGGACTGGGGGAAAGAGAGACTCCACTCTTGGAGGGCACACACAAAGTAGTGTGCGCATCAGGACCCAGGGGAAGGAGCAGTGACCCCATAGGAGACTGAACCAGACCTACCTGCTAGCGTTGGAGGGTCTCCTGCAGAGGCAGGGGGTGGCTGTGTCTCACCGTGAGGACAATGACACTGGCAGCAGAAGTTCTGGGAAGTACTCCTTGGCATGAGCCCTCCCAGAGTCTGCCATTAGCCCCACCAAAGAGCCCGGGTAGGCTCCAGTGTTGGGTCGCCTCAGGCCAAACAACCAAAAGGGAGGGAACCCAGCCCCACTCATCAGCAGACAAGCGGATTAAAGTTTTACTGAGCTCTGCCCACCACAGCAACAGCCAGCTCTACCCACCACCAGTCCCTCCCATCAGGAAACTTGCACAAGCCTCTTAGATAGCCTCATCCACCAGAGGGCAGACAGCAGAAACAAGAAGAACTACAATCCTGCAGCCTGTGGAATAAAAACCACATTCACAGAAAGACAGACAAGACGAAAAGGCAAAGGGCTATGTACCAGATGAAGGAACAAGATAAAACCCCAGAAAAACAACTAAATGAAGTGGAGATAGGAAACCTTCCAGAAAAAGAATTCAGAATAATGACACTGAAGATGATCCAGGACCTCAGAAAAAGAATGGAGGCAAAGATCGAGAAGATGCAAGAAATGTTTAACAAAGACCTAGAAGAATTAAAGAACAAACAAACAGAGATGAACAATACAATAACTGAAATGAAAAATACACTAGAAGGAATCAATAGCAGAATAACTGAGGCAGAAAAATGGATAAGTGACCCGGAAGAGAGAATGGTGGAATGAACTGCTGCAGAACAGAATAAAGGAAAAAGAATGAAAAGAAATGAAGACAGCCTAAGAGACCTTTGGGACAACATTAAATGCAACAACATTCGCATTATAGGGGTCCCAGAAGGAGAAGAGAGAGAGAGAGGACCCAAGAAAATATTTGAAGATATTATAGTAGAAAACTTCCCTAACATGGGAAAGGAAATAGCCACCCAGGTCCAGGAAGCACAGAGAGCCCCATACAGGATAAACCGAAGGAGAAACACACCGAGACACATAGTAATCAAATTGGCAAAAATTAAAGACAAAGAAAAATTATTGAAAGCAGCAAGGGAAAAATGACAAATACCATACAAGGGAACTCCCATAAGGTTAACAGCTGATTTCCCAGCAGAAACTCTACAAGCCAAAAGGGAATGGCATGACATATTTAAAGTGATGAAAGGGAAGAACCTACAACCAAAATTACTCTACCCGGCAAGGATCTCATTCAGATTCGATGGAGAAATCAAAAGCTTTACAGACAAGCAAAAGCTGAGAGAATTCAGCACCACCAAACCAGCTCTACAACAAATGCTAAAGGAACTTCTCTAAGTGGGACACACAAGAGAAGAAAAGGACCTACAAAAACAAACCCAAAACCATGAAGAAAATGGTCACAGGAACATACATATTGATAATTACCTTAAACATAAATGGATTAAATGCTCCAACCAAAAGACACAGGCTTGCTGAATGGAAACAAAAACAAGACACATATATATGCTGTCTACAAGAGACCGACTTCAGACCTAGAAACACATACAGACTGAAAGTGAGGGGATGGAAAAAGATATTCCATGCAAATGGAAATCAAAAGAAAGCTGGAGTAGCAATACTCATATCAGATAAAATAGACTTTAAAGAATGTTACAAGAGACAAGGAAGGACACTACATAATGATCAAGGGATCAATCCAAGAAGAAGATATAACAATTATAAACATATATGCACCCAATATAGGAGCACCTCAATACATAAGGCAACTGCTAACAGCTATAAAAGAGGAAATCAACAGTAACACAATAATAGTGTGGAACTTTAACACCTCACTTACACCAATGGACAGATCATCCAGACAGAAAATTAATACGGAAACACAAGCTTTAAATGACACAATAGACCAGATAGATTTAATTGATATTTATAGGACATTCCACCCAAAAACAGCAGATTACACTTTCTTCTCAAGTGCGCATGTAAATTCTCCAGGATAGATCACAACATGGGTCACAAATCAAGCCTCAGTAAATTTAAGAAAATTGAAATCATATCAAGCATCTTTTCTGACCACAACACTATGAGATTAGAAATCAATTACAGGGAAAAAAACGTAAAAAACACAAAAACATGGAGTCTAAGCTATATGTTACTAAATAACCAAGAGATCACTGAAGAAATCAAAGAGGAAATCAAAAAATACCTAGAGACAAATGACAATGAAAACACGACGATCCAAAGCCTATGGGATGCAGGAAAAGCAGTTCTAAGAGGGAAGTTTATAGTAATACAATTCTACCTCAAGAAACAACAAACATCTCAAATAAACAATCTAACCTTACACCTAAAAGAACTAGAGAAAGAAGAACAAACAAAACACAAAGTTAGCAGAAGAAAAGAAATCATAAAGATCAGAGCAGAAGTAAATGAAATAGAAACAAAGAAAACAATAGCAAAGATCAATAAAACTAAAAGCTGGTTCTTTGAGAAGATAAACAAAATTGATTAACCATTAGCCAGACTCATCAAGAAAAAGAGGGAGAGGACTCAAATCAATAAAATTAGAAATGAAAAACGAGAAGTTACAACAGACAGCACAGAAATACAAAGCATCCTAAGAGACTACTACAAGCAACTCTATGCCAATAAAATGGACAACCTGGAAGAAATGGACAAATTCTTAGAAAGGTATAAACTTCCAAGACTGAACCAAGAAGAAACAGAAAATATGAACAGACCAATCACAAGTAATGAAATTGAAACTGTGATTAAAAATCTTCCAACAAACAGAAGTCCAGGACCAGATGGCTTCACAGGTGAATTCTATCAAACATTTGGAGAAGAGCTAACACCCATCCTTCTCAAACTCAACCAAAAAATTGAAGAGAAAGGAACACTCCCAAACTCATTTTATGAGGCCACCATCACCCTGATACCAAAAGCAGACAAAGTTACTATAAAAAAACAAAATTACAGACCAATATCACTGATGAATATAGATGCAAAAATCCTCAACAAAATACTAGCAAACAGAATCCAACAACACATTAAAAGGATCATATACCATGATCAAGTGGGATTTATCCCAAGGATGCAACGATTTTTCAATATACGCAAATCAATCAATGTGATACACCATATTAACAAATTGAAGAAGAAAAACCATATGATCATCTCAATAGATGCAGAAAAAGCTTTTGACAAAATTTAACACCCATTTATGATAAAAACTCTCCAGAAAGTGGGCATAGAGGGAACCCACCTCAACATAATAAAGGCCTTATACGACAAACCCACAGCAAACATCATTCTCAATGGTGAAAAACTGAAAGCATTTCCTCTAAGATCAGGAACAAGACAAGGATGTCCACTTTCAGTACTATTATTCAACATAGTTTTGGAAGTCCTAGCCACAGCAATCAGAGAAGAAAAAGAAATAAAAGGAATACAAATTGGAAAAGAAGAAGTAAAACTGTCACTGTTTGCAGATGACATGATACTATACATAGAGAATCCTAAAGATGCCACCAGAAAACTACTAGAGCTAATCAATGAATTTGGTAAAGTTGCAGGATACAAAATTAATGCACAGAAATCTCTTGCATTCCTATGCACTAATGAAGAAAAATCTGAAAGAGAAATTAAGGAAACACTCCTATTTACCACTGCAACAGAAAGAATAAAATATCTGGGAATAAACGTACCTAGGGAGACAAAAGACCTGTATGCAGAAAACTATAAGACACTGATGAAAGAAATTAAAGATGATACCATCAGATGGAGAGATATACCATGTTCTTGGATTGGAAGAATCAATATTGTGAAAATGACTATACTACCCAAAGCAATCTACAGATTCAATGCAATCCCTATCAAATTACCAATGGCATTTTTTACAGAACTAGAACAAAAAATGTTAAAATTTGTATGGAGACACCAAAGACCCCAAATAGCCAAAGCAGTCTTGAGGGAAGAAAATGGACCTGGACGAATCAGGCTCCCTGACTTCAGACTATACTACGAAGCTACAGTAATCAAGACAATATGGTACTGGCACAAAAACAGAAATATAGATCAATGGAACAGGATAGAAAGCCCAGAGATAAACCCATGCACCTATGGTCAACTAATCTATGACAAAGGAGGCAATGGTATACAATGGAGAAAAGACAGTCTCTTCAAGAAGTGATGCTGGGAAAACTGGACAGCTACATGTAAAAGAATGATATTAGAACACTCCCTAACACCATACACAAAAATAAACTCAAAATGGATTAGAGACCTAAATGTAAGACTAGACACTATAAATCTCTTAGAGGAAAACATAGGAAGAACACTCTTTGACATAAATCACAGCAAGATCTTTTTTGATCCGCCTCCTAGAGTAATGGAAATAAAAACAAAAATAAACAAAGGGGACCTAATGAAACTTAAAAGCTTTTGCACAGCAAAGGAAACTACAAACAAGACGAAAAGACAACCCTCAGAATGGAAGGAAATATTTGCAAACGAATCAACGGACCAAGGAGTAATCTCCAAAATATATAAACAGCTCATGCAGCTCAATATTAAAAAAACAAACAGGGCTTCCCTGGTGGCGCAGGGGTTGAGAATCTGCCTGCCAATGCAGGGGACACGGGTTCGAGCCCTGGTCTGGGAAGATCCCACGTGCCGCGGAGCAGCTGGGCCCGTGAGCCACAATTGCTGAGCCTGAGCGTCTGGAGCCTGTGCTCCGCAACAAGAGAGGCCGCGATAGTGAGAGGCCCGCGCACTGCGATGAAGAGTGGCCCCCGCTTGCCGCAACTAGAGAAAGCCCTCACACAGAAACGAAGACCCAACACAGCCATAAATAAATAAATAAATAAAAATAAAAAAACAGGAGCTGTTGTTTTAAAAAACAAAAAAAACAAAAAAAACAAACAAACAACCCAATCCAAAAATGGGCAGAAGACCTAAATAGACATTTCTCCAAAGAAGACATACAGATGGCCAAGAAGTACATGAAAATATGCTTGACATCACTAATTATTAGAGAAATGCAAATCAAAACTACAATGAGGTACCACCTCACACCAGTTAGAATGGGCAGCATCAGAAAATCTACAAACAACAAATGCTGGAGAGGGTGTGGAGAAAAGGGGACCCTCTTGCACTGTTGGTGGGAATGCAAATTGATACAGCCACTATGGAGAACAGTATGGAGGCTCCTTAAAAAGCTAAAAATTGAATTACCATATGATCCAGCAATCCCACTACTGGGCATATACCCAGAGAAAACCATAATTCAAAAAGACACATGCACCCCAATGTTCATTGCAGCACTATTTACGATAGCCAGGACATGGAAGCAACCTAAATGCCCATCGTCAGATGAATGGATAAAGAAGATGTGGTACAAATATACAATGGAATATTACTCAGCCATAAAAGGGAACGAAATTGGGTCATTTGTAGAGAAGTGGATGGATCTAGAGACTGTCATACAGAGTGAAGTAAGTCAGAAAGAGAAAAACAAATATCATATATTAACATATATATGTGGAACCTAGAAAAATGGTACAGATGAACCAGTTTGCAGGGCAGAAACTGAGACACAGATGCAGAGAACAAACATATGGACACCAAGGTGGGAAAGCAGCGCGCGGTGGGGGTGGTGGTGTGATGAATTGGGCGATTGGGATTGACATGTATACACTATGTATAAAATGGATAAGTAATAAGAACCTGCTGCATAAAAAAATAAATAAAATAAAATTCAAAAATAAAGAAAGAAAGAAAGAAGAACTAAATAATTGGAGAACTATTCCATATTCATGGACAAGAAGACTCAATATTGTCGAGATGTCAGCTCTTCTGAACTTGATACATAGATTCAACACAATCCCAGTCAGAACACCAGCAAGTTATTTTGTAGATGTTGGCAAACTGATTCTCAAGTGGAGAGGCCAAAGACCCAGAATAGCCAACTCAATATTGAAGGAGAGTAACAAAATTAGAGGACTGACACTACCTGACCTCAAGACTTACCTTAAAGCTATAGTAATTGAGACAGTGTGGTATTGGTGAAAAAGAGACAAACAGATCAACAGAACAGAATAGAGAGCCCAGAAATAGGCCTACATAAATACAGTCAATTGATCTTTGACAAAGGAGAAAAGGAATACAATGTAGAAAAGACAGCCTTTTCTCAAATGGTGCTGGAACAACTGGACATCCACATGCAAAAAATATGAATCTAGGCACGGACTTTACACCCTTCACAAAAGCTAACTCAAAATGGATCATAGACCTACATGTAAAATGCAAAACTACAAAACTCCTAGATGATAACATAGGAGAAAATCTAGGTGACCTCAGGATGGTGATGACTCTAGATACAACTCCAAAGGCACAATCCATGAAAGGGAAAAAATGATAAGGTGGACGTCATTAAAATTAAACACTTCTGTTTTGTGAAATACAACGTCAAGACAAGGAGAAAGACAAGACACACAGTGGGAGAAAATAATTGCAAAAGACACATCTGATAAAGGACTGTTATCCAAAATACATAAACAATTCTAAAAACTCAACAATAGGAAAATAAACAAGCCAATTAAAAATGGGCCAAAGACTTGAACAGACATGTCACAAAGAAAATATACAAATGGGAAGTTAACATATGAAAAGATGTTCAACATCATATGTCATTAGGGAATTGCAAATGAGATACAAGATACCACTACATGTTTATTAGAATGGCCAGTATTCAGAAGAGTGATAACACCAAATGCTAGTGAGAATGTGGAGCAACAAGAACTCTCATTTATTGCTGATGGGAATGCAAGATGGTACAGCCACTTTGGAAGACAGTTTGGACGTTTCTTACAAAACTAGATATAGTCTTACCATACGATTCAGCAGTTGCGCTCTCTGGTATTTACCCAAATGAATTAAAAACTTACGTCCACAGAAAAACCTGCACAGGGATGTTTATAGCAGCTTTATTTGTAATTGCCAAAATTTGGAAGCAACCAAGATGTCCTTCAGTGGGTGAATGGTTAAATAAATTGTGATACATGCAGACAATGGATTGCTATTCAGTGCTAAAAAGAAATGAGCTATCAAGCCGGGGAAAGAAATGGAAGAACCTGAAATGCATATTACTAAGTGAAAGAATCCAATTTGAGAAGGCTAAATACTGTATGATTCCTACCATATGATATTCTGGATAAAGCAAAACTCTGGAGACAGTAAAAAGATCAGTGGTTTCCGGGGGTTAGGGGGAGGGAGGGATGAATAGGCAAAGCATGAGCATTTATAGGACAGTGAATTTATTCTGTTTGACATTATAATAGTGGATACATGTCATTATACATTTGTCAAAACCCATAGAATGTACAACACCATGAGTGAACCCTAATGTAAACTGTGGACATTGGGTGACAATGATGTGTCAGTGTAGGGTCATCTATTGTAACAAATGTACCACTGTAGTGGGGGGTTGCTGGTAGTGAGGGAGGGTATGCATGTGTGACGGCAGGGAGCATATGGGAACTCCATCCTTTCTGCTCAGTTCTGTTGTGAACCTAAAAGTGCCCTAAAAATAAAGTTTATTAATAAAAAAGGAGAAATTAAACAAATAAATCCCCATACTTCATACTCATTAGAGTGGCTATTATCAAAACCAGAAAATAACAAATGTTGACAAGGGTGTGGAGAAATTGGAACCCCTTGTGCATTGCTGGTGGAAATGTAAAATGGCGCGGCCATTGTGGGAAATGGTATGGCAGTTCCTCATAAACCTAAAAATAGAATTACCATATGATTCAGCAATTCTGCTTCTGTGTATATAACCGAAAGAATCAAAAGCAGGGACTTGAACGGATAATTGTACACCCATGTTCACAGTTGCATTATTCGCAACAGCCAAAAGGTGAAAGCAAATAATGTTCATCAACAAATGAATAAATAAATTCAATATGTACACACAATAAAATATTATCCAGCCTTAAAAAAGAAGAAAATTCTGATACATGATACAATATGGATGAACCCTGAGAACATTATGGTGAGTACATTATGCTTAAGTGTAAGTCAGTCACCAAAGGACACACAACATATGATTCTGCTTACAGGAGGTGGCAGACTCATATTCAGAGACAGAAGGCAGAACAGTGGTTGAAGGGGCTGGAGAAAGGGTGGAAGGGGGAGTTATTGTTTAATGGGTACAGAGGTTCACTTTGGAAGATGAAAAGAGTTCTATAGATGGATGGTTGATGGTTGCACAACAATGTGAATGTACTTAATACCATAAAACTGTGCACTTAGAAATGGTTAAAACGATGAATTTTATCTTAGGTATATTTTACCACACTGCAAAAAATTATAAGAATAAATGAGACTCAATATCTCATTCTAAGGTATAAATGACAAATAGAGCTTACGTCTTATATTCTAGCCAAACCAATCTATACATTTCTTTGAAATGAAAAAAATACTTTAAAAATACATGAATAAAATCAGAGTTCTTTACTTCTGGGCCCATGACTGCAAAAGTGACAGAATAGAAGTTTATGGCCTCATATCTGAGGCAGTGCCTCATAGGTTCACTGGGTCCAGTTAAATGGCCAGCCAATCTCCATATTGCACCAGGAGGAGCTGGCTTGGTACCATTTGACTCTTGGTGCCAGAAGGAGACAATCCATGTGGGATTTTCCACAGAAAGCCTATTTACCAAGAGTACTGGCATACACTATTTAATTTTCACATGTTTGGACCATGTGAAAATAACGACTGATATATAATTAACCAAGGTTTAGGGCACAATTGTCCATGCTCATCGCCAAATTTTTTATTCTGATGAAATCGTAAACCTTGGCAGTCCTTAGAAAAAGTGCTTTGGCTTAGAAAATAGCAACAATAGCAACAGAACATTACCACTGCCGAGAATCCTTCCATTTTCAAAATTCTTCCTGATGAGGCTTCACAAAACCTCCAGAAACAGCTGCCGGGGAGGTAATATTCGTAACGATGATAAGCATGATGATGATAGCAATGTCGTTACCAGGTCTGAGTGCCTTTTCTGTGCCAGGAACTAAAGGTGGTACTCAACATGTGTAGAAGATTTAATTTCATTGTCCCAATCATCTTTCCAAGCAAACAGTCTTTACCTCACTTTTAAAGATGAAGAAACCAAGCCTCAGAGAACTGAGGTAATGCGCCCAAGATAAAGCGGCAGAGCTAGGATCTGAACCTAGATCTCTCTAACTGCAAAACCATATTCTTTCTTCTATATCACACCACCTTAACTAATGCTCTCATTAGTTAAGAGATGAGTTAATTACTATCATCTTGCCAAGCCTCAAGCTTGTAGTTGGCTAAGCTAGTGATAGCTTCAGTTTCTAGGCTGGTAGTTGTAGCTCAGAGTGGAGGTGCCCTAGGTAACAGAGAGTACACAGGAATCTGGGGGTACTGCTTGCCCTGAGTACCCCTCCAAGCCATCTACAGAGCCTTGTAATAACAATCTCACCTATTTGTCAAGGAACTGGTATACCAGGCACTATAGAAGAGGCTTCACATGCTTTATCTCTAATCTTTGTAGCAATTCCATAAGCAGGTATCTTATCCTCATTTTACAGATGAGGCTGGGAAAAGTAAATGACATGTCAAAGCATAACATCTAGTCAGGGGCGAACCTTTCCCTTCCTATAGTAGCGTGCCTCATGGCAAGAACCCAGAATCAGTCTGCACAACAGAGAAAAGCAGAGGGTGGCAAGGTTATCAATTAGGTTACAAACCATGAGGCAGGCAATCCGGGAAAATTAACCACTGGAGGATGAGGTGGGATAATGAGAGTAGAGAGACCCTCACCATCTCAAATTTTCAAAAGAAATCACCTAGGGTCACAGAACTATGCAAATAAATAACATAGGTTATTGTTCCTGGAATAAATGACTTTGAATCTATATTTGAATGCACTGAGATTATTGATTCATCCGCATCCAATGTATATTATTAAGCTCACAGGTCTAATTCATTGCATCTGAAACAGCCCCGTGGAGCCTGATTCTCCAGCTATTGGCTTTGGCAAAAGATTCTCTTCAGACCATGTCCTTAGACGGCAGGCGATGTTATAGGAAGGATTTTGTTAACCAAACTCTCACAAGAGAGTGGCATATTTACATGAAATCTTTAAATACTTTTTTTAGCTCCAGTGCCCATGGAGCTAAAAAATAGGGAGGGTTTCAGGAGGGGAAGGAAGGACGGGAGTGTCTGGAGCCTGGAGCAGCCTGGCCGGCGAGGCGTCCAGAGGGGGACATGACTGGTGGACACCAGGGAACGTGCCACCGGCCTGGGCCGAGCAGAGGGAACACCGATCTGAGCCCCCCAGGCCTGGCCTCGAGTCCAGGCACTGGTGCTCTTTTGCTCTGTGACACTTGGAGAAATCACCGTGTGTCTCTGAGTCTCAGTTTTCCTCATCTTTAAAATAGGGATAACAACCTCTCCTCCACCCATCGCATAGGCTTATTGAAAAGATCAAATGAGAAAACGGTCTGAAAGCTGCTGCTTACAATTCTCAAAAGCCTGAGCCTCACCACTCACTAGTTCTGGGGCCCCTTGAGCCTCAGGTTCTCTGCCTGTGGAATCGGGATCCTCAGCCCTGCCTCCCAGGGTTGTCGGGGGTAGTGACCGTGTCTGAGCCGTCAGACCTGCCTGGTCCTCCAAGCGACAGCCGCTGTCGTCAGGAACGCACAGGGCAGAGGGCTGCACGTGCGTCGGGACTCGTTCTCCATGTTTCCTGAGGGCTGTTTCCAGGGAAATTCAGGGCCTCTGTCACACCTGTTCTCAGGCTTCTCCCCGCACCACGCTGCTCAGCAAACAGAAGGCTCAGGAGACCGCAAAGCTCGCTTTGTCTTCTCCTCAGGACCTGGGGATTTGTCTCTCTGCTGTGATAGGCCTGGCCTACAGCCGGCCTTACCTACATTTCTAGAACCTTCCAACCAGCTTCCTTGTGGCAGCAGTCTGGGTCCCGGGAATGAAGGCACTTTCTCCCCCCAAGGCCAGGCTATGTGTGTACGGGCTATGTGTGTGGTCAATAGATGCCATGCCCCGGGTGATAGGACTTCAGCAAAATGGAGAAAGGCTTCGAGTCCTGGATGTTCCATGCCAACCGCAGACCCTTTCCCAGGGCTTTTTTCCTGTGCCAACTAGAAAACGGGGCTGGCACTAGTTCCTCTTTATGGCAAAGGTGTGACTGAAAGCGGGCTGGGTTCCTTGGCAGTCAGGAACGCAGCTGCTGGAGCTGAAGTGCCAGGTTCAAATCCTGCCTCAGCCACTTACAAGCTCTGTGACTTTAGGGTACATAACTTAATCTCTCTGTGCCTTGGAGGCCCCGTCTCCAAATTGGAGGTGATGCTAATGCTACCTGCATCCAAGGGTTTTTGTGACGATTCAATTAGTTAATTCACACAAACCACTCAGAAGAGTGCCTGGAATACATTAAGCAGTATATAAACATTTGATATCGTTATTATCATGGCATTGGTTCAGCCTCCTCATCTACAAAATAGGAATAATAACATGTCTAACTCAGAACGCTTTTGTGAAGATTAAATGAGAGAGTGGAGCTGGAATACTGATGACACTACCTGATAATCGTGGTAAGCAGGCCATTCAAGTTCAGCATCACCATGTTTACATATAATCATTACGTATGCTGGGCAGAGGATATGCCATGCCTCTTGGAGCAAGCTTGTAAACAACCAACTCTCCAGAAATGGGGGGGGGGGGGCTCTCCCGGGGGAAGTGCCCTTCCCTGCAGGAATGCAAGCCCAGGGCTGGACAGGGCCCTCTGCAGGGCGGCTGCATGAAGTGGATCTATGATTCTACCTGTCTCTAATCTCTGTCAATTTCAGCCCATCTCTAAAACTTTTCACAAACACATCCTGGGGGCTTTGCCCCCAGACAGTAATCCTCCTCTGCCTGTTTTCTTGCCTCGGCAAAGAGACATCAAATCCAGACATGTCCTGCCCCAGGAGCTGACAATGCTTGGAAAGAGCATGTCATTCAAGGGTGTAAAATATTCCCCTCAAGCTGGTCCCCCAGCCTTCTCTGCCGTCACAGCAGAAGGGACACCAGCGGCCCTGCTGCTGCACCAACTAAGGGCACAGCAAGGCTGGCGGGCAACTTCCCAGGCGGGCACCTCTGAACACAGGGACTGAGACCCAGCTCAGGACCTGCAGGGTGTCCAGAAGCATCCAGTCGCTGCTCTTTCCCTCTCTCCTTGGACGCAGTTCATGGGCGCCTTCTAAAACTAGCAGTGGTTATTTAGGGAAATACACTGTACTCCACCTCTGGGGATGCCAGCGCAGGCCTCTTTTGAAAATAGAACCCCAATCAGGTACACTTCGTAACTCCTTGTCTCTCCCCACCAGCCCCAGAAAGAATCCTTCAGAAGAATTCAGAGACAGCACAGCAGCTCCAGATGCTGGGGGGAGTCAGAGCTGGGGGTCTCATCCAGGTTGTCTCCTTCCAAATCCCTTGCTCTATCTGCTTCCACTTAAAAAAATCCATTTTCCCTTGATTTAAAAAGTATTATAGGGCTTCCCTGGTGGCGCAGTGGTTGAGAATCTGCCTGCTAATGCAGGGGACACGGGTTCGAGCCCTGGTCTGGGAAGATCCCACATGCCGCGGAGCAACAGAGCCCGTGAGCCACAACTACTGAGCCTGCGCGTCTGGAGCCTGTGCTCCGCAACAAGAGGGACCGCGACAGTGAGAGGCCCGCGCACCGTGATGAAGAGTGGCCCCCGCTTGTCGCAACTAGAGAAAGCCCTCACACAGAAACGAAGACCCAACACAGCCAAAATAAAAATAAATAAATAAATTTTTTAAAAAAGTATTATATTTATTCTAGGTATTATGGAAAACAATGAAGGGTAATCTCATCATCCAGAAATAATCGCTGGTCTTAGTCTGTTCTGCCTCTCTCTTCCCTTCTCTAAACACACACACACACACACACAAGCACACACTCACACACACATACATTTATTTATAGAATTGAGATAGTGCATTTTATGTCTTTTTTTCCACTGACTATCACATCAAAGGTATTTTCCTTTGTCACTAAGTATTCTTCTCCAACGCAATTTTTTAACTTGAATATAATATACAGGTTAAAGTACATATGTTTTGCTTCAGAAAGATCTGGGTTCAAGTCCTGACTCTGTTTTTGTAGCTTGCAGGTTTTGTGGCCATGGGCAGCTACTTAAATTCTGTAAGCCTCAGTTTTCACATTTATGAAATGGGGTCAATAATAGTATTCATCTTGGGATTGTTAGGCAGGTAAAGTGTAGTACTTTCCTTAAAACTGCTCAGTAAATGCTTGTAATGATAATACCGTCAACAACAAGCTCTGCTGAACTATCATTGAGTTAATGATTCTCCTGTTGATAGCTATTTAGCTTGTTTCTAAAGCCCATGTTCTCCCACCACTCCTCCCCTCTCTGGGAAGTTTTGGAATCCACGGGGGGCGGGGGGGGGGCGGCTATGATGGTGGCATCCTGGCCGGAAACCTTGCAGATGAGTAACAGATTAGCTGGGGGATTGGGGTGGGGAGGGGCAAGCTGGCAAAGGCTTACACACATGATCTCCCAAGGAGCCCTGCCTCTCCCCAAAGCTCTGGAATGATGTGACAGTGCCGGCTCCCTCTGCAGACTCCCTCCCCTATGTGAATTAGGGCCCCGTGCCTCCAGCCTAAAGTGGTGCCTGGACAGTGGGCTTCCTCCTCTGATTCTCAGCCAGATTCCATCCTGATCACCTTTCATCTCTATATCCAATTCCCTAGGAAGTTGAAGTATCTTTTTTCTCTGCTTAGATCCTTTCATGGCACCTAGAAGCATTACAAGCTGGGCCCTGATGAAGAAAACAACCTCAGAGAGGTTAGGTGACTTCTCTGTGGCCACACAGCTAATCATTCATCAAGCTTTATTTAGAAGTTTGTTATGGGCTGAACTGTGTCCTCCCCAAACTCATACGTTGACGCTTTAATCCCCAGCACCTCAGAATGTGACTGTGTTTGGAGATACGGCCTTTAAAGAGGTAATTAAGGTAAAATGAGGTCATGTGGGTGGACCCTAATCCAATATGACTGGAATAAGAAGAAGAGATTAGGACAACACAAACATAGGGACAATCAAATGAGGACACAGTGAGAAGGCAGCCATCTGTTAAGGCAAGGAGAGAGGCCTTAGGAGAAACCAAACCTGCTGGCACTTTGATCTTGGACTTCTAGTCTCCACAATTGTGAAAAAATAAATTTCTGTTGTTTAAAACACCCTGTCTGTGGTATTTTGTTATAGCAGCCCTAGCAAATTAATACAAAGCTTAAAAACAAAACTCTTAACAGTGTATAAGTTTCCAAAGTAATTTCATATTTTTTGATTGTTTTGATTTTTACAGTGATCTTGGGAGACAGAAAGAATATTTTAATCCCTGTATAATTGGAGGGGATCAACGAAGTTTTGCGTGTAAAGTGCTTGGTCCAGTGCCTGGCAAGACAGGGTGACTGTGATTATTCTCACCTTCAAGTATTTGTACTTGCCTTGGATTCTAAGACTTATCAAAAGTGGGTGGAAGCCACAGAGGAGACAGGTTACAAACGCCATCCAAGGAGGGTCTGCCCAAGGGTTGGAAGGGCCGCCTCAGGAGGGAGCGCTCCCATCACAGGACACAGGAGCGCAGAAGTAGGATGGCCGCCGGGCGACATGCTGCAGCGCAGTGGTCCTCACTGTGACGCTAGAACAGCAGCAGCGTCACCCAGGAGCCTGCTGGAAATGCAAATTCTGGTGCTTTACCCGAGATCTACTAGAATCAGAAACTGGGGCTGAGGCTCAGCAGTCTGTGTTTTGCCAGCCCTCCAGGTGATCCTGGTGCACGGTGAAATCTGAGAACCAATGGGCTAGAGGAGACTTAGGAATGGACAGGCAGACTGGAAAGGATGGGATGACCTTTAACAGCCCTTCAGAGCCAGAGACACTGAGATTCAGGAGGACACTGACCTCCCTCCTTCCTCTCCCCTTGTCGTTTAGGGGCCATGGCCACACAATTTCAGCTGAAACAGCTGGGATTGACTTGTGTTCTGCAGTATCAACTGACTCCCCATCTGTGAAGTTGGGAGCAAGCCGGCCAGACTCCCATTGCAATCCCCCTAGGACATGCCACATCAGTGCCAGAAATGGCCTTGGAGATTTAGCACCTTTGCAAATCTAGCCCAGAGGGGGCAAGAATCATCCAAGGTCACACATCAGAGGATGCAGGCCAGGCCTTCTAGGCTTACTACTCATCACTGTGTGGCCATGCTTGGTGTCTTTGAGGGACGTGGGCATCCAGCAAAACCACTGAGGGAAACTTCTATTTTCAACCCACCTCTCTCTTGCTCAGCTGGCATGTGGATGCCTTTCAATTCCAGGCTGATCATTCTTGACAGAATGTTTCAAAGTCAAGGCAGGGCAGGAGAGGACAAAGCTGTTGTTCCAGGCACAAGCACAGCCTCTGAATTTTGTGCCTGACAATGTAGTTTCTGTTCACACTGGAGGATTATCCTGCCTTGGAAATACTTCTACCCGGGGCATTACAAGTGACTCATACTCTGGTCACCTTAACACTCAGAGTCACCCAGGAGAGACACTTGTCAGACCAGGTTTAATCAGTCCTGGTAGGAAGTATGCTCAAAGGATGGGCACTATTATGTCCCACATAGCTTTCTGAGTTTATGGAAAAAGGCCATACTGCAGAGGGTCTGTAGGAAGAAGGTTTCCTTCTAACTGGTGCAGCAGAGCCCATGACTAGGGCTGAAGGACATGAGTAACTCCAGAAGTAAGACATCAGACAACACAGAGAATGCTATCTTGGCTGGAAGATAGCTGGGAAGTTTGGGCTTGACAACTTGCTATTCTATAATCTTGTGCGTGGGGCCCCACATTTGTATTTCTAATAGCAATATTGGTGTTGGTGGTCCAGGGACCACACTTTGAGAAGCACCGGCAATAGTAACCTGTCTGGCCTTCTTCATGGGGTTCTAGAGCTGCCTCCTCTGGAAGACCTGTATGCCAGTATAGTTCTGCCATCTGCATGGTGTGTAGGAGCCTTGAACCATCACTAATCATCTCTGAGCCTCAGGTTTCCTATCTGTAAAATGGGAATAACAACTACTGTCTGTAGCTCAGGGTGGTGAGGGTCAAAGAGAGAAACAAATAAGGCAAAAGAGTTCTAGAAACTGTAAAAACTATTCAAATGTAAGGGGAAGCAAACATTTTGGGGGGTGCTGACCATGAGCCAGAAGTTCTGTTATATGTAAGGATACTGACATGAATAAGCCAGAATTCCTGTCCTTAAAGAACCTAGGGGTGGATGGGGAAGACAGATAAATGATCCCCTGATATAGTTGATGCAGTAGCAGAGATCACAGTAAGCTGTAGAAGCATGGAGAAGAGATGGGTGAGTGGCTTAAGTTGGATTTTATTCTCAGGGCAAAAGTAAGCCTTTGTAGGGGTTTAAGGTGGAAAGTGACCTGATCTTATTTGTTTTATGGGAAGATCATTGTGGGCTGGAGCATGTATCGTCCACTGGGAGGGGCAAGGCTAGAGGCAGAGAGGCAGGAAGACAGTAAGGAGGCTGCTGCAGTGATGCAGGAATGAGATGATGGAGAGAAATGGATGCATTTGAGAGATTAGACGTGCGGGACAAAAAAGACGGCAGAATCAAGAGAGTACCCAGGTTTCTGGTTCACTGACTAAGGTGGGGAGGACTGGGCAAGTGAGTTAGGATGGAGATGATAAGCCTGTGCCTCCTGGATGTGTCAGGGCCATGAACAGACCCTGTCCCGTGAGCCACTGCCACTTTGACTGCCAGGTCTCCCCCACCGTGAAGAACTTTCCCCCTGTCCCCCCTCCCCACGCCCTGGCATTACTGAGCTCTGCTGCTCTAACACAGAGCTGCGTCCTTCCCATCTGTGGAGTCATCACCAAAATAGACAACAGTAGCACTCAGCAAGCAATCATTTTTGTTTTTCTTATACAATGCCTGGGCGTGCAGATAATGTTTGTGATTGTTGCAAAAATGATGGACTGAAAACTGTGGCTCCTGCCAAAGAAAAGGAGAAAAAAAAAACTATTTAAATAAACTCAAGTGGTTCAGACCCAATTTGAGGCTTCTTAAACTGGGGCCTGCTAAGGTTCTCTGCCCTTCTACCCTGCCAGGGGTGGGGAGGTGCCTTGTGAGACCGTGCCAAGGTGGGACAGCACACAGTGGTGGCCCCTGGAAGCTCTGGGAATCGCCATGATGGTGGAACTGCTCTGGCATCTGCTCTGAGCTCTGGGAATTAATGATGGGCAGCTCTCTGGGCTTTTCACTCACAGCTTAGCTCCCAACCAGTGGAGAAGAGGTACTCACGGAGGTTCTAGGTGACTTAAGAGTATCCCAGTCAGAAAGACAGCAGACTAGAGGAGACCCATAATGATAAGTTATCTCTATTACTTTGTTCCAAGGAGAGCTGGCTGCACCCCTGACGGTGCTAAGGGTTTTATAAGCCTATTGTTTTATTTAATCCATTCTCACAACCGTCCTGAAAAGTGGGTAATATTAATCCCATTTTACAGAGGAAGAAAATGGAGGGAAAAGTTAATGATGGTCTCACAGCTAGTAAACAGCAAAATTGGGATTCTAGACCCAGGTTGCTTGACTCAAAAGCCCATGATTGAGATGTAATCAAAAAAATAAATAATTATAAGTGTGGAGAAATTGGGACTCTCATACATTGCTGGTGGGAACACAAAATGCTACAGACACTTGAAAGCAGTCTGGCAGTTCCTCAAATGCTTAAACATAGATTTACCATGTGATCCAATAATTCCTCACCTAGGTATATGCCTAAGAGAAATGAAAACATATATCCAGAAAGAACTTTGTATATGAATGTTCAGAGCAGCATTATTTATAATAGTAAAAAAGTGAAAGCAACCTAAATGTCTATCAACTGATGAATTGATATATCCATACAATGGAATTCATTTAGCAATAAAAAGAAATGAAGTACTATACATTCTACAACCTTGAAACCATTATCCTAAGTGCAAGAAGCCTATTACTAAAGGGCACATACTGTGTGATTACATTTACATGAAATGTTTAGAATAGGAAAATTCAAAGAGACAGAAAGCAGATTAATGGTTGCCTAGGACTGGGGGGTTAGGGAGAAATCCCGAGTGACCGTAATAGATATGGGTATTTTGGAGAAGGGGGTGATAAAAATGTTCTAAAACTGATGGTGGTGATAGTTGCACAACTCTGTGAATATACTAAAAATTACTGAATCATATACTTTAAATGGGTGAATTATATCTCAACAAAGATATTCTTTTTTAAAGCCCATGATTAAATATTTTAATAGTATGAAAAAGAAAATCATGATCCTTCCAAGTAAGAGCATCTAGAATTATTATAATTTTTTTCATTCATTCAACAAATCTTGAGCCCCTATTATGAGTTTGGCAAATATATCTGGGAACTTGTGACTAGGAGCTCCTAGTCCGGGTGGAAGAGATAGGATGTGGGCAGAGATAATCATGATTCATGGGAGAAGAAGCCAAGGAAATTTAAACAGGAGGATACTATTTCACACCCAGTGGGTTGGCAAAATTTTAAAAAGTTTGACATTACCACACTGGCAAAGATGCAGAGCCCCAGATATTCTGATACACTGTCTGAGAGAGAATAAATAGGTATAATTTGGAAAGAAGCTGGGCAGTGTTTAGCATAACTAAAGATACACATGCCCTATGACCTAGCCATTCAAGTAGAACTAAGGATGCACATGCCCTATGACCTGGACATTCCAAGTGCCCCTAGGGTATCACTTGGATAAACTCTTGCACAAGGCACAAGGGAACATGAACAAGGTCCATGGCAGCGCAGTTTACACCAGAAGACTGGAGATAACCAAGTCCATCAATAAGAGAAAGAGCAAATAAACTGTTATACTCACACAATGAATTATACACAGTAGGTAAATTCCAACAAAATACAATGTATACAAAGTTTAAAAACATACCAAACGGGGCTTCCCTGGTGGCGCAGTGGTTGAGAATCTGCCTGCCAATGCAGGGCACACGGGTTCGAGCCCTGGTCTGGGAAGATCCCACATGCCGCGGAGCAACTAGGCCCGTGAGCCACAACTACTGAGCCTGCGCGTCTGGAGCCTGTGCTCCGCAACAAGAGAGGCCGCGATGGTGAGAGGCCTGCGCACCGAGATGAAGAGTGGCCCCCGCTTGCCGCAACTAGAGAAAGCCCTCGCCCAGAAACGAAGACCCAACACAGCCAAAAATAAATATAAAAAATAAATAAATTTTAAAAAAAAGACCTAAATAAGAAAGACATGGCAAATATCTTTAAAAACAAACAAACAAAAAAAATATACCAAACAACATTACATTACTTATGCATAGGTACATATGCAGCAAAAGTCTAAAAACAGGTGTGGGAATGATCAGTACCAAATTCTGGATACTGGTTGCTTCTTAGGAAGGAGAGGAATAGGATTGGCGAGCAGTTGTAAGAAGAGTACAGAGATTGCTTATATGTTTTGCCCAGTTTCCACAGTGGTAACATTTTGCAAAGGCAAAATAGACTATCACAACCAGCAGACTGATATTCATATAATCCACCAATATTATTCAGATTTCTACGGTGTTACTTGTATTCCTGTATGCGTGTGTCAAATTCTACCCGATTTTATCCCGTCTAGGTTTGTGTATCCATCATCACAGTCAAGATACTGCAAGGATCTCTGTGTTGCCCTTCTATAAGCCCACCCACTTCACTCTGACCCCCTAGCCCTGTCCCTAAACCCCATCAGCCACCAACCTGACCTCCACTTTTAAATTTCTGTCATTTCAAAATGTTCTATCAGTGGAATCATACAGTACGCAATGATTTGGAATTGGCTTTAATTTTTTGCACAGCACAATTCCCTAGAGACCCATCCAAGTTGCTGCAGGTATCAATGGTTCACTTCTTTCCACAACTTGTTAACACCATTCACTTTGTGAAGGACATCTGGACTTATTCCAGTGTTTGGCTATTAGAATACCTATAATGTTTTAGTCCTTCAATTGGGTGGTAGGTATTTGGATTTGTACTATAGTATTTATTCTACTTTTTGATGTGAAGGGGGTTCATACTTGGAAGAAAGGAAGGAAGGAAGGAAGGAAGGAAGGGAGGAAGGAAGGAAGGAAGGAAGGAAGGAAGGGAGGAAGGAAGGAGAGAAAGAAGGAAGGAAGGAAGGAAGGGAGGAAGGGGGGAAGGAAGGAGGGAAGGAAGGAAGGGAGGAAGGAAGGGAGGAAGGGAGGGAGGAAGGGAGGGAGGAAGGGATACTACTAATGTTGGTCCAGCCTTGTGCAGACAAGAGGGTGGCCCAGAGTGCAGGGCTCAGGGTGACAACTGAGATCAAGGCTCTGGCCACCCCTCAGGTCTGGTGTTCAGGAAGTGGGACCCAGGCACCTACCTGCTTTGTGATCCTAAGCCTCAGGTGGGTGCAAGGAAGCCTGTCCAAATCCTTCAGCCTCTGGGGCAAGTGTCTGAAAGAATGCCCCCTCTGGTCACAAAGCTCCTTCTCTGGCCTGGGTGTGTGGGTGGGCTGCCCCCAAATGGGAAAATCACAAAGAGAGCAGATGAAACGGGGGTAGCACTCAAGGGAGGCGGAATGAAGTCTGGCATCTCCTGAGGCCCTTGAGAAAACTCCAGAATTGCAGCAAAGTGGCTGTCTGAACAGTGCAGGATTAGAGAAAGCCAGTTGGAAGGAAACAGAAAACACTGGGAACTTTCTTTTAACCGCAGGTTAAAGCTGTTTGGGGATTTTCTTTCCAGTGGGTGGATAATGAGGCCCTGATCCTATCTGTTACTGCCAGGTGCAGGGAGACAGGCGTGGCCCTGGCCTCCTGTGTGCCACCTACGCCCCTGCCCAGGTAGCTTTAACCTGCTCTGCCTAAATCCCTGCAAACATCAATTATGACTTTCTTAGTTCTGGGCAGAGCGTGGGGCAGTGACAGATTCGTGTTATGAACAACCCATGGGGGCTGCCTGGTGCCCTCAGAAGGCCCCCAGACACCCAGAAATGCTCTGTGTGGCCCAGGGAACTAGAACCAACGTGCTGAGAAGCCCAGGGGGCTTTGTGATGACCCATCCTTGGAGGGAGGCAGGAACAAGGCACCGGCCTAGGTCAGAGCGGGTTGCCACAGAGCTCACCTTCCAGGCAGGCTTGGGAGGATGAGGAAGGTTCTGACAGCCTTAAAGCATCCCAAGGGCTCCCCACTCCAAAGGAAGGGCACGTGCAAAGGCCCTGGGGCAAGGAAGTACTACAATTACAGCTGCTACCACTGCTGCTAATAATAATAATATCACAATTCACACTGATTGAAAATGCTATGGGCCAGGCGCTGTGCCCACAGCATTATGTGAAACATCTCACTTGATCCTAACAACCACCACCACGACAAACTGCCGTCGTGTCAATTTTACACGCGAAGTTACAGAGGCACACGGTGGTTAAGAAACTTGCTCCTGGTGACACACCTTGGAAGGAGGAACAGGGTTTGAACCCAGAGCCTGAGCTCCTTGCCGTTGATGACAAACTCTCCTGAGAAAAGGGGTGCTACGGAGCCTGCTATGACACTATAAGAAGTTTGGGCTTCCTCTGGAGGCGAGGGGAAGCCACAGAAAATCACTAAGGAGACAAGAGTCACAAGCAGACTTCTGTTTCGAGGATGCGATCCTGGAGGCCGCCCTGAGCTCCCTCCTCAACACCCCTGAAGGCCCAGCTCCTTGGTTTTATTGCTTTTCTTTGGAGCCTCGTCCCTGTCTTGCACGTTAATATTTCAGTGAGATAATATTACTCTTGTCTGGGAGAATAAAGCAACACCTCTTTCCAAAATTGCAGGCACCCGGTGAGGTGCATAAAACAGCACAAGAAGCAGCCTCTCTCCAGAGTGTTCCAGACCCACTAAACTCCACATCACCCACTTCCCCTCCATCTCCCCACTCTAAGCCGCCACTGGGCATGGCTGGATCTGAGTCCATCCCACAGCCTCCAAGACAAGACACAAGCGCAATGAAGCCGCTGGGCCAGTATTTCTCCAAACCTGGATGCTGTCCTCCTTGAGGGTCCCCATATTTTACCGACTGTCTGGGCCCAGTGGCTGTCCAGGGCCTCTCTCCCATCTCTGAGGCATCCCCACACAAAGGAGTGGAAGGACGTGGCCTCTGTAGCCAGCGGGTTCCGGGTTCAAGCCCTGGTGCTGCCACTTACCACCTATGTGGGCAGGAGAATGCTCCCCGCTCTGGGCGTCTAGGTAGGGAGGAGGTTGGGTGAGAAGATGTCAAAGGTCATCCAGCCCTGGAACTCCTCCTGGAGAACCCACAGCGCCCAGGGCGGAGCATGCCCTCGCCTCCTGGCTGAGACGGCAACAGCAAACCCTCCATCCCTTCACGGTCGTTGTGAAGATGAACCAGAGAACAGACAGGAAAATACCGGCCAACAGCAACGTGCTTTACAGAGTGAGAGGTGATTTCATTATTTCATAACCTAGTTTATCTCCAGTGCCTCCCGACTCCCTGGTCTTTCTTGCGTGTGTGTGTGTGTGTGTGTGTGTGTGTTTCCTTTGGTGGCGGGGAGAATGAGAAGGGGGAGTCCGTTGGGGCTGAAGGAGCTGGGGGAGCTGCAGAGAACTCCTCCAGACCATGCTTGGATTTGCTAGGCCTGTGCTCTGACACGTTCTGAGCAGAGGTAATGAACCCACTGAGACACTGTTCATCACTGCGGAAGACAGGCCTTGTGGGGAAACAGAGCAGGTGTCAGAAAGAAGGCCCCCAGGAGCACCGCTGCGCTCCCTGCTCATGGGCTTGGTCTACATGTCAGCAATATAGAGGCGGCCGCGCTCCAGTCTCGCCTGACTCGGACAGGCCTAGACGGGAATCGGGGCTGCGGAAGTGCTGGGGGAGGAGAGCAGGAGGAGGGGGCCAGCCAGGCCCACTGCTGCAAAGCATGGCTCTCTCCCTTCCTCGTGCCAGCCACTGGGATTCAGAATTGCACCAGCCTCTGGCCTCGCCCTCAGGAAGATGCAGAGACGGCAGAGTGGACGTGAGCTCAGGGCTGGAAGTCAAGCGGGGCGAGCTGCTTCTTGCCCTGGCTCTGCAACCTAGTCCTCTGGGGTAATGTCCTAACTTCTCTCAGCCTCAGTTTCCTCATCTGTAAAAGGGGTATAGGGATGATGATGATGAGAATAATAGTTGAGTTACTGTGAGGGTTGAGATAAAGCAGTAAAACAACACAGTATTTAGTAATGATATTAGTTATAATTATTAGGGGAAGGGGAGAAAGCTAATAACTTGTTCAACATATACGTAATGAGGGCCTCTTCTGTGCCAGGCACTATTCAGGTAACTCTAATCTCTGCAGGCCCTCAGTGGGGCACTGGTGAGGATGTTGACAGAGCGAAGCATGGAGTCTCGGGGTAACAAAGAAAGGCCACCCAAGCCTCCTCTTCCTGCCATCCTTCCTCCCTCCTTCCACAGATTACTCCCTCCTACTCACACCCCACCTGGCTGGCGCTGGGTCAACCGTGTCTTCCCTAAACGGTGGTACAGAGGCCAGGAGCTCGAGTTGAGCCTCCCAACTTAACTAGTAACCCCTGGGAAAATCCCAGACTCTCTCCCTTAAAAGACAATCACTCAAAAGCTTTAACTCCACCTGCATGTCTCAGCTTCCCTGACGTGAATTGCTCCAAACAGGTTGAATATTAATTGTGTCTCTGAAGGAAGAACCAGGAAATGTTGTCTTTGATAACTCACATGGATCACCCGATCCCTCTCTTGGATAATTCCAAGAGCTCCTGGGACATTGCACGTTCACGTGGCCCCAGAGGGGAATTCTCCTCTACAGGCTGTTCGTGGTCTGCAATTAAAACAACTTCTGCAACAAGTCTCTTCAGCTCTGGGCCCTCTCTTGAACACGTATATGTTAGGCTGGGTGGGGCAGGGAACTCATGCCTAATAACATTTATTGAGTACCTACTAAGTGCCAGGAGATTTACATGTATGATTTCATTGAATCCTTAGGACAACCTTGTGAGGGTAGGTGTTCGTATCCCATTTAGCAGATAAGGAAACTGAGGCACAGAGAGAGCTATTCATTTGTCCAAGATTATACCAGTTGTGAGAGAGGTGGCTTTCAACAGGTATATCTGGCTCCAACGCGTCTGCTCATCCAGTTACACCAGCGGTTCTGTCTTTTGTTCACTATAATCCTTCCCACCACCACCCCGCACTCCCAAAACCCTGCTGCTAAGAAGGCTTTATAGACTTTTTTTTCCCCAAACTCCCCTACTTCCTTTGAAATGTTAATACCGCACATATACTATATATCTGTTATGTACTGGGCTCTTTGGGGGACCACGAGCCATTGTAATAACTGAGATTTCTTTTCACCCCTAACCCCCAAGGACCAATCTCGCCCTTTGGGGATGGCAGTGCCCCTGCTGAGGATGTGTAAATTATAGCGGGGTCAAAGTGCTGGCCCCGGAGTGGACGACAGCAATGTCTACCCCATAAACCCAAACCAGGAAGGGAAAATAAGATGTGCCATCTCTTCTCAAGTGCAGTGTTCATGTTTTCTTTGGAGGGACTGGCAAGTCATGGTCTTTTTGTTTCTAGATTTGCTCTCTGTTCCTCATACTTTACATTCATTTGTCACTTCCTATGAGAAGCCTGCCTAGACGTCCTTACCCGAGGCTGGGTTGGCTCCCTTCCACCTCCAGTTTCATTCTGCCAAAGCAAAGATCAGACAACGGTCCTTGTCCATGTAAATGTCCTTGTACACACGAGGAAGGACTATGGCTTATCCATCTCTGCATCTCAAGGCCTAACATGGGCACAGCATGGAGCAGGTACTCAGTAAATGTTTGTGGAGTGAATGAACCAACGGGCGAATGAACGTAAGATTGCCCAGGCTGCCTCTGCTGCACGTGGCTAAAGGTTTAGCAAGGATCACGCTGGGGACGGCTGGATCATAGCAGTGACATGCAGGCCTGCTTCAAGGTAACCTCTGGGCCCCTATCACAAAATCAGAGTTTTCATTTGACAACATCTATAGGTAATGTTCTTGGTCGAGGCCCCTGTGGGGTTGAGATGAGCAACCTCAGGGTGAGACCTCAGAAGAGTGATGATGATGATAACCCTGAGAGATGGACTTGGCCTGTTGTCTGGAAACTTCCCCTTGACTCTCTTGGTGTACTTCATGGACTCTGGAGCAAAAATACAATAAACTGCCAACCCATAATAACCAGGGAAATCCTAGCTGATGAAGCTCCTTGTTCACACCAAAGAAAGACAGTGGTGACCACTTTCAAATTCTGTTTCCATCAGTATGGCTGCTTATTCACTCTAAGGAATTCCCCTAATGCAGGACATGGAAAATACCAGATTAAACAAACATATAAACAAACAATTAAAAAATATAGAGAGAGAGGGGCTTCCCTGGTGGTCCAGTGGGTAAGACTCCACGCTCCCAATGCAGAGGGCCTGGGTTCGATCACTGGTGGGGGAACTAGATCCCGCATGCTGCAACTAAGTAGTCCACATGCCACAACTAAAAGATCCCGCATGCTGCAACTAAGAAGACCCGGTGCAGCCAAAAATAAATAAGAAAATAATAAATAAACAAATAAATATTAAACAAATATAGAGAGCTGACCTGTCAAGAAAGAGAAGGAAATACTCAGAGGTCAGATGACCACGAGATATCACGAATCCGGGGACAGTCCTGGGGGTCCTGGGGGGTATCTGCCAGTCCCTAGTGGTCTGGGGATTTTAGTTTTAAAGCGTCAAGGAAAGTAGCAAAGTCAAAGTCCTTCAAAAGGTAGAAGTCAGACTGAGACCTCACTTAGGTTAGGATTTCAAAAGGAGACATTTATGCCTTAATGAACAGGTGAATCAGAAAAAAACTAAATTCCACCCCACTAAAGGAGACAGTGAGGAAACTTGGCCCTGGGGCTGGGTGAAGGGAAAGGAAAAATTTTTAAAGTCTCCTCTGAAAATTCCCAATCACAAAGTGGTCCTCACGTGGCTCTGGTGCTTGACTGCATATTACCTTGTGGCCAGAAAAGAACCCTAAGTCCAAGCTGAGCACTGAATTTAAAGTGACCCCAAGTCGATGGTTCCACCAGGCACCTGGCAGAAGAAAATGCAAATCCTTTCCGGACCGATGAATTTTCAACTCAGGCCTCAAAGAAGCCCCACAAAGTTTTAACAGCCATGAACCCATGATTTGAAAATTCACAGAACATGGGAGGAAATGAGCCACCATGAGCAAGAGACAGCAGAAATAATGAACAAAAGAATCAGACCTATGAGTACTACAGGTGCTAAAATGATTAGATTCAGAAAATAAATGTGTATAATATTTAAAGAAATATATAAGGGTAGTCAAAGCATAAACAAAGAAGAGACTCTCAAAAAAGATAAAAAACAGGTTGAAAGATAACCAACTAAAACGTCTATAAATGACACTGACATATGGGCTTCTTGAGGCTGTTCTATATATGGTCTGTGTGTAGTATCAGAATGAACCCTAGCGTTGGAATCAGAAAACGAAAATGCTGTGTGTCTTGGGCCAATCACTGCCTGTCTCTGGCCACCAGTGTCCTCATCTGCAAATGAAAGCATGGAACTAGATCACCTCATAAGTCCAACTCTGTCAACTGATGTTCTGTGATACAACACTTCAGCTACTGGGCATCTGTTTTTTGAGTTACCCCTGATTATAAGCATCTTATGAGATTTTAAATCCGTACAACAGCCCATTGAGATAGGGGCTCTTATTATAACCATTTCATGTATTAGGAAACTGAAGCAGAGATCAAGTAACTTGCTCCGAGTCCAGAGCTGGTAAGGCAGCTTGGACTCCATCAGCCTGACTGTAGAGCCTGCTCTCTTCCACTATATATCCTGCTACCATGCTTGGCTCCTAACATCTGGAATTCCACCTCTAGGATCCCCTGACCTATCAGAAGTCTCCCACGGCAAGGGGCAGCTCAGTGGCTAGCCCAGGCTGTTACCAGCAACCAGAATTCCAACTCCAGTGGGTAGCAAGAACATCGTGGAGTTCATTATCAGTAACCAAATATTATTAAGTACATCCTGTGAGCAAGGCCTCTGCTCATTTCAGACAAGACGTATTTATGACAGAGCAGCCAACGGTGACAGATTGCTAGGGCTTACCTCCTGATCACCCACTTTCAGGAAATGTTTCATTCTGAAAGCACTTCTCCGTGCCTTGGTTTCCTCATGGGTAAAATCAGGACGGTAAGAGTACCTGATATCCCTGGGTTGTTGCTGTGATTCAGTGAGCTAATACAAGTCAGGTGTGTGTCATGAGCACGCCGCCGACGGTGGCTCTTGCTGCCGTCGTTCTTATTAATTTCAACCCAGGGGGCAGAAGTCGGGCTTGGCCGCAGATGCCCTTGATTCACTTCCAGCCTCCCCCACTTCCCAGCTGTGTGACTTCAAGTCATTGACCCGCTCTGAGGCTCCATGGCCCCATCAGTGAATCAGAAATAACAATGCTTACCTCACAGGTAGTTGTGAGGGTTAAATGGACTGTGAAATGCCTAGTGCAGTGGTTGACATATAATAGGTACCCAACAAATGTCTGTTCTCACTCCTGGAGCGTTTTCTGCACACTCGGCTTCTCCACCAGGGTTAGAACCCAAAGAGGCAAAGGATTCTGTGCTAAGAGATGCTGATCGGCTGTTCTTGCCCACCTGGGGAGCTTTCACAAAGAAGTGGGGGGGTGGAAGATACCTAAGCACACCCATTTCACAGCAGGTAAGTCAAGGCAATATAGTGACAGAGGTTTACAGCCTCGGAAGAGGGCCTTCAGGCCATGACCTTGGCTGCTTTGGCTAAACTGGCCACGGAGACGTGCCGCTGAAGATGCCATTAGCAACAGGGAGAAAGCCCTACCTTTATGAGCATTTGGTCATTGAACCCACCTAGGGGAATGACACTGACTTTCCCATCTGGAAATAAAGCAGGTTTATAAATGGGTCTGCAATCAATCTGTACACCCAGGGCTGTGCAGCCTGAGTGATGGGGGACAGGTAAATAGGGATTACATTAAAGGGGGTGCAGAAGGGCAGGGACATCTGCAGCAGTGGCTGCATCCCTACCTGAACCCCGACCCCTGCAGGCCTCGGGGACGGGCAGAACTCCACCCTCGGCCTTCTACGGCTGCCTAGTTTTCACTTCCCAAAACATTGGCGGACGCTGTCCAAAAATGGTTCCCTCACAGGGATTCCTCTTTTGAGAAAATAGGGAACTCCTGAGTTTCAAGCTCCATCTGTATCACCTTTTAGATTTCGCCTTAGGTCACCGGATCCTTCCTCCTCCTCCTAAGACCATCTATGTGTTCACTGAGCCCAGACATTGATGAAGCAGATACAGGGTACTGAAAGAGGACGGTAGCATGGTAGGGTGGTGGGCATGCCATGTGCTTGGAGTGAAGATGAAGGTGCAAACTCAGGGAGGGAAAAGGAATCTTGGAGGATAAACAGATGGTCTGGGCAGAAAGAGCCTGAAGCCAGCACAAGGATATGGATGGCCATGGCAGCACTGCTTGGACCACTGAACCTCACACGTGGAAGCATGGCGGCGCCTCACCGGGACAAGACTCAGCATCTCCTCTCCAGCTGGAGAACAGCGTGGTGACCCCCAAGGGCGAGTCAGACAGACCTGGCTTCATACCCCAGTTCCACCAGGTCCTAGGACGTATGTGTCCCTGAGCAAGATTCTTCTCTGTGTCTCTGTTTGATTGCCGGAAAATGGGGGTATCCCTATCTCACAGAGCCCAGAACACATAGGTTTTCATAATGAGAATAAAATATGCAATGTGCCCGGCACAGATACTAACCCACAGTAAGAGTTCAGTCAATGTTCTTTTATCCTTGCTTCACTGCCATAATTGGCACCATCTGTGACAACACATTCTTAGCCTCAGAAGCCTTATTTGCCTTACTCAGTATTTATACAAGAACTAGGATGTTCCAATTAGGATTATTTCTCCAACTGGACCCTGAGCAAAATAATGAATCTATCCCAAGCCCTCTGACCTCCCAGGTTCCCATCGCCAACCAGGATGGATGGTTCTAGCAGGGCCTGACCACTCAGTCGTCTCTGAGTCACTAATAACGCTAGGTAATAGTTAACATCTCAATAATGGCCAAGTCTTCTATGAAAAGTAAGCAATACAGAAGTGGGATTACTGACGGTCTGCTGTGTGCAGGGGAGCTGCCATGGTAGACTCCAAAAGGGTGGAACAAAAAAGCATAACTGGTGTTCCTGTTTGACATTCCAAGAGCTAAAAAGTGTACTTGAAAGATAAGATAGAAACGCATTTAAAAAAGAGCAGGATGTAGCAGTAAACATGCTAGGTCAAAGAAACAGTGCCAAGCCCAGGTGGAGTTGTGGGAAAAGCAATCGTGGGCTTTAGAAGTAGACTGACTTGGGTTTGAATCTGCATTTACCAGTTCTGCACTACCTTTACTAGTAAGGTATCCTGGGCAAGGGCGAGAGGGAATGGATGCCTCAGTTTATTCATCTGTAAAATGGAGAAAATACCACCTAACTGCTGTGATGATTAGATAACATGGTGAAGGCCTAGCACACAGTGAGTGCTTGATTAGCTGTTAGTTTCTTTCCTCCTCCTTTTCCTCATTCGCCCTTCTCTTCTAGATCACTGACATGACTTTATTTGCTAGTGAATTTGAATGAGTAGTGGCTGACTTTTATCTGCCCGTTGATGACCACAGTCCTCTGCACATGTAAATTCTATACCATCAAGTCATCAATGCTTGTGCAGAAACTTTCAGTGGCTTCTCATTTCTTAAACAAGAATAACAGAACATGCCAGCTCCTCTGCCTGGCATCCTAAGCCTTCCAACAGGAGGGCGCGACCTCCCAACACTCTTCCATGGCAATGATTACCCTAGTGGCACCCACCAGGGTGCTGGGTGGATGATTCATGTTGAGCTAATATTTGTATATGGTGTGAGGAAGCGGTCTAACTTCATGTTTTTCTATGCGGATCTCCAGCTGTCCCAGCACCATTTGCTGAAGAGATAGGCACCTCAGTGTCTCTGAGCCTCAATCACCGCATCTCTAAAACAAGCCGGGAAAGACCACCTTGTAGGGTATTGTGAGCACTCGACGAGATAGAGAGAAAAAAGTGAGCTATGAGGGGTCCCTGGCACACAGCAGCCAGCCAATGCCTACAGCTGAAGAAACAGACAATGGATTAGGAAGTACTCGGAGACACTGGTCATCCTTACTGCAACGGGACCAGAGCTCTCCTATCCCTAAAGATCTTTCACATTCACAGCCCCATGCGCTTGTCACAAGAACCTGTGCCATCCTGTGGAGAGTGGTTTGCAACCCCCCTTCCCAAGAATCTGATCATCTTTTCTTCTTCCTTTCTCTAATTTTCCTCCCTTATTTTCTACCTTAATTTTGCGTGAAACGCTCTTGGTCTTAATTAATTAATCAATTAAAATTTGGTAGCCCACTCACATCTTTTTTGGCAAGGTGGTGGGAAGGCATGAATGAACGAATGAGTCAAGCAAAGAAAAGGCCCCTCATTTAAAGTCAGAACAGTGAGGCCCCTGAGCTGAAGTGATGTACGGGCCACCCCACACGGAGGTGTCAGCGGCGGGCCTGTGCGATGTTCCCTCCAGCTCAGCGCTCTCTCTATGCCCCCACTCCCCCTCCCACCCTGGAGAGAGAGTGAGCCTTTTAAACCACATTTCCCTCCTCCACGGTGTTTGCAACACCTCCCAATTTAGTTTTCTCTCTGAATTTCATTAGTGTCCCATTTGCCTCATCTTCCTGATTTCCGAGGCAGGTGTTGAGCAGGAGGGGACTCAGTTGGGAATGAGGGCTCCTGCCTCCTGACTGAGGGTGAGGGAACCTGCAGAGGAGAAGGACAGGGCCCCTGGGCTGCAATTCCCAAAGCGCTCTGGTCCACTCAGCTCAGGCCAACAAACAGTAACTGGACCCTACCTGCGTGCCAGGCACCAGGGGCTTACAGATGAGGATCTGTGGTTGCCCGGGCCCATGGGGATGGGGGGACAGTGCCTGTGTGATGTGCTGCAGGGGCGTGGCCCTGATGGGCAGGCAGAGCGCTTGCTATGTTCCAGGTGTAGGAACCCTGCCGGGAACAACACAAAGTAACTTCCTGCCTTCATGGAGCTTCCATTCCAATGGGGGAAGAATAGAAAACAGACAATTAAATTTACAGAGTAATATACAGTGCGTCAGGTGGAGATAAATGCTACCTAGAAACACTGAAACAGAAGAGGGGCACAGAGAGACCCAGAGGGTGAGGACCGCCTTCCATTCTCACCTCCTCTGTAGCCACTTTTGCTCACGCTGGTGGCCTCTGGCCTCCCGCTGTTCCTTGAGCAGCAAACACACTGGTTTGCTGATTCAGCCGCATCTGTGCTTTGCTCCCTTGGATGGTGACCTGGAGATCTAGTCACTGCTGTTCCCTCTGCATGAAGAGCTCTCTCCAAGACTGGAAAAAGGCTTCTATGACTCATGCTCTGAGGTGGGAGTGTGTTTATGGTTCAAGGAAGGGCAAAGAGGCCACTGGCATGAGTGAGGAATGGGGTTGGCAGGGAAACGGGGCCGGCTCAGGTGAGTCCTGGGGGGTCAGCGTGAGGCCTGAGGCTTTTCCTCTACATGAGCTGGGGAGCCATTAGCGGGCTTTGAGTAGAAGAGTGATCTGATCTGACTGATGTCTTAACGGACGCTTCTGTGTCAGATCCTGGGCGGGAAGGGTGGCAGCAGGTCCCCCTGGGGAGGCCACTGTAAGAATCCAGGTCTGAGATGGTGGCTTGGACCAGTGTGGGGACAGAGGAGGTGGTCACATGTGCTGAGGAGGGGAGAAAAGCAATGAGGTCAGTGTAAATGTAGCCCAAAGTGCGAGGGGAGGGAAGTGGGGAGATGAGGCCAGAGAGAAAAGGGGGACCATTCCAGACAGAAGGACCCACCAGTACCAAGGCTCAAATTCAACCCCATCCTGCCAGGCTCAGATCCTCCTACCTATGTTTCTGCAATTTCTTCTCTCTCTCAATGCAGGTGAGTTCAAGAAGCCTCGCTCTGGGCCCAGCTCTCTGGGTGGGGATGAGTGACCCCGTCTCTAGGCTCCAAGAGGCGCCTCTGTCAGAGCTGAGAGCTACATTCACATGTAACACCGTGGGATGTTGGGGGAACCAACGAGAGAAAGGCCCTGGATGGGGGGATTTAGAGGAGGACGAGGAGACCACATTTCTTGGGTTTAGATGCAGTGGAGGAAGAGATTCAATTTTTAATTTTAACAGTCACGTCCGCCTTACAAGTGAGCATGGATGGGGCTGAAGAGTTTACCTTCAGCCCGATCCTCTTCCCTTGCTGAGTGAACCTCAGTTTTCTTATCTTAAAAATGGAATTGTAAGAACTACCTCTTGGGGTTGCGGCAGTTTGATGAGATGCACCAGTCAAGTACTTGGCACAATGCGTCAATAAATGTGACCCTAGTTTACCTGTCCCTCTCTAAGAAAGGCAAAAATCTTACTAGGTGTCCTCAGAGAACCATTATGTCTCCACTGCCGAGAATTTATCCCAGTTTGTAGTTATAAACATTCATCAGGCTGAGAGCAGAAGCTTCCTTCGTTTTTGTTTCTGTTCCCTGTTATATCCCGAGAGTCTAGCATGGTGCTGGGCCTTTTTGTCAATATTCAATATGTCTTTGCTGAATTGCTAAATAAATGACTGAATCAGAGGTTATGTATGATCTAGGTTCTGGTGCTTTTTAGCTGGGAGACCTCAGACAAGATAATTAATGTCTCTGAGTCAAAAAAATAAATTACTGATAATCCCTTTAGAATGTGTTAATATTATTAGGTCTGAATGTGAGTTATTTGGTAGGTACACCAGATTAAAACAACTAAATGAAATGTAAAAGAAAAACATTCTCTGAGTCTCAGTTATCTTACCTGTAAAATGGAAATCATAATATCTACTATGGCAGATGCAGTTACTGCCCATCAAATATCCACATTTCCCAGAGCCCTAGAAATCAGGCAGGACCACGTGACTAGTTTTGGCCCACAGGCTGCGTGTCACTTCTGGGCCAAAGCATTTCAGAGCCAGCGCTTAACCTTCTGACTACCTCTTCCCCTGCCGCGGAGACCAAGGTGGCCACTTGTTCCCGGGGCTACACCTAAAGTATGGCAGAGCCTTCATCAGGCTGGCCTCTGAGTCACTAGGTAGAGCAAGAGCCCTCCACCGACCTGGCTTAGGCAGGTAGCATGAGCAAGAAATAAACCACTGTGTTAAGCCACTGAGATTCTGGAGTTCATTTATTACTGCAGCATTAACTGAGCCTAGAAAAGACTCAGACGTCTACCCTACAAGATTGCCCCGAAGACAAAAAGTGCTTGGTTCTTAGTAGGTTTTCAACACAGGGCTCACTCCCTGGGTTCTGGCTCCCTCCTCTGCTTCTGTAGCCTTCCTCATGACCCAGACTCTGTGTATGATTGTCCCTTTCACGCTAGAGAAGAAACATGGCAGACAGAACAGAGAGAACATTCTCTCTGCCATGTTTCTTCTCTAGCTTGAAACATCCTTCTACTTCCCCCCCCACCCCCCAAGTGTGTTCTGTTTTTGTCATTGCACAGCAGTGTAAGGAAAGCCTCTGGAGAGCCTTTATGGATGGCTGGACCTGGTCCCCGGACCGCCTGTCCTCTGGGCAGCTGTCCACTCACCTCCTCCTACCTCATTCCCAACTATGCCTCTGATTCCGCTCCAGCTCAGCTTGAAATGTAACCACCAAACTCTGGACCCTGCCCTTGGTGACCTGGGCCCCAGAATGACTCTCATGGCCACGGCGGCCTCTGTGGTCCCGGACCTGCACGGTGCTTCCTGGCTGCCAGCTCCCCCATCACCTCCTTGCTGGATGCCTGGCCCTTGCCTGTTCCGTCCGCCCACCATGCTGGCTGCTGGCTTGGCTTCCAGCAGCCACCCGTCCTGCTACTGCAGCTGTTCCCAGAGAAAGCCGCCTCCACCCTGGCCTGACCTCCTCCACTCCCCATGTGGCTTAGCGGCAAAAGCCTTCAAACAGAAAGTATGCCTCTTTTCAGATTCCAAGATGGCATTTCTCATCAAGACCGTAGGTTTGCAGTTGATGATGCAGAAAATCAGAGCAGACAAGGGGACTGACCTGGCCCCATGTCAGCACGTTCTGAAGAGTCAGCAGTGTCCGTGGGCCCTGCAGCCCTCTCTCCAGGGCCATCGGATCCTGGAGGATGGGACGGGATCCTTTCTGTTAAAGCAGAGAACACAGACCCAAGTGAGCGAGGTGGCAAGGTGTCCTTGACCCGATCTCACAGATCTGTCCCTGGCACTCAGGGCAAATGCACACCAGTAGGGAGAGGGGGCTTGTTACTGGTCCCACAGCCATGAAGAGAAGCAAGTGGGGTCCCAGACACCCTGGGAATCCCACACAAACGCACGCTCTGCAAACTTCCTTTCTTCTCCCATCTCATCTGGTCTTGTCTGACGGCCATTGTTGACATGTTTCCTCAAGCTGGCCAAACCCCTCAAGGGCAGGGACTGCAGATCGGCCCTCTTTACAACCCAGGCAAAGGCAGCTTGGAGCAAAGTAGAGCGTTTCGTGAAGGACTAACTGTACGCTGTGATGGGGGTGGGGAGCGGGTAGAACACGTGGCCAAGGCACTGGCCACTGCAACAGTTCTGCCATTGATTCACTGGACAAATAAATACATCACTGCGCCTTTTGAACCTTAGTGTCCTGCCCTATAGGATGGGCCCATCTTCCCTGTGATATACCGTATGGGAGTATTGGGAGTCACGTAGGCAGAATTCCTTACACACAAGAGCCTGGCCCTGGCCCACTTGCTTATCACTCTGCAAACCTCTAGTAAATCACTTCCCCTCCTTGAGCCTCTGTCTGGAAGAGAAAAACTCTGAACTAGGCTACGTGTGAGGTCCTTTCTGCCCCTAGAATTCTGTGACGATGTTGATTCATCTCTGCACCTCCAGTGCCCAAGCAGATATCTGTACACAATAAAGGTTTGTGAAATGAATGAAAGAAATCCTATCTCACTCAAAAGAACAGTATGGAGAGGCTGAAAGGTTGTAAGCCATATGCCTTAGGTCATTGCAAGAGGAGGAGCTGGGATTTGATCGCAGACATACTCAGGTTATTGCAAGAGGAGGAGCTTTTTATATAAAAGACACTCTAGGCTAAACGACAATGCATGAAGGAGACACATTTAGGCATCTGAGGTAAAAAGTCATTGTTTGATGGTGTGCTGAATTGGGCGATTGGGATTGACATGTATACACTGATGTGTATAAAACTGATGACTAATAAGAACATGCAGTATAAAAAACAAACAAAACAACTAATACTAAACTTTCATTGGGTTATTTGTATGGAAATATGTTAATATAAATGTTTCAGACATTACATGAAATTTCTAAAAATCTTATATGTTCTGGTATAATGTTATAAGTCATAATCCTAGTTATTACTTTAAAATGTATATCTCAGAAATTTAAAAAAAAAAAAAAGTCATTGTTTGAGAAATTCCCTGAATACCTATTTGCCAAATATACCTAGGAGCCTAGCTAAGAAGACATTATTGTCTGTTATAAGGTGAGGAATTACTGGTAATCGTCATTAAAGACAAAATTCTCCTAGGTGTGAAATTTTGCTAGCTCCATCTGCATTTCCTGTTTCTTTATTGTAAATTCTCCTTATTCTAAACACAGAGTGACTATATTAGGTCGGAACATTTGCCAGCCTCTGCCCAAGTGAGAGTAGCCCTTCCCTCAGGGATCAGGCTCCCGAACCGCCCCCAGGTAGAAGACCTGATGGGCCGAAATAGAATCAACAAGACAAAGTTTAGAGGTAAACCTAGAAAAGTCCTGATAAATCATGCTATATTCACCAAAATAAAAAATTGGCAGTACGCTACGTAGGAGATGACTATCATTTTATGTATCTCAAATGAGCAGTAATAGTTATTGTGTCCTTAATTTCTATTTACTACACCTTGTTCATTATCAGTTTACTCTCCAAAATTTCAGAGAGGGGCAGGAAATTGTTTTACTGTAACAATGGACATGGTAAGAGGCCCTTTCTCTTGTGTAAGGGCCTCTCCCCATATGCCCAGAGCCTTGAGAATTTTAGGACTCAAAGTTGTTGGCTTAGCCCCCAAGGGTCCTGCTGGGGTCCTAGTCCTATCCTGTGACTTGGATGAAACACTCAGGGTCTTTCTCAAACCCCTCTCCTTTGTCCAGGTCACACAATTCCACTCTGCCTCCATAGCTTCAGGCCAAAGCTTGTGCTTTGGGCCGTCATCTGTGTCTCATTTGATCCAAGCCACCCCCCGCCCCTTTAAAAGGCTGCAGAACTGCAGTTTTACTCCTCTTCCACCTTCATCTTTGCCACACTTCCAGGGAAAGCCTCAACTCCTTTTCTTCTGTTTACTTTTATTTTCAAGGTGTATCCCTGAATTCCCTCTTTTTCAAGGTACAGTCATCACGTGGCACATGCAGGAGGATTGGTTCCAGGACCCCCTTATGGACACCAACATCCATGGATGCTCAAGTCCTTTATATAAAACGGTGCAGTATTTGTATAAAACCTACACACACCCTCCCAATATACATTAAATTGTCTCTAGATTACTTATGATACCTGATACAATGTAAATGATATGGAAATAGTTGTAAATACAATGTAGCTGCTATGTAAGTCGTTGCCAGTGGGGCAAATTCAAGTTTGGTTTTTGGAACTTTCTAGAAATTTTTCCCCTGAGTATTTTTGATCCGTGGTTGGTTGAATCCACAGATGTGGAACCCATGGATATAAATAGCCGGCTGTACCTCCAATAAGCACCACATGACTATTAATGAAACCAAAACTGTTAATGAAACCAAAATACCCATGGGTTGGCCAAAGGTTTTAGAAGTATTATACTTATGCCCTAGCACTTTATGAAGGGAAATCCAGTTAGGTCGAAATGAGGGTGTATTCATTCCTTTACTTGCTCACTCACTCATTCATCCCTATGCTGAGTGTTAGGTGTGATTCAGGACACACCAATGACTGAGAAGCAAACCATGCCCTCGGGAAACTCACAGGATGACAAGGAAAATACGACAACATGGCCACAAGTAATGGAAATACTTGGCAGTTTTGTAAGTGGATACAGAAAAAACAGTGAGAGGAGGGAGGAATGGAGAGGCCACCTTGGCTGACAAATCAGGGAGCGATGAATGGACAGCATACCATTTAGGACCAGCCTTGCACCAGAGATCGTGTCAGGTGGGGTGGCATGGGGACAGGGCAGGGCACTCGTGTGAGGAAGGAAGTCACAGGAGGAGAAAGCGTGACAAAGAATGAGTGCGGGCTGTGTGGAGGGAAGCAGAGGATATCACACCTGACAGGGGACGTGGACCCCAATGAGCAGGGCCCTGAAAGCCAAGGCAGAGAAAGTAGCCATTATTCAATGAGTGACAGAGAGCCACCGAAGGCTTTTGAGCAGAGATGTGATGTATGTAACTGGAGATGTGCTGTAGGAAGATGGATTTGGCAAGCTTGCACAGTTTGAATTGGAAGGGGAGGGAGCTAATTGTGTGCCAGGCACTGGGCAGAGGGTTCGGTGCTGGTACATATTTGATCTCAGTTAACCTTCTAAACAGCCGTAGGAAGCAAGCCTATTCCTTCCAGACAAGAAAATGAGGCTTTGGGGAATTTCAGCAGCTTGCCCCTAATCCCCCAGCTAGGAAGTGGTGGAGACGAGATCTGGATCCTGTTTTTTCCCTTTCCAGGTGAGCCTTAAAGCATGCTGTGACCCTGCACAGACACGTACACCGGACCCCCCAGTACACCTTCCGCTCCCAGCGTACCTCCCTCCCGCCCTAGGATGGGAGGAAGCAGGATATTTCCTGGGCTGCCTTTTGAGAGGCTCAGATGAAATTAAGTGCCAAGTGCCTTTGCTCCTGCTAGCTTTCCCCAAAGTGACCCCAAATCAAGCAAAAAAGACAGTACCTTGACTTGGGTCCGAAACAACATGGACTACAGTCTCTTGCAGAGAATTTCAAAGGTAGCGGGAGACCACCCTCCTCTCTTATAAGGAATGCTTGCTTCTGCCTTTCCCTTCTCAGCTAAGCTTCACAGGAGCAGTGGACCCAGGAGCCCAGGGGAACATATTTGAATACCCAAGACTCTGCTGGGCCATGGAGAATGTCAGTGAAGAACCCAGCGTCTATGGGCTGACTTCACTGTTTGGGAGGACTGCCCAGAGGACTCGATGTACTCCACCTGCAGCCTGGAGAGGATGATTAGGAATCACTCCCATCAAGATGCCTGTTGCTAAAACTTGTTTTTTTTTTCAAGGGAAAAAAAAAAGATTTCCTCATTCTAAGTACGGGACATGGTGATGGCTGTACCATACACCTGACAATCGAGGGTGCAGGCTTTCTTCGAGGAAGCCTGGCATAGTGGCAAGAGTAGAGACTTTGGAAGCAAATAGGGTGGGTCTTAATCACACCCCACCGGGTTACCAGCTATGTGGTTTTGGGCAAACCATTTAGCTCCTTAAATTTCCTCATTATTAAATGGGAATGATAATAAGGGATTAGAGAGACTAAGTGCCAGGCCCTTGGTACATACATAAGAATGTGTAATCATTTCTTCTTGTCTTTTTATGTTCAACATTCTGGCTTCACTCTCCCAGTGAGGTTGCTCTCCTCCTCACAAAGTTACCAACTGAAGAAATGGATTTTTGGAGAAAAAATGCTGCAGCTATAGCAGGTTGTTCATACCCTTGACCTAGTGCTTATTACCAGTGTCTTAGAATTATTTGTCAACATATCCTTCTCCTTCACCAGACTGGGACCTCCTTGAAGACGCTGACCACTGTGGCTTCAATTCCCGGCACACAGATGTCCCGTTCTACCTTAGTTCCGTTAAACAACGGAACTTGATCCAAACAAACCACACAGTCTGCAGTTCTTCTGGGATTTTATTTTCCCAGCCTGGTTTGCAGAGTGACTTCTAAGCAACACCTTCAAGAGCAGATCCAATCCTCTGAAAAACCATCTCCTTAGCATGGAATCATTAGCATGGAACTCTGCTAAGACCTTTGGTTCCTAACCCAAGCCAATTATATATATGTGCCAACATATTCAATAACATCTTAATAATGCCAAACCTCCCGGGTCTCTGGACAGAATCGGATGAGGTTGAGAGACCTGGGGTCTAACAGGATACCAGAATGGTGCATGGCAGACGGGAAGGAGATGAAGCATTAAAACTAGATTCAAACCCTGGCTTGTACAGTTGGGACAGCCCTGTGTAGTGCCTGGGATGGGGATACATGCTCAGCAAAGGTTAATTCCCTTCTCTTCCTCTGACTCCAAAGAAAAGCAAAGCCATGAGACTTGTTTCAAGTAAACAGGGAGAGAAGAGAAGATTCGCCACGTTCCTGAGTCCACTTAGAAAATTGATTTTTTTTTTAAACTTTTCTCCCTGAGGACTGAAGGAAGCAGGTTATTTCATTTTAATTATGGTTGTTCCAGCTGCCGCTTGTGAACCCCAAGACCAATTTTCAGATTAAAAAGAAAAACACACATACACACCCCCAAAGACAAACTCACCGACAGAATCTACTACATACACAGAAGGACACCTCCTTCAGAGAGCACATCCACAGGGCGGAGAAATCTGGACTGTCCTGCTCGAGACACTCCGATCCAGGCAGAAATCCCTGGACGTGCTCACCACCCGCTTCCCCTCCTACATCGCCTCCTCTCGGCCCCCAGCGTCCAAGCCCAGCTGGTGAGCCACACAGCAGCATAATGGAATGTTTCATGTCGAGCAGCTGTGCACTTTTAATGCACGCAGGGGGAAATAAAGGCAGCAGATGGTTTTATGTAATCATCCTGTGAATTTTTCACTGGGTATCCTCATTCACGAAGACCTGAAAGAGTTTTTTTTACAGGACCCCCATGGGTCCAGTGAGCCAGCCCCAGACTTGGGGGCCGGTGAGGATGGGTCTCTCATGCAGGGAAGGTGGGTGGAGCTCATTTGCCATTTTCTGGCCCATAGGCTGTATCCAGGTTTCCACTCAGTATTCTCCTGTGCGGTTCTCCCCCTGTGTCCTCCCCAGCAGCTCTTCATGTTAGCCACGGCAGACGATGGCTCATGAACCCTTCACATGTGAGCTGCCCAAAGCCGCACCACATGCGGATTTATCTTGCAAAGGCTTGAGGCGGATCCATGCTATTGCAGGGACCTTTGTCAGGGAGAAGATTGGGTGGAGCAGGTGGGGGCATCAGCGTTCAGCTGCCTGAGGGTAAGACGAAAGAGACTGGGCTCTCACCAGAGAAAGATCACCTGCTTACGGGGATGCACAAGAACTCTGCCTATAAGAGATGGCACAGAAGCAAGCACGGTGTGTGTGTGGGGGGGGGGGGGGGAGTAAACAGCTCTCAGGTGCTACAAAGCAACCTGCTGGGGGCTTCCCTGGTGGCGCAGTGGTTGAGAGTCCGCCTGCCAGTGCGGGGAACACGGGTTCCGGCCCTGGTCTGGGAGGATCCCACATGCCGCGGAGCGGCTGGGCCCGTGAGCCACAATTACTGAGCCTGCGCGTCTGGAGCCTGTGCTCCGCAACAGGAGAGGCCGTGATAGTGAGAGGCCCGCGCACCGTGATGAAGAGTGGCCCCCGCTTGCCACAGCTAGAGAAAGCCCTTGCACAGAAACGAAGACCCAACACAGCCATAAATTAAAAAAAAAAAAAAAAAAGCAACCTGCTGATGTTTGTGGAATCAGTGGAAAGTTTTCTCAGTTTTCTGAATCTTGCTTTTACTGCACCAATGTTCACCTTTAAGCCCTTCAAGCACACCATCAAAAATTCTGCGATTTGAATGTGCACGACAAATGCATACTCTTGTCCTCAGCCACCTGAGTGCTCCCAGGCCCCCAGGCCTCTGCTCAGCTTCACCGTCAGCCTGCAAAGCCTCTCCCTCCTTTTTCGTCCCCCTGCTCCTCCTTCAGGAGCCAGTGCAGAGGCCGGCATTTCCACAGAGCCATCTCTGTGGTACAGGTCACAACTAACTGCACTCCCATGCCAGAGCGTCACCAAATCTACTTGTTTCTACCACTAAATCCTGCCCTGACCTCTGTGCAGCTCTAGTGCTCTTCAATCCCTTCCTTCAAATTATCCTACGCCCACTGCTGTTCCTAAGATGCAAGTCTGACCCTGCTGTTCCTAGCTCGAAACCCTTGTTGGTGCTCTGTTGTCTCTGGGACAAAATCCAAAGCCCTCCCTAAAACAGGCACTTCTCTTCCCATCCAGCCGGGCCATCTCTCCAGCCCGGTCCCTGCCACTCTCACCTCAGACCCGCCATGCTGCAGCCAAAGCCAGGTGTTTGCAACCCTCACTGACTTCCCCGTTGCCCCTTCCTTGGGCGGGGAGGCCCTGGAGTGCTCCCCTACGACGTGACTGTGCAGCGCCCCATCTTATTCTGGGGACGCTCCTCCCTGCTTCTGGGAACCACTTTTCCCAGGGCTCCCATCGTGTGGGTTGTGTCATCAGTGCTGTTTGGCAACCACTTCTGGCTCGCTGCCTTCCAGGCACAGGTGGGTGGCACATCTCAATAGGGCCATTCGCTAATTGAGGCCAGTGGGCGTGAGCACAGGTGTACCACTTGCAGGTAGAAGATTTCGTTGCCAATGCAGGACCCTCCAGAGCTCTTTCCCTCTGGCACAAAGACTGGCACAGCTGGGATAATTTGTCAGCCTGGGTCCCTGGGGCACTACAATCAGAAAGCCCTCCCCCAACACCACCCCTCCTCCCCCAACACCACCCCTCCTCCTGCCCATGGCGGATGTAGAGCATGAGAGAGAATGAAACCCTTTGTTGTTTAAGCCACTATGATTTGGGGGTGATGTGTACCCAGCATTAACTAGCTGATCTGACAGATTCATGGGTTCTATGAGAATTGTCGTACTCTTTTTTTTTTATTGAATAGTTGCTTTACAATATTGTGTTAGTTTCAGGTGTACAGTAAAGTGATTCGGTTATATAAATTCTTTTTTTTCTGATTCTTTTCCATTACAGTTTATTATAAGATATTGAATATAGTTCCCTGTGATATACAGTAAATCCTTGTTTATCTATTTTATATAAGGTAGTGTGCATCTGTTAATCCCAAACTCCCAATTTATCCCTCCCTCCACTTCCCCTTTGGTAACCATAAGTTTGTTTTCTATGTCTGTGAGTCTGTTTCTGTTTCGCAAATAAGTTCACTTGTGCTGTTTTTTTTAGATGGAATTGTCATATTCTTGAAGGACCCTGCCTCCCTGGCCGTCATTGATTGGTTCAAGGCTGGGTGCCTTAGTAAAGCCAGATTAATCACAGTTCTGGGGGAGAGCAGAACCTGGTCAAAGCTGGACCAGTTAGAATTCTTCCCTGGGATTTCTGAAAACAGGAAGTGAAGAAGAATGTAGTCTCTAGTAGTGATGATTGTAAGATATGAAAATTTGCTAGCTATTAGTGGCCATGTGAGTGTTACGGGTTGAATTGTGTCCTCCAAAAAAGGTTACGTTGGCATCCTAAGCCCCCATGCCTGAGAATGGGACCTTATTTGGAGACACGTTCTTTGCAGGGGTAATCAAGTTAAAATGAGTTTACTGGGGTGAGCCCTCATCCAATATGGCTTGTGTCCTTATAAAAAGGGGAAAATTTGGACACAGAGAAGATCAGAGTTATGCTGCCACAAGCCAAGGAACTACCAGAAGCCATGAGAGAGGAGGAGAGACCCTTCCCTTCAAAGGGAACACGGTCCTTCTGACACCTCGATCTTGGACTTCTAGCCTCCAGAACGGTGAGACTAGGAATTTCTGTTGTTTAAGCCTCTCAGTTGTGGTGCTTTGTTATGGCAGCCCTGCAAACTAACACGGAAAAAATAGGGAGAGCTGGTTTGCAGGGAGAGAAAGAAGCTCACAAGTATAAGAGAAGTGACCAGAGCAGCAAAAAGAAACAGAACAAATCTTAACAGAATTAAAACTGTGAACCCAATTCCACTGCATCGCTGCATTTTCTCTGGCTGCAAGGTTCAACTCCTTGGATTCGATGAGGCAGTAGTAAAAGCCCCTCTGTTTTGAGTAAGTTAATTCTGAAGTTTCTGTCACTTTGAATCAAGAGTCCTAAGCAGCACTGTTATTAATATTTAATCATCATCATTATCATTAATGTTAAGAAAAGAAAAGAAATGTAGGTGGCTCCAAGCAGTGCTGAACTGACCAGAATGGTGATGGATGGACAAGCAAGCCCACTGCTTCCAAACGCTGTCCAAACAGGTCCCAGGAAGAGACAGGGTTCCCTCCTGTCTGGGTGCAACAGCTTTCATATATTCACACAGATTAATCCTCTTGCTGTTTTCTTTAATCCAGTAACAGCCAGAATAAAATCTGAAAAGGATTTTCTTCTGCACAGTTATGCCTTTCTTCCCAATCCAAACACAACTGCGTGCCTGGCCCCTTGAAATGCTCCAAAACAAAACAAGTCCAGCCCAAATCCCTCATCTCTTTTCATGTTATTTTCTTGGCTGCACAAACTTAGGGGCCTTTGTTTCTTCTGCTCTGCCCTTGGACGCTTCCCGTCCACATTCCCCTCTGTGTGACCTCCTACGTCAGCAGCAAGGGCTCCAAGCTAGCAGAGGAGAGAGGCAGTCAGAGGGAAGGCGGCCTGGAAAGTATTCGCCATCCTGGACAAGAGCTGAGGTCCCCTGAAGCAACTCGCCAGCCCTCTGGAATAACCAGTGCACACGGGCCCTCCCGGGCAGAATGTAGCTGCATAGCGGGGTCTGGCTTATGAGTTTGCTCTTGTAGAATAGAAGATAATTGTTCAAGCTGTCCTTGAGCCTCTGGGGCTGCAACCGTTGTAAGAATAAGCGGAATCATTCTACCTTGACGATCCCACAGAAGAAGAGAGAAACTGCTCTCCTCCAAAGGACTAGGGACAGCAATTATCCACATGAGCAAGATTTGATGACTGCAGAGATTATAGAGCTCACTGCCCTGCCCCAAAGTAAAGGAGGATCCTGGGTTTTTTTTTCCTCATCTGTTCAATCCAGGAGAACAAACAAGAATATGATGCCTGTATCAAGCTGCCAGCTGTCTTGATGAGAGAAATTAGAAAAAAAAAAAGCAGTTTTCTGGGAGGGGTGAGGGCCAACTCAGCCTTGAACAAAGAGGGTGGGGAGGGTGAGGGGACTGAATGGATGCTGTGCCCATCGTTTGTTTGCTCTCAGGCCCCTTCCCCACACTTGCTCCTCCGCTCTATCTCATGGGGAACTGCAATGCTCAGAATCCTTTGCTCCCTGGCTTCTGGACAGGTGGGCTTATGAAGGGAGGACCCTGGCAGCAGATTGGAGGTACGAAGAAGAGAGAAGCGAGGGTATCTCTCCCTCTCTTGCTTGTTTTAGACAGCATCCTTGGCAGTGGCCACATAACATCTGTAGCTTCAGGTCCTGACCCTATAAAATGGTTCTATCTCCTGCTGGATTGTCCCAGTTTTGGGGCTCTAGAAACATCACCTGCTCTCATTGTACCTCCAGGTCTAGGGGTGATAGTGGTTCCCCGTTGTTGTTGATCTCTGGGATGATTCAACTTGTACCATTTAGCTTCTTAGCCATTTCATTAACTGTGTGGCCAATTCCCTACATTAAATTCCCTCTGTTGAAAGACCTATGGTGGTTTCCATTTGCCTGCCTAGACTCTGATGGATAGAGGTGCTGAGAAAGAATCTGCAGGTGGAAGTGCCACTCTGCAGCCTCGAGGACAATGAAAGCATGAAGCCTCCCAGTGCTTGGGCTGGGATAGGCAGCCACTGCAAAGCTGACCACTGCAGTCAAGCCCAGGAGGGAATAAGTGATCGGTGAGGCACCTGTCAGGCACTGGAAGGTTGGAAAGGCATCCCTGGAAGGAGGACAAAGTCAGGTCTCTGCTTTTTTTTTTTCCCCCATGAATTTAGCTAGCTTGAATGGGACTTCTTGTGTCAGTCAGTAAACTAATGTGGGAAAGGCCAATTACTGATGCAAGGGATGCCAAAGAGCTTGGTTGTGAAGCTTCAGAATCCTTTGGCAGGTTAGGGTGTACTGAGTCTCTGTAGGGAAACCAGGAGTTTAATGAAACTGAGACAGACCCAGAAAGACATCTCTTAGCAGATCCAGTGAGATGTTTGAGACTTAATGTGATGTGGCTGGATCTTGTCTCTGTTGACACCTACAACTGTTAAGGGTTACTATTGGTCCTTCCAAACCCAGACAGGTGGGAGAAGCCATGCTTTATTGAGAGAGGATGGGGACAGGAATAAAATAGGAGAACATTTTTGGGACGGCTGAGAGAGCATTCTTGGTTACTAAAGAAGAATTTAGATATGAAAAAGTATACATACACAGACAGACACAGGCTGGGACAGAGAAGGAGACAATGGGGAAAAGAGTGCACCAGAAATTGAGGGAGAATGGCTTTGCAAGCTCTCCTTGTGAGCTAGCCCCTTGGTGGCAGGCAAGTTTCCTAGCAGAGGTCAGCTTCTTACAGTCAGGACAGGGGCTCTGAACCCTGATGCATTTGCTTTCTGCTTCTGTTCAGGCTCTTTGTCACCAGTGGCCTTTCACTCACTGATCCAATTGTCCCAGACCAATGTCCCGCACAGGAACTGAAAAGACCACCAGGTGTGGAAGAGCAGGGCTGTTAACGAACTGCCACATGCCTCACCTCCCTGGAAACCTCTATTGGTCCCAGAGAAAAAACCCAGTGCTGGGACTTCAGCAAAGACGTGGTCTTGACCTCAGCATCCCCACCCACGCTGACACACGTGCTTGTTTCTACGTTCATGAAGCTGAAAACATTTGTGGGGGGAGAAACTGAATTGGAAAAGAACCAGTCCTTCCAGAGATGAGGAAACCCAAGTAAATTGGGGGGTTACACAGGTTTTCCCACTTTAATTTTTCCCATGTTATCACGTCGATTATTTTTTTTTAATAAAACATATTTTAGAAGAGTTTTAGATTACAGAAAAATTGCAAACATAGTACAGAGAGTTCCCACATACCCTGCTTCTATTTTCCCCTTGATTAACATCTTACAGTATGGTTCTTTTGTCACAATTAATGAACCAATATTGATATGTTATTATTAACTGAAGTCTATAGTTTCTTTGAATTTCCTTAGTGTTTCCCTAATGTCGTTTTTGTTTCAGGATCCCATGCAGAACATCACATGCCATTCAGTCATCACAGGTTCTTAGGCTTCTCTCGGCTATGATGGTTTCTCGGATTTTCCTTGTTTTTGATGACCTTGACACTTTGGGGGAATACTGGAAAAGTATTTTGTAGGATGCCCCACTACTGGAATTTGTCTAATAAGACTCGGGTTATGGGCCACTGGGAGGAAATGTGCCTTGTTTTTAACTCTTTCTTTGTTATAAAGGCCGTGGCTCTAGCCCAGCTGGGGCCACCGGTCACTAGCTCAGGAAGGCAGCTGTGGTACATGTGTCCTGGAGTCACCACAGCATCTACGGAGTCACACTGTACACCACAAAGTCCTCACAATGTGGCCACAACCGACCTCTCCAGCATCAAGTCCTGCATCTTCCTTTCCTTTTTCTCTTGCCGTATCAGACCTGCTTGCAATTTCCCAAACACACGCATACCTTCATATCTTTATGCCTATGCAGCTGCTGTTTTCCTCTGCCAAAAATGCATCCCTCCCCTTTGGCTACCTGGAAACCCTCACTTAGAAGACAGGACCTAGCACAAAAAAAAAAGCATCCTCTTTGGAGTCTTCTCTGATCCCAAACAGAATTACTGGCCTTCTTCTCTGTGCTACTTTGTACATTTCTGTGCGTTCCTGATCACCCTGCTTAGAACTGTGACACCCTCTGACACTCCCAGCCCCTTCCCTATTTCTTCCCATAGTACTCTTCAGCATCTGACATGCTCTATCTATATTTAACTTATTTATTGTTTGTCTCCCCTGCCAGAATATAAGCCTCTTGATGTTTGGGTATGTCTCTGTCTCTTCACGTGACGATGAACTTCCAGGGGAATGACCAGATCCTATTTCACAAGGGAAGCCTTGTGTTGAAGCCATGCCCTGCAGACAGTTTCAGGACACCCTGATTATCATTAACTGCTGTCCCTTCTTTCAGGACGTCCCCCACACTCTCTGGAGTACCATCTCCTTGTGGCTGGAAGGGACAGGCAGTGTATTATTATGCCAGATCTCCTCCAGGAGTTTACAGTCTAAGAGCTTCTAAGCAGGGGTGGGGCCATTCTCTTTCTAGAGCTGGATTTCTGGCCTGGAACACTGTCCCAGCTCCATTACTGGACGGTTGGGACCATCCCCAGGAGCTAACTTGGCAAGGCAGACACAATAGGAGCCCTGACACCTAAGGAGAGGAGACCAGTCTCTGCCAGTGACTAGCATGAGGACGTGGACAACCTCCCTGAGCCCCAGTTCCCTCAGCAGATAATGGAAATAACATTGTTACCTACACTACTGCTAGAGGGCTGTTGTGGGGATCGATTGAAAAACGGGTGGCAAAGCACTTTACAATCTGTCAAACCCAATCTAAAGCACTTTTGCTGACATCACCAACAACTAGCCCAGGGGTCAAGTTTTCGGAGACCATGACACCGCAGGAGCCCTTGGGGCCGCAGTAACCCATAATGCGGTCAGGCAGCACGTGGCAGGGATGGGCACTACCGGGTTAAACTTTACAAACATGTCGCTGGGCCTTTTGACTTAGATCAAAATCAAGTGTTTACTATAAAACATACACATAAGCCAATCATATGTTTATGGTACAAAAGATTTGTCTTCTGGCTGCTTATCAAAGGGTCTTGGGCTTAGTCTGCCTTTGATGTTCCTTTCAACCCACTGGACCCACTGGGGTGGGGAAAAGGTACCTGCTGCCTGGGAAAACCTGCTTCCAAACCTTGGCTGGGGTTTTAGCACGCTGATTATACAAGTTAACATAAGCGGAAACTAATTTTACTTTACAATTCTACACAACGAAAAGGAAGGAAAATAAAGTGAAAAAGACATCAAGCAGGAAAAATAACTGTAGCATAGAAGAGGGTTAATGTCCATTCAAAAAAGATCTGGTGTAAATTGATGTGGGAACAAATTTAAGGACACCAATAAATAAATTGGGAGCAGACATGGGCGTGTTACACATTAAGTATATTAAGCGAATACACACATGGAAAAAATGTTCAGTTATGCTAGTAACCAAAGAAATACAGATTAGAACAAAAAATAAAATGCCATTATACCTAAATTAGTAACCTTTTTTTTTCGCATAATGCTTTGGAGCCAGTTAGTTAAGTGTACTTATTTAGCACCTACTGTATACCAGCCACAATCCACTTTCTTGTTGTGTGACCTGGGGCAAGTTATTTAACATCTCTGAGCTTCCCATCTCCTTATCTGTAAAATAAGGATAATGAGACCTCTCCTAGGGCAGTTGTGACAATTACAAAGTTTATTCACATATGCTAACACTTGTGAGTCACCCAGCTCTGAAACTGGCAGGCAGGGGGCATTAGCCCTGAGCTTTAAGTGTGGAAACCCACTCTCAGAGGGGTGAAGTTACTCGCCCCAAGTCATATAGCCAAAGTGTCCAACCCAGTTCTTCCTGCTTCCTGCATAAGCAGGAATGTGTAAGGGACTCTGAAGAGAGGCTGGTGACTCGACCACTTCGAGTGGCTCAGAGGCTGGGGGGAGGTTAGGAGAGAGGGCCAGGTGGGGCTGGACTGTAGCGGGGTAGGTGGGGGAATGCAGGGGGTGGTCCACTCCCTAAGCCCTTCCTCTTACTTGTTCCTAAATTGAAGATGTGCTTGCGGACCCCATCTGCATTCAGCAATGACAGTGAGTGGGTTTTCCATTTCTTTGATAGATGATTAGAAAAGCAGGAGGTGGCAGCTGGCCTGTGTATTATCTGCTCCTACTAAACACTCTGGAGTGATGGGCAGATGTAGTGAGGCAGGAATGACTGAGCACATCCCCGAACAATGTGCTCTCCACATGCTCAACAGCCACAGGCCCAGACACTAAATTCAAGACACGTTGTGTCCGGAACAGAGAGAATGAAAAGGAATTTCTCTGAGTGTGGTTCAGAACTCTTATGGATAAGCAGCGTCTAGGAGACCACAAGTGTCCTTCAGGCAGAACCTCAGCCAGCCAGAAAAGGAGCCTAATCAGTGATTTGTTTGGAGGTCGGAGCCTGGACAAAAACCGGCCAGGAGGCTCAAGCGAGGCACGGAGAGGGGGCAGCTGAGAGCCCTCTGTCCATGCTGCTCCTTTTCTGAAAACCATCCACGAGGAAATTCCAGACTCACAGAACAAGGCGCTTCATGATCCAGCCACCACTGTTCTCTCTAACCTCACCGGGCACTTGCAGTTCCCCAAAGGTGTAAGGCAGTGTCAAGCCTTTGTAAGTGTGCAGCTGCTCTCCCTAGATTGTCTCCCCTTTCCCCACCCTCACCTTAAAAATTCTGATCCTGGGCTTCTCTGGTGGCGCAGTGGTTGAGAATCTGCCTGCCAATGCAGGGGACACGGGTCCGAGCCCTGGTCTGGGAAGATCCCACATGCCGCGGAGCAACTGGGCCCGTGAGCCACAACTACTGAGCCTGCGCGTCTGGAGCTTGTGCTCCGCAACAAGAGAGGCCACGATAGTGAGAGGCCCGCGCACCGCGATGAAGAGTGGCCCCCGCTTGCCGCAACTAGAGAAAGCCCTCGCACAGAAACGAAGACCCAACACAGCCAAAAATAAATAAATAAATAAATAAAAATTTAAAAAAAAAATAGCACTTATTAAAAAAAAAAAAATTCTGATCCCATGTCAGCTCCTCCAGAAGCCTCTGCTGAGGATGCCACCTGAGTCACACATCACTCCTTTGGGTTCCCTTCACCTGCAGTTGACTTTGTTTATTTCTCTCTCTCTACCACGAGAGACTGGACCACTTCTTATCTAATGCTGCATCCTAAGTCTAGCATGAATCCTGACGGATGGCAGATACTCATATATCCCACAAATAGTTATTGGATGGATGGAAGCTTGGAAGGCTGGTTGGATGGATAAAATAAATGTTTTAACAAAGCTCACCTGTAACTGTATGGAAGACGGAGGGGGTGGGTGGGGTATGGAAAGAGGTATGAACAAGACAAGTGGAGAGGCTGGTGCAATAGTCTAGACTACGGCAGAGGCAGGGAGATGGGAAGGATGCAGAAGACTCCAGCGAGTTTGGTCGAGGGACTGAATAGAAACTGGTAAGCTCATGGAGAGGAAAGGTTGAGAGAGATGGTGCAGGGGAGCTGACCCCTAGCTTCCAGACGGAGCAGAATGTGATGCACTTCGGCAAGATAGGGACCCAGTGGTAACAATTCATATTGGGTGTGGGGGGTGGGGAACTGGGAAAGGAGATGGTGAGCCCAGTTTTATCAGCACGGAAGGAGGCCTAGGGACTGGCAGAGCTCCAATACATATTCTTCCCCTGCCTCTGGTGGCCCTTCATGAACTCTCAGTGGACAAGCCTTGGTTAAGATGGCCCGACAGGGTTTAGGTGATTAGAGCAAACAGAAGGCTCTTCTGACTCAGCACAGCATCTGGGGACCTTCCAATAAGCAGGAAGAAAGGGGCTCTTTCTATACGGCTGCAGGGAAGAGTCTGACAGCCCTGAATTCACCGCCCACACGGCATCCCCAAGGGGAGCACGTGGTCACCTCTGCCATGTGATGGATTCCAAGGGAGGCCATTCAGTGAGTGCAAGGAACTCCGGACTCTGGAGTCAGGCAGACCTGGCTTCCAACCCTAGGTCTACTGCTAATTAGCCAAGCAGTCTTGGGCAATTCCCTTCACTTCTCTTAGCCTCAGATTCCTCATCCATAAAAGCGGGTGATAATTCCCACTTTCGATTGTAAATTTCTATTTCAATAAGCCTGCCTATGCCTGGCACTTTCTTCCCTTTGATCTTCTTTCCTCTGGATACCTCATTCATCATTAGAGCAAGGGGGAGAAAACTGTCATAAAGAAGCCTGTTAAGTACTTACGGGGCACTTGCTTTATGCTGGGCACCGTGAAAGCTAGAGGAAAGTCTAACAGAGGGTTTGGTCCTCTCCGGACTTAAAGGAAATAGATGGCTACACACACGCCATTCCCCGTATAGGCATGCGCACCTCCTGTCCTGTTGTCTCATCCTTCCTGGCCAAGTCACCTCGGGCAATTCAGTGCAGGGCTCGGAGCTCAGCTTCCTCACAGGTTCAAACAGGGCCTGTTAACCTCTGCACCGAGGGCTGTCCCCAGGCTGGAATGACATCACTTACGGGAAAGTGAGTGCCGAGGGGCAACTGCTCAGGAAATGTCCGAGCTCGCTTCCTCCACCTCAGCAGCTTTCCCAGCCTTCTCACAGGCTCCCTTCTGCTTTCTCATTTGAACGCTTAATGGGTTTCACCCTCTTAAGTGACACCTGCTGGAAATGTAATTGTGCACATAATTGCTACGTGGAAAAGGAGGCAGCTCTATTTCCCAGTGCTGGTGCTTTAGGAAAAGAAAGAGTGCGCCCACGAAGCCTTTCCTGCATCCTGGCTGCTGGAGCTCTGCCCTGGGCTCTTTCCCTGGACGCAGGGCACCTGCCCGGAGGACTGACCAGGCAAGGAGCAAATACCTGCGGAAACATTCAGATTTCCAGAGCCAAATAGCTGGCATTGAGTCCAGGGAGGCGACAGGGCCATGTCATCACACTAAGAGGAGAAGCCTAAAAATTCCGCTAGAATTTCTCTGACAAATTCTGATTAATTTCACAAGGCAGGTCGGTCCTGCGGTAGAGCAGAAGTGAGAGAGGTGGGGTTGAGATCTGGGATGGGGTCCTGTTTGCCTCTCTAGTTGTGGGGTCTGTTACTAATTGTTACTGATTTTCTATTACTACTGATGGTCTATTACCAACGCCCCTCACGACGGAGTGAGTACCTCTGTAGGGGTATTTGCTCCTAAATGAAATGGCCCCAGTGTTTTGTGCCTGTGAAGTTGCTATGCTTACTCTTTCTCATGCTGGCATCTCCTCCCTGACCATCAGCACTCAGGGGACACTTCGTGCGGTGCTCTGTCATGCACCTTGTCCGTGAGTTAGCCCTCGGAACAACTCTACAGCAGGACTTGGCTCACTGGGCTGTAGTTATCTGGCCCCAACTCAGCAGATTCCACAGACTGGCTTTCCCAACACCCTTGTCCACCCCTACCCACCCCGGCCCAGTGTGCTTTCTGTTCTACAGAGGCTAGATAGCTGGAAACATCACACAGACTCCCTTGTAGCTCAGGTTCTCATGAGCAAACACACCCACAGGATCACAGAGGGCAGACACTGGCTTGGGACGTGGCGGATGGGCTCAGGTGAATCAGGGCTTCCCATAAGCACAGTGGCCAAGGTGATCATTTATCTGGACGGCTGCACGGAGCTTTTACTGTTTAGTTCCTAGAGTTTTGAGTCCCATGGGGTGGGGATAAAGGAGACTCCAGTCCAATAGGCCTATGCAGTGTTTGGGTACTTCTCTGGTTCTGTGGCATCCAAGCTTGGGTCCCTGGCATCCCTGGAAAGTTTGCAAGCCACCTAATATCCTGTTTGAAATCCCTTTCTGTTTAAACTATCCAGAGTAGCTTGTCTGAAATTAAGAATCTTGACTGAGACAACATCTGTCCGCCCCCAAACTGTAAGCTCCTTAAGAGCAGGGATTCTCCTGCGTCTTTCTCTCCCCTGGGGCCAAAACATACTCTGTGTCTTTAAGATCTCTATTGACTATGGGACTAAACTCAGGACGGGGTGGACAGACAGGTATCTCCTGAGGCCCCGCCCCCTACTGCCAGGATGCTTTGTTGCTATCCTGCTAACGCCTGGGAAATCAGATCACCTCCTTTATTAAGATCTTGTGCAAAGGAAGAATAAACAAATAGGTTGTGATGTGGGCTGAGAGGATTTCTTATCAGAAAAGTGAAAAGACCGCAGTGCACAGACAAATTGAAATGTGTTTTGTCGTTGCAGAGGCTTTTTTCCCCGCTTCCTGCCTGGCTGGCTCTCTGCCGTGTTCCAAGTAGCTGAGGGACTTCCAGATAATCAAAGTTCTCTAACCATACATACTGTTAGTAACTCCTTTCAGACCCCTTCCTGTCCAGATGTACAAAGAGAATAGCAAAGGGAAATAAATCCAACACTTCCTCGCTACACCCCCTAAACCGCTAAATCTCAGCAGTTCTGAATCATCAAACCTTGCATTTCTCATTAACTGCCCCTCATATGCAGCATTTTCAATTAAGCTGGGAGCACTGCTATACTGATTATGTGATGATATTAGTCCCTGCAGATTAATATGCAGCTAACAGTTTGGGAGTGCTGTCTGGATTGTATTCCTCTATCTACTTGAAAACAAACATTTCCTTGAAAGCTGTCCTTGACTTAGGGACTCAAGGCAATGGGACCCCAAAATTAGGTGCTCTCAGATGAGTTCTCTCTGCAGAGACAGCTCTGGTTGTACCGGAATCTGATCCCACTGAGCTACCAGCAAAACATCACACGACGCCCTGGGCAGAGGCACACTTACATTTTCTCTGTATCCCCACATAGGCCTGTACTCATAGTAGGTGCTCAGTTAATGCTTTCTCATCAGACCAGCCATGAAATGTCCTACTAAAAACACAACAGAAACCCTGCAATATGTCTACTTTTTGTTGAAAATATGGCTCTGTTCCATGAAAAGCACAACCAAGGAAGGGCAAGGAAGTCATATATGCTGCTGCACATTCTGAGTCAGACACTTTTAAAATACATCAGCTCATAAATCCTCCCAAGTACCCTGTGAGGCAGATGTTATCATCCTCATTTTACAGATGCAAAAACTGAGGTTCAAGGAGGTCAATCACGAAGTGTGGGACCAACGTAGGAGGCCACAGAGACCTGGAGGCATTGAATCTAGGGCCCATGCTCTGTCCAGGACAACTGGCATTCATTAACTCTGTTATGACAGTGCACCGATACGGACTGGGCATCACAGAGCATATAAGATACATGTCCCTGTGCTCCAGGAGGGCAAAGGGAATAACAGTCATTAATAATAATAATAACAACAATTACACTCATTATTGACATTCACTCAGCACTCATTACACAAAGGGCTGCTAAGGAGCATCAGGGTTACAGGACAACAGAGAGGTGAGAAATTGGATGCAGAGGCTGGGAAGGCTTCTGGAAGGTGGTGGACTTGATGGGTGCAGAGAGGAGGCCTGGCAAGTCCTCCTGGGGGCAAATCATTGAGCACTGCTGCCATGTTAGCTGCGTTCACATGCTGTGTTCCGTAAGTAGACTACAAGTTACTTAGGGACAGGGATGTCTTACCATGAACCTGTATTCCCCACAGTTCTGGGGCCTCCAAAAGCCACAGGGAAGCCTTAGTGGTAGATCCTGGATCTATCACTTTTTAGCAGAATGACTCTGGTTAAGTCATTTCAGAGCTCTCCAGGCCTGTTTCCTCCTTTGTAAAGGTGAGAACTCCTGATTGCTGCAGTGTTTAAATGAGCAGGGGTATATGACATCATGCCATCAACTGTCAAAAGCTCTGCAAAGCTAACAAAATGTTGTAAATCAACTATACTCCAATAAAATTCAAACAAACAAACAAAAACACATGCCGAAAACCGAAAAAAAAAAAAAAAAAAAGGGCAGAAGATCTAAATAGACATTTCTCCAAAGAAGACATACAGATGGCTGAAAAGCACATGAAAAGATACTTAACATCACTAACTATTAGAGAAAGGCAAATCAAAACTACAATGAGGTATCAGCTCACACCGGTCAGAATGGCCATCATCAAAAAATCTACAAACAATACATGCTGGAGAGGGTGTGGAGAAAAGGGAACCCTCCTGCACTGTTGGTGGAAATGTAAATTGGTACAGCCACTATGGAGAACAGTATGGAGGTTCCTTAGAAAACTAAAAATAGAGCTACCATATGATCCAGCAATGCCACTCCTGGGCATATATCTGGAGAAAATCATAACTCGAAAAGATACATGCACCCCAATGTTCATTGCAGCACTATTTACAATAGCCAGGATACGGAAGCAACCTAAATGTCCATCAACAGAGGAATGGATAAAGAAGATGTGGTACATATATACAATGGAATATTACTCAGCCATAAAAAAAGACGAAATAATGCCATTTGCAGCAACATGGATGGACCTAGAGATTGCCATACTGAGTGAAGTAAGTCAGACTGGGAAAGACAAATACCATATGATATCACTTATGTGTGGAATCTAAAAAAAGGCTACAAGTGAACTTATCTACAAAACAGAAATAGAGTTACAGATGTGGAAAATAAACTTATGGTTACTGGGAGGTAAGGAGGGTAGGAGGGATAAATTGGAAGATTGGGATTGACATATACACACACTACTATATATAAAATAGGTAACTAATAAGGATCTACTGTATAGCACAGGGAACTCTACTCAATACTCTGTCATGGCCTATATGGGAAAAGAATCTAAAAAAGAGTGTATATATGTATATGTATGACAGATTCACTTTGCTGTACACCTGAGACTAACACAACATTGTAAATCAACTATACCCCAATAAAAATTTAAAAAATAATAAAATATACAAAAAAGAAAAAAAAAAAAAGCTCTGCAAAGCAAGACACTAATTGAAGCTAAAAACTATGGTGGTTAAGTGCTCTGGAGCTAGACAGCCTGAGTTCCAATCCTGGCCATTTAATATCTGTTATTTGATAGCGTGAACTTAAGTAAGGCACTTTGTCATGGTTTCTTCATCTTTTTTTTTTTTTTTGGCCATGCCGTGCAGCTCGCAGGGTCTTACTTCACTGACCAGGGGTTGAACCCGTGCCCCCTGCAGTGGAAGCACGGAGACCTAACCACTGGACCACCAGGGAATTCCCTGGTTTCTTCCTCTTTAAAATGGGGGCAATAATAGCATCTACCTCATAGGGTTGTTCTGAGGATTAAGTGGGCTACTGCATGTAGAATTTAGCATTGTGCCTGACACAGGAATCTGAATCGTCATGAGCAGTGTTGGAAGTTCTGCTATAGATATCCAAGAATTAATAATAGAACTTGTGAATCTTCGGCCCTTCTATGACACGGACTCTACCCTAACTTTGGCCAGGCAAGTTGTAAGTCCATCCCTTAATTGTAAGGGGTCTGAGCAACGATGAGAAAGGCTCCTGATAACCGCTGCTCATAAATCAAATCCATCACAGACTAGCTCCTCCAGAAAGCTCACCTGGACCACTCTGTCTTACCATAACCACTTCCTTTGCTGAATTCCCGTGGAAACTGAGATTCAGAGATATTTAACTCATCGATGGCTATGCAACTAGTAAACGGTAAACTAGGATTTAAACTCAGGACATTGGATCCCAAAACTTGTCCATGCAAGCGCGGGAATCATTTGAGCATCTGTGCCCTGACACTTGGAGAGTTTTAGCATGAAATCATCTTAACCTGGGGTCTTTTAAAAAGCAATCATTTCATTAAAACTTCTCTCCCAATGTTCCCCCTACATAGGATCTTTTTTAAGTTTTTCTACTTTTTCTTGAGTCAGTTTGAGAAGCTTGTATTGAATACTTTCCCAGAAAACAGCCTGTCTTATGGAGGCTTGCAAACTTGTTAGAGTACAATAGTGCCTTGTATTGTTACCATTTTAAATCACATCATTGCTTTATTTCCTTTCTTGTGTATTTAGTTCTCCTCTTTTGAACAGAAGATGTTTTCCAGTGCTGCATCTATTTTGCAGTAGACGGTTCAATACGAAGTGCACACACACGCACAAAGTTATTTTAAAATGCTGGTCACAGAGGAAACTGCCTGGCTTGAAAAAAAGTCAGAATATATCTTTGAGAGAGAACTCTTTTGGTGAGGACAAAGCCATAATAAGACTGTTTGGCTCTGAAAGGGGAGACCTTCTGGGTTTAAACAAAGCAATGAATGAATCTGACCGTGGACTGCTGGAAGAGGGGTTCTGGGGGGACCCAAAGGGAAGAGGACAGGCACCAAGGTGGCAAGCAGGGAAAGGTTGGCCAGGGAGACTTGGGGTGACAAGGGAGGGCCTGGGCATCATGCAGTCTGTGGGTTGGGGCCTGGGCTGTTTGCTTTTAACATGAAGAGGATTGGTCCCTTCAAGGTTGGAGGAGATCCCAGTGAGAAGACTAGGCTCACCCCTGAAATCATAGGAGCTTCCTAAGCAGATAGAAGGAAGAATGCTTAACTGAGTTTTTTACACTTGATTAATACTTAACTCATAGGGTCATTGTGGGGATTAAACAAGGTGATGCACGCTAGAGGCCTAGCATGGTGCCTGCTTGTTGCAGACCATCACTAAATGTCATATACACTCTGTAGATGGATGGACACATGCATGATATGTGCAAACGTGACGTGAGTGCGCGCGTGGTGGGGCAGGGGAATGTTGGTAGGGTTGAGGCTGAACCCTTCAACCGCAAGCCTTCAGAGAATCCTTGCAGGTCCAGGCAGTATAACATCAACCACTACTCAGCCCTTAGCTAGTTAAAGCAAAACAAAACACCCAGAAAACAGCCAATGGGTGGCGGGACCCTGGAGTCCTTTGTGAAAGGCAGCAGGTGAAACCTGGCCCTGTGAAATTACCCCCCATGAGCTTATCTGTGACCTGGGATTTGCAGGGTCCCATCAACAGGCTTGCCCATGGGGCGGCCCTCCCGAATTTCATTTCTAAGCCTTGCATTTGGGCCCCATCTCAATTAAGATCAGTTAGAAGTCAATTTCACAGTGGTTGGTTTTATAAGATCCCTGAAAAATGATAAGCAGGAGACAGACAATCTCTTCTTTGGGGAGTAGAGGCCTTCCTCAGATGCTTTATTTATTTATTTAGATTTGATTTTAATTTGGTCAATAATGTTTATTTAATTTTTTTCTCTGATTTCAAAAACAATATATGGGCAAGAGGGAAAAACAGCTGTCTTAGCCCTCACCAGCCCTCAGACTAATGGTGATTTTTCCCTTCACCGCCTGTGAAGCTTAAATAAATACAGTTCCCAAAGCTGACAAGAAATCGTTTCCAAATGTAGAAAAACCCCAGAAGGGTGGAAAGAAAAGGCAAAAAAAATCATCCACAGTCTTGCTACCCAAGGACAACCACGGTTAACAGTTTTTGTGTGTGTTTTTCCTTCCTGTAATTTTTCTCTAATTGTTTTACATGGCTGAGATCACACTGTACGTGTGATTTTATATACTGCCTTCTGCATTTCATGGTATACCATATACATTTCCGCATGTCGTCAAAATCTCTGTAAACATCATTTTTAACGGCTACAAAATATTCCATTCTATGAATGAACTGTAATTTACCTAACCAATTCCCCAAAGTGGAGCATTTAGTGGTTTCCAATTTTTCCCTCTTATAAATAAGGCTTCAGGGAACACCCATGTGTATAAATTTTTGTCTGCATTTCAGATTGTTTTCTTAGGACAGATTCCCAGAAGTAGAATTACTGGGTCAAAGGATATAGACTTTTTTGCGGCTCTTGAATCTTCTTGCCAGACTGCTTTTCTGAGCAGCAGTCCCAACCTCTGCACCGGCCCCAACCCCCTGCAGTGTGTGAGGGCCCCTCGGTGCATACAGGCAGCCCTGTCTGGTGCATTTTTTAAACCCTACATCCTGGGAAGGGACATTGCCATTTGTCTGGGGCCTGGAGCCTGAGGAGGGCTTCAATTCCTCTGAATCCCCTTTGGTGGCCCCAGGAAGGGTCAGTGGACTTCTGTCCCCCTTGTCCCCTCCCCTTGTGTCTGGCTTCAGGCCTTTCATCTGGGGCACTGAGGGGGCTCTGTGAGCCTCTTGTTCCCAGCAAGGATCCGTGACACAGTAGGAGGTGGGGAATGGGGGAGGTGTCTGTGATTCCAAGGTCATTTTTTAGCACTTCTCAGCAATTTATCAGACTCAAGGTGTCCTGTTTTCTCCCTTTTTTAAGTATCACCACCATGTGCATGAGAAGACTTTGCTGCACAAGTCTAATTGGCTGTACTCAAACCCACCCTCACCCAGTGTGTTTTGGGGTCTGTTTTGGAGAACCCTGGAGAAACCCTCTTTCTGATTTGTACTCTAGAGGTCACCGGTCATGCCCTGATTCAAGGGCAGTGCTGAATTTAAAGAAAAAAACAAAACACTTCAAAGGGGACACCATGTGAGCCTTTCCACAAGCAGAATCGGAGAGCTCCAGCCAAACGCCATGGGGGATATTTAATCACGAGAAAAACATAAACACAAGAGGAGGGAGGGCTCCAGGAACACAGCCGCTGGCATCCAGGGAGGGAGGGCGAGTGTCAGCGGGGCAGGAGGTTATATGCTCCCCAGGGAGAGGCAGAAAGAAAGGTTCTGAGCGCCTCCTGGGGAAGCGGGACTGTGGGAGGTTTTTCTCGTAAATGTTGGGACAGCCAGAAGAGCCAAGACTTCCATCTTTACCGATCGGGACACTGAGGCTGGGAGGAGTCACGTGTCTAGCCATAATCGCACAGCTAGTAAGAGGCAGAGCGAGAATTCCACGTAGGACCAGCTGAGGCTGGGTCCAACGATGTCCTACAGGAGTGTGTCTCAAACTTTCACATAGATGAGATTCAACTGGGGGTCTTGCTAAAAAAAACCGATCCTGATTCAGCAGGTCTGTGGAGGGCCCCGAGAGTCTGCATTTCCAACAAGCTCCCAAGTGACACTGATGCTGCGGGTCTAGGGACCACACTTGGAGAAGCAAGACCCTCTCACCGTGGTTCCAAACTTTACTTAGCATCAGATTACCCAGGGAATCCCTTAAAATACAAGTTGCTGGGCCTCACTTCCAGAGTCTGTGACTCAGTAGGTCTGGGATGGGGCCTGAGAATTTGGTTCCAGGTGATGCTGCAGCTGCAGGTCTGGGTACCACCCTCTGAGAACCCTGCTTTACACTATAGCTCTATTGGGGTGGGAGGGGGGGAACAGTTCTCAGACTGCTCAAATGCTGCTTTGGGGGACTTTCTGTGTTCTGGAGAATACCATAGGCCCTGTTTCTTAGGAAGGTCTGGAAGTGGGACCGCAAAGAGGCACTGCTTTTGTCCTGAGACCCTCAGCACTTGGTTGTGGCATTAGGAGGGACAGGACGTGTGTGTGTGTGTGTGTGTGTGTGTGTGTTGGGAATTGGTATGATGAGTCTCCAAAGCCCTTGTAATCTCCTTCCAGGACCAGACAGTGATAGGAGAGGCCAGAGAGTTTCTGCTGCAGCTTGAAGACTCACCCATTAAAAAAAGTCCACTTTGCAGTACATCAGTTATATTATGTTGTCGAACAGAGCTTCCTGCTTGTTGGGTCTTGGAGTTTAATAAAAAAATATATTATGACTCATTCCAAACTTTACAAAAGTCCTTGGGGAATCTGAAATGAATCATGTTAAGCTCCTGTTATAAAACAAACAGTCCTCTCTTTCACAAGCCTGTATCTGCAGCAGCCCCGCAGTGCGGGGGAAGGAAAGGGACGACAGGGAAGGAGACTCAGAGTGAGGAGTGAACTCTCTGCCCCGGGCCTTTCTTAATTAACCAGAGACTTCTGGGATGAAGGAAGGCAGAGCCCAGAGAGGCTGCCTGAGGAAAAAGCCTTCTTTAATGGTGGGCCTACTTGCTAAGAGTAGAGGTAGCTGGAAGAAGAAAGGCCTTGGAGGTCAACTCCTCCAGACAGCCTTCCTTGATTTCTCCAGGCAGGCATGCTCTCAACTGCATGGCCCTTTATCTTTGCCTCTGAGCACAGAGGACCATCTCCTTCTGTGCCAGCTTTTTATGGCCATGATCACTCTTCAATGGCACTGAGTCTTTTGGGCTGGCAGAAGGCAGGTACACGTTTTCTCCAGAGCTTCTGCCCTGCGTGAGGTAGTCCCCCAGAGCAACAGGAGCCCTGAGACCCTGCATGTCTAACTGACTGACCGACTCTATGAAGACCCTCAGTCTCCATGTCTGTCTTCAGACACTGAAGGAGGAAACCTCCTAGGTGGAAGTAAGCCCAGGTTGCACGAACAAAACCCAAACTAGGAAGAGGGTCAGTGGGCAGACATCAGTCGGGCGTTAACTGACACCAAATCTGTTCCTGCATGCTGCGTCCTGGCTGGGTACCCTCCGTGGAGGCAGAAAGCAAGCCTATGAACCCCGCTCCACATCGTTCAGGCTGGGGGACTTAGAGAAAGCCACTTCACCTCTCTGTGCCTCAGTTCCTTCGTATGAAAATCAGAGATAACAGAATTGGCACCATGGTTATTGTTGGGAAGGTTAAATCAGATGACACATGAAAAACACAGCACACAGTCAAAAAGTAAAAAAGAAAAGAAAGGATCTAGTTACTAGAACATGAGACCCGAAATCTGAGAGAGAGAGAGCAGTGTAAGAGGTGAAGTCCTTATATAATTTCAGGCCAAAACCCACAGGTACGTACATGGAAAGTGTGTTCCTTCCTCCCGTGTTTTATAGGAAAGGAAGCTAAAGAAAGGGCATGAGCTGCGGAGTGGCCCGTACCTTTGGCTGTGTCTTCACAAGCGGGCACAGAAGCCCTGTTCACCCTGAGGGCTCATACTCTGGCCCTTTACAAAGGCACAGGACCAAGCCTTCTGTCTTGTTGACGATACAAAAGCCTGAGATTACAAGGATCTTCTGCAACTTTGCGGTGACCTAGTGCAACTTCACTGAGCTCCTCTGAGGCCCAGACCCCTCCAAAGTGAGGTACTACCACTCTAACTCAGAATTAGGTGGGCTACCGGTGCAAAGCCCCCAGTGAGGCGCCTGGCACACAGTAGGCATTTAATAAATAAACACTTGTTGACTGAGTTTTCACTGAATGGCCTAGATGATTCAGGGGTTAGAGCAGGGGTCCTGCAGACCTCTCCTTCCTGAGAGTTTGCACAGTTCTGGGAATTTGAATAAGTAAATCCTTCCCTTCGTGGCCAGGGACCACAGCGTTACAGAATTCCCACCAGGGCCAGAGGAGGGCATTCTGCTGGTGCACAGGGTAAAGGTATTGGAGATTCTTCCACAAGTGTCCACCACACCTCAGAGACAGCCTATTTTGGGTGTCTCAATTGTATCTATAATTCTACCCCTGAAGTCATTTTGCACATCTTTCCAAGTATTCAAAAATAAAACTCCTGCCTGATAGAGGTGGTAAAAGGATTTTCAGTAAAAAAAAAAAAAAAAAAAAAAACCCCTTCAAATACTATTTTTAAAAAACCACACACACCTTCCTCCCTTCTCCTTTTCCATCTTCACCAAAGACCTTTGAGTTATGAAGCACACTTAACACCATTAATTGCCATGGAAACCAAAGCATCTTCCACTGAATATGGTCAACTTTTTCTGCAGAGGATATTCTTTTTTTCCCCTTCAGCAGAGACGTTGAATAATGGGCTGTTTTTGTTCCTTTTGTGGGAAGACAAGGTTCCCCTCCTCTGCCCCATTCCTTTTGATGTGGTTACTCCCTCGGCCACATCTCTGTGATAGTAGAAGCTGGCTACCAGGTTTCTAGAAGGCTGAGAAAGAGGAAGAATGTCCTTGGAATTCCTACTTTCTGAGGATGCTACCTGTGGGATCCAGGTGTTCTCACCTGTTCTTCAGCAATGATTTACTCTTCTCCAATTTTATTCAGCATCATCAACAACAACCCTAGCAGCAGGCAGTAACAATTATTAGTAATTCCATTTGCTGGAGCGCTTACAATGCGAATGATAGTTTTTATCTAGTACTATCTGCAGGGACTAGTATATGTGAACTACATGTGCTTCACAGGGACCGTGTAGATATTAAGATTATCCCCATTTTACAGATGAGGAAACTGAGGCACAAAGAGATTAATCCACCTGCCCACAGGCACCAAGCTAATAAACACCCTAAGCAAGATTTGGACACGGGTCCCTCAAATCCAAACCTAGTCCACACATTTTCTACCATGCTTCTAGTCTACCTTTGAAAAGAAATGGTAGTATAACCCTCAGTCAGTAACTAAATTATGAATGAATTGATTGACTCATTAATATTTATTAAGCCTCAACTATATATCAGGCACAATACTGGGTCCTCTTTCAAATTCATCTACTCAGCAAACTCAGCTGTCTGAAACTCTTGTGAGAAAAAAGAACTGTGCAAAAAAGTCTCTGAACCATCCAAACGTACCATAACATTCACACACTACATTTATTTGAGAAATACTCCCCCAACTTCTTTACTTTCTCTATACACAATGTAAATAAGCTGGTCATCTAAAATCAGAGATCTGGGTTTGGGTTCCAGGTCCATCACTCCCTAGCTATGGAGTACTGGGTGATTTACCTAACTCCTTCAAGCTTGTTTCTAATATTTAAAATAGAAGTAATATCTCTGAGGTGGTTTTAAAGATTAAATCAGAAAATGGATGTAAGGTGACTATTCTTATAACTGACACTTAGTAGGAGCTGAAAAATCTGTTATTAGCAGTAGTTGGGGCATTACTAATTCACTACAGAAACACTTACTATGTATGCGTTGATGATTCCCAGCACTCTGTCTATGCTCTGCACTTATTTTCATCTAAGAAAATACCCAGGAGGTCAGTTGTGAGACTCATGAGATAATCAGTGTACAGGCTAAACAGGGTACCAGGCATAGGGCAGGCACACAGATGGTGTCGGTTCTGCCCATTGAAGGCTCTTCTCTGGCTAGAGGGCCATTGTTTTTGTTGGAGCCGAGGACACAAGGTAGGAAGTGGCAGAGCTAAAAGTTGAAGACACATCTGGTGGCTTCCAATCCTGCACCTGGGAGTAATTAGATTGGAGACATTTGTCCCAAATGGGGAATAGATTCTCACACATTCCCAAGTCACTGAAGCCAACTCAGCTGACCTACATTCCTTTTTGCAACTTTCAAAATTTCTGCCGTAACTTTTGCTCTTCTCATTGAGGATGCCTGGTTTCCAGGCATTAGAGAAAGGAGTGGTCCCGGGGAAATATTGCCTTCTACCAATCCAACATTAGACACAGTTCAATTTCTTAATGACATTTCTGATCATTATGCCATGCTTCTAACTGAAAATTAATAATTGAAACTCCAATTATTACAAGAGTCAATAGAAGGCAACTCTAGACAGGAACTTGCTATGCTAGGCAAAAGCTTTAATTCTCATTCGCTTTTTAAATTCAATAGGTGTCTGGTTATTCAATTATTTAATGAACATGCATTTCTTTTGGCTATATCCTGGGAAGAAGTTTCAAAATAAAAGGACCCAGAAGTGTTTTTTTTGATAAGCTGTTAAGTGTTATTTAGACTTCCGGTTCTGGCAATATGGTAGACTGAATTTACGGAGAGAATTCAGTACCAAAGCCAAAGCCATATAGAAATGTGGAACAAAATAAAATGGAAGAAAATTAAGTAAGGAATGTTTAACCAGAGCATTAAGTGAAAGAACTGAAGCTGTGATGGCCCAGAAGTATAAAGACATAAGCATGAACCTTAACAGCTAGGAGCTGGGGTTTGAACATTCGTGTCAGGGGAAGAAGATGTGGACCCAGGGCCACATGAGGCAGCGAGTTAGAACACAGAGCCTGAAACCCCTGCATGATGTCAGGACCTTGGAAGAGTCTCCTCCATCCACGCATGAGATCTCTGCCCATCGAGCTATAGAGGTGGCAAAGAAGCTCGTTTTCCCTCAGGTCTTTGGATAGAAAAAGAAACAAATTTTGCCAGGATATAGAAAAACTCAAGCCTGTGGCACATGCAAGTATGAAATCTAAATTTGCACCAACTGTGGTTTACTAGAATCCTAAACCAAGAAATTAATGTAAAAACTGGCCCAGGGCCAATGAAACCTCTGTGGTGCTTGGTTAAATCCAGCACAAAATAGCTCTATCGACTCTGTAAGGACACTTCCATAACCTTGAATGCAAGAAAATCCCATTGGAAAAAATAAAAACAAGAACAAAACCCATAGCACCTGAAGATGAGTTTACCAAAAAAAAAAATCACAAATCACCCAAGAAAACACTTTACCAGCAGGCACAATAAGGAGGCTTACCACCCTGGAAATGCTAAAATAGTCTGAGAGATCACAAATGTATTTCAACGACTAAAAAGATAAATGAAGGGATAACAATCGTATTAAGAGGACAAGACACTACGAAGGCAGGTTTGAAAAAGAACCAAATAAAACTTGAGAAATGAAAAAACACAGTCATTACAATTAAAATTCACAGGCTGAATAAAATGGCAGATTAAGCACCGTTCAAGAGGGATACAATGAACTCAGAGAGAGGTTTGAGGAAGTTTCCCATAAGGTAGCTCAGGGAGATAGATGGAAAATATAACAGACCTGTTAAAACAAAGGAGGAGAGAATCAGAAGATCCAATGTACATCTAATGGAAATTTCAAAAGGAGAGAATGGGGGAGAGGAACTATTTGAAGTGATAAGATAGGAGAATGTTCCAAAAATGATGAATGACATGAAACTATGGAATAGTAAAGGCAAAGAAAAAATTATAAAAGCTCGTAAGTGTTGGTTTCTCTGAGTTTTCTCAAAGGGATCAATCTTTGGCCAGCTGAAGAATTAAGAAATAAGAAGCGTCCATGGATTAAAAGAAACACAAGACTGGGCAATCATCCCTGGGGAGACTGGTGCTCTGTCAAGCAATTCTGTTCTCTATCGTATCAGTCTGAAAACCAGGGCAACTACTATGTACCACGAATACTATAGAGCGGAAGATTTCATTAGCGGTCCTAATTCTTCATTCCTCACCTCATGCCCTTTGCCCTGAACTTTTCAGTACTTCCTATTAAAGGCAGAGGGAAAAATGTGCCCCAGCTACCCTGCTAGTTCAAGGGAGATGAGAGACTTACACAGCCCATACGGACCCAACCCACAGATTGGAGTCAAACCCAGCTAAGCCCAGTTTAGTTCAGCTGACACCCAACTGAACCCTAGCCACATGAGTGGGAATAAATGATCATGTTAAGCCCCTGAATTTTCCAGTTGCTTGTTCATGCAGCATGATTGTGGCAACAGTTGCCGAGTGCATATATTATCTCAAAAGACTTCACAACTCTGGTATAGGCATTGTTGCCCCTATTTTACAGTTAAGGAAACTCAAAGGCTCCAAGAATCAAGAAGTAACACAACGTGCCCTGTGTCACACAAGAACAGGTTCAAGAACTGAGGCTTGGGCTTCCCTGGTGGCGCAGTGGTTGAGAGTCTGCCTGCCGATGCAGGGGACACGGGTTCGAGCCCTGGTCTGAGAAGATCCCACATGCCGCGGAGCAACTGGGCCCGTGAGCCACAATTGCTGAGCCTGCGCATCTGGAGCCTGTGCTCCGCAACAAGAGAAGCCACGATAGTGAGAGGCCCGCGCACCGAGATGAAGAGTGGCCCCCGCTTGCCGCAACTGGAGAAAGCCCTCGCACAGAAAAGAAGACCCAACACAGCCAAAAATAAATAAATAAATAAATAATAATTAAAAAAAAAAAAAAGCTACAGAGACATAAAAAAAAAAATTAAAAAAAAAAAAAAGAACTGAGGCTTATTCAGCCTGTACAGCCCAAAGTTTTAGCTTCTGTATCACACTGCTTCTCAACAAATGTTTGGTTGGATGAATGAACGAACAGATGAATAACATTTCATCGACGGCACCCACCCAAATGCACGCTCAGGGCCTGTCCACCTTAAGGCCAGAGCAAACTCATCAACGTATCCGAAGAGGCTCACTTTCCTTTTATGAGGTGTCTGCTGCACAGAGAGCTTGCCCAGGAAATGAATCCCCTTCATGCCAGGGGGAAAAAAAGACTGCACTGGAGTGGAAGATAATCCCAGACTGTCAGGCTTCCTGGCAAGCGGATGGTCTTCATGGTCCAGCAGAGGGTGTCAAGGATGGGACCTCTGGAGGTTCACAATAGGCAGCTGATGAAGGCCTCATCTACATGGCCGACACGGAGGCCCACAGCTGATCCGTGTCTTAGAGCCTGGTACTTAGCAGCTGCAGAAGCACAGTTTGACTGGAATAGCTCCCCGTCTGAACCACTGGGATGGTAAATAATTAATTGCCTTGTTCTACTTGGGGTGGGAACAGGCAGATCCTTCTGAGAGACTACAGAGGGTCCCTGTTCAAGTAGCAGAGGAGAAACGTGTTTAGACCCTCATCCCTCTGTGAGACTGGCCATCTCAACATAAACGGAAATAAAATCGATGATACAATTTAAAAACTTGAGATTTGGATCCTGCTTTCGATTTCACAAAATAGTTTAAAATTTATTTCTGGTTCAGTAGAAAAAAATTAGACAAAGGATAGGAACAGTCTATTCGGAGAAGAACAAACACAAACAGCTAATAAACATATGAAAAGATGTTTGGCCGCACTGATAATTAAAGAAATGCAGATCAAAACAAAAAAGAAATGCCGGGTTTTTTTCCCCATCAGGCTGATAAAATTGGAAAAGCTTGATAATTCCCAGTGTCTGCCCCTAGGGAAGGGGCGATCTCATATGCTCTTGATGGGAGTACAGGCTGGTGGAACGTTTTAAGGGATGCCTTGGCAACATCCATCAAAATTTAACTACATACGTTTTAGCCTATCAGTTCTATTACTGGAAATTTACTCTCCAGTTATACCCACCTCCCCAAATAGGTCAAGATAGGCGTGTCAGGAATTCACTAAGAAGTTATCTGTAATGGCAAAAATCTAGAAATATTTAAGTGTCTGTGGACAGAGGTTGAAGTTAACAATCTCAGGTACATTGAAACAATGGAAGAACATCCAGCAGTGAACAAGAGTGAGTTAGTTCTGCAGGGACTGAAAGCAAAACATCTAGACATGTCGTCAAGGGGAAAACACGAGGTGCAGAGCAATGGGTAGAGAAACCTCTTTCGTGTAAATAAAACTTGGGTCTACATTTTTTTTTTCCTGGAAGAATAACAAGAAAATCTTTCACAGTTGTCACCTTTGGAGAGAGGCAATTAGGAACCTAAGATGAGTTATGTGTTTTATCTTTCTGTACGCTGCACTTTCTGACCACGCAGGTCTATTTTTTTTTTTTTTTTTTTTTGGTCACGCTGCACGGCCTGCAGGATCTCTAGGCCACCAGGGAACTCCCCCATGTCTATTTTTTTTTTTTTTTAACTTAACAGGAATTATCTGGGCAAGGAGATTAAAGGCCTTTTTTGTTTTCCTTACCCTCACACACGTTAAAAATCTAATAAATGTTACAATTTATTATAAAAAAGATGTGCTAACCCTAACATAGTCAAGTGCCAGGCAGGTGAGGATGAAGTAGCCAAGGCTGGGAGTCACCCACGGGCGTGGCAGTGGCCTCGTGTACAGGGAAGGACATGAAGGAGAGACCGAATCCTCTAAGTGGGTTTCTTTGGAAAGCCCGAGTGGTCCTCTCTGGGGACAATCAGAAAAAAGACAAAACTGCGGCTTGGGAGATGGAAAGGAGACAGTGGATGGCAGAGTTGGACAGATGCTTCCACGTGCAGCCTTGAAAGACACGAAAGGAACAGAAGAAAGTCTCAAGATACTGCAAGGGCACAGCATGCCTTCCAGGCAGCAGGGAGGGGAAGGATCCCAGGAGGGCCATGGCGAGAGCCCAGGAGAGGGCCCCCTGGGTTGAGGAGCATAAGCAGTAAACCCATGGGTGACTGGAAAGTTCTGGAAGCCACTGGGGAGGGGTGGGCATGGTGCAAATCCTCCCGCAGTTAGTTAGGCAGGGTGAGGGGGAAAAATAAAGGTGCCTCCTATTATTCTATCTCAAGTGTCCATGTTTCTTTTCCCACTGGACTCTAAATGAGAAGCCTCTCTGTCTCCTTTACCGCTCAGCACACAGTAGGACCTGCTTGTGGAACAAATGGGTTGCTGACACCTGCTGCTCAGTCTGGCCTCTCCTTTTCCTGACACCTTGTTTGCATCTCACACACATCCCTGCAACACTGCAGCCAGGTAGCCTTCAGAGCCCAGGCTCTGTGGCCAGAAGTTATTATTTATCCATGCAGAGAAGTTCAGAGAACTCCTGGAAAGGCTGACCTATTTCACCAGTTAGGCGATATCTGAACAATAAAGATTCATTTGACTCTATTAGATCAAATGTAAAAATAAAATTAAAATTAATTAAAAACTACAGCATACAGCTCCTTACAAAAACACCTTTGATGTGCATTCAGCACACTGAACAGCTGCAGTTAGGGAAGGCAAGGAGGTTTCAATTATCCCGGCTACTGGCGGAAAGAGATAACGTGGATAAAAGAAATCCACAGATAATCAAAATTAACAATCCTTTATTCTTTCTCTCCGTTTCAATGTCGTCCCTAACACGCTCTTGTGAGGACCTATAAGAAATACTCAAGATTTGTTGAATCTTCTATTCTGTCCCTTTTTCTGTAGAGGCAGAGGTGTTGATAAGGTCAGGGACAGAAGTGGTCTGTGCTGAGAACCTACTGTGTGTCAGGCCAGGGCTGGGCTGGGCATTCTCTGTTTGCCCCTCCACCTCCTTTTTCTGCTTTTTCCTACCTTGTTCTGTGCCCCAGGAGGCTGACCTTTGGAGGTACTGTCACTGATGTTCCTTTCCCTCTGACTTCTGGCTGGGTTTAGCCAATGGGAGGCACTGGCATCGGAGAGCGAGAGGAGAGAGAGGCTGGGGTATTTCCTCCCCCCACACCTCCCTGCTAGGCTGTGAGTTGGCAAGGGCTTCTTTCTTCTTTCCAAGGCCATGGGTCCCCATCCAGCACCCTCTCCTGTAGACACAGTTCTTTCTCAGTAACTGCTCCCACCCGTTCCCTTGTAGGCCTAGGGGTGGTGACGATTCCCTGCTATTGCTAATCCTGGGCTATTGCACCATCCCTTACTGGTTTCCTGACAACTTGACATTAATTAAGCTCTTCTCAATCACCCCATTTGAGTGTGCCATCAGTGCCCTGCACTTATCATTCGTTGTCTCATGTAGTGTCCCCATTTCCAAGAGGAGAGAGAGCCTCAAAGAGGATGACCCCTTGCTTGTGGTCGTACCTCTAGGAAACGGCAGAACCAGAATCCCCAGCCTGGTATGTCTAACCCTAAACCTTAGTGATCTGACAGCCTGATTATACTGCTGAGAAACCAAAGCAATCAGTGAGAATTTGCAAAATGTACAAGAGAAACACTGGAAAGTTTCTCAGAGTTGAAAGGATTAGAAGCCTGGGTCTTTAAGACTGTTCATGACAGGTGTGTCTAGATCTGGTAGGAATCCTGCGTTTTACCAATTACTTTGCCTCTTGGATTCCAACTCCTAAAGGTCTTGTTTCTGGACTCGAAGTCTCACAAGGCAAGCCACCTTCAGATTTTGTGACTTCCACTGGGCTATCGGGCTTTCTGGGGACGGGGCTTGGGAGTGAGGGAGATGCGCAGCTAGGTAATCAATCCTCTACGTCTTTACTCATCCATTTGTCTGGTCACTCCTCTTACTAAGGAACTGCTCTGTTCCAGGTCCCGTGGGGTTGCTAAGATGAGCAAGACACAGCAGAATATCCAGACCCTATTAGATGATTGTCTTATGTGGTGGAAAGAGATCTGTACAAGATGTAGTGTGAGCACAGCAGAGGGCACTTCACCTAGCCAGGATCAGTGGCAGAGGCGTCCTGAGAAAGCAACCCCTGAGTTGCATTTTAGGATGCGTAGGAGTTAGGGTAGTGGGGGTATGGGCGGGGAGCGGGGGAGGGCAGGGACAGTCCAGGCAGAGGAAGTAGCCTGAGCAAAGGATGAGTGCCAGGGAATGCCAGAAGTTCAGCATTTCCAGTGGTGGAAAATGGGCTGGAAAGGCACACAAGGAACAGTCATGGTGGGTCTTGCTCAGGGTACTAAGGGACTAGGCCCAAGTTCTAAGATTAGGGTTCAGTGTCGAGGCCAGCCTAGAAGCCTCAAGAACTGGACGGTATCTCCCAAAAGACTGCTTTACCTTCTTAAAGAACTTATTTAAAGAGTTTTCAGGGCTTCCCTGGTGGCGCAGTGGTTGAGAATCTGCCTGCTAATGCAGGGGACACGGGTTCGTGCCCTGGTCTGGGAAGATCCCACATGCCGTGGACCAACTAGGCCCGTGAGCCACAACTACTGAGCCTGCGCGTCTGGAGCCTGTGCTCCGCAACAAGAGAGGCCGCGATTGTGAGAGGCCCGCGCACCGCGATGAAGAGTGGCCCCCGCTTGCCGCAACTACAGAAAGCCCTAGCACAGAAACGAAGACCCAACATAGCAATCAATCAATCAATCAATAAATAAATCTTTAAAAAAAAAAAAAAAAAAGAGTTTTCAAACCTGGTCAGAAGTAAAGACAATACTTTAATGAACCCCTACAGACCTATGACTCAGGGTGCTGTTCTGTAATCTCCTCCAATTTCAGATCAGGATTGGACCTAGGGCCTGAAGCTCACCTGGCCTGCAGGTGCAAAGACCCTCAGTTACAAGGACAGGACAGTGGGAGGCATCAAGGGTCAGCCAGCTGAACCCCAGCCAGAGGTGCTCCCTGAAGCCTGACAGCAATAATGACAGGCAAATCCTAAATAGATGACTAATAAGGACCTACTGTATAGCACAGGGAACTCTACTCAATACCCTGTAATGACCTATATGGGAAAAGAATCTAAAAAAGAGTGGTTGTATGTATATGGATAACTGATTCACTTTGCTGTACACCTGAAACTAACACAACATTGTAAATCAAGTATACTCCAATAAAAAAAAAAAATGACAAGCAAATCCTGACCCACTTGATTCTGTTCACCTGCCCCATAGAAGGGTGGAGGGTTAGGGGCACAGAGCTAATGAAATAAAAGCAATAAAGGAGAAAGAGCTGACACATGTCTTTGGCACATGGGCTGCCAACCGCCCCCCCCCACCCCCGCCACCGTTCCTGCCCCAAGTAGAGGCTTCTGGAGTAAAAGAGAATATACAGGTCAGCAGAGCAGATCACACAGAATCTCCACCTGACCTGTTATCAAGGCCACTGCATGTGCTGTTCAGAAGGGAAAACTTCAAGCTGAACTTGAGACCAGAGAGGATCCCGATTCCACAAATGCTATCATTAAGAATCATCATAGATAATGTGGTTTTAATTAGAAGGGTTGAGATATTGGCAAGTGTTCAAGAAGCTCATCATCTGAGAATCCGCCAGCACCGTGGGTGCAGACAGCCTGCAGAATGTGAGGCTGCGCAGGTGGAAGAGTTCAAGCCTTCTTCCTGCACCCCCGGGGGTGAGGGGTCACTCCATTCACAGTACAGACAGAGGGGATAGAAAATGCCTTGCATGAATGAGGAGAGGGAGAGAGGCTTGGTGGCTTGTCATGTGCCGAGGTAGAAAGGGGTTTTGAGGTCAGACAGGCCTCTCTATCAGATACTGACGGTGAGAACTTGGACAAGATTATAACCTTTCTGAGCCTTGGTTTCCTTGTGCGTCAAGTGGAGATAACTACACCTACGCACCGCAGGGCTAACAGAAGGATTAAATGAATTAACGCACCTCAACCCTGGTGCAAGTGACCTGGTACGAACTGGACGCGCAGAAAGCATTTACCGTTTACGTCCTTGTCCTGCGTCCCCAAGCCAGCAGGCAGGGGCCACATCTGAGCCCAAGTCTTTGTGAAGCCAGAGGCTCAGCCCCTTCAACAACTGCACACAACCTCTCACCCACTGCTGGCAAGGAACCAGGACAAGGCTTTATTTCACGGGGGTCAAGTTTGCAGTCAGTAAAAGTGACCTTGACTTGTAAAACGCCAGTTTTCAAGTGTGAGAAGTTTCCTGTTGCATCTCTAAATCCTATTAGCCTCCTGCACCAGGGAATCTTTAGGAATCTTTACCAGCAGTGATTCCATTAAATACCAATAGATGGCCAGCCTTCTGAGCACATCACATCATCCTTTCCTGCTGACAAAGCTGGGGGCTTAGGCAGACGCCCCCAGTTATTTCAACCAGGGTGCCAGGGAAAGCGGCTTGCCATTGTATGCAAGTGCCCCATTGTCTCCTGGGCCCCTGAGAATGATATGTCTGTCACTCACGTGAGCCCGCACCTCTCTAGGCAGGCAAATCACCTTCATGCTGGTCTGTACCTGGCAAAGTGCATAGCTTTTACAATACCTGGCAATTACCTTACGTAGCTTTTCAACTAATCCTACAAAATAGATTTTATCAGCCCCATTTTACAGGAGAGCAGACTGAGGCTACAGAAAGTATGTGATTTACGGAAGGTCACAGGATGAGGAAATCCATGGGACCCAGACTTGCCTGTTTTCTGGCTAGAGACCCCCTCGAGGGCAGACAACGTGACTTGGCCCCCTAGTGAGCCAGCAGGCAGTGGAGCGCGTCCTGGAGAAAACACATGCTCGTGGGATCAGTGATCAACCACTTGCCTTAATTCAGCTCCCTTCCTCCTCCCCGGACAGCTCACCTCCTGGTGCCAGCTCAAGGCTCTCCAAGGCTGCCCCACATTATCACACCCTCCCTGGAGCCCCTGCTCCCGACACAGAGGGCCTGAGGCTCTGCTTGGGACCCAAACCCAGACGATGCCCGTTCTTCCCCGAGCCCTTCCATTCCTTTCTCCAGCAACTCCTTGAGCAAAGAGACAACTGAGCTGTGAAGATGATGCTTTTGGAGCCTGGCTTTTCCTCTTCTTGGGAGGAGAGGAAAAGAAAAGGGAGAAAATGAAGCTGCTTTGAGAGGGCAGCGCAGTCAGTGTGTCATCACCTGGGCTCTGAAGTGGCTCTAACTGAACGACAATTGGCCATGAGGCACAGGGACCCGTGTTCCCGTGTACCTGGATCTGACAGGTGTGGAGAGGGAGGCTGCCTAGGGGGGAGTTTCTGACAATGAGCCCTGCAGGCTGGACCTCATGTACGGGAAATTCCCGGGGCAATGCCTCCCCCATCCACTGAACCCCTCGCCCCAACACCTTCGCACCCCACGTTCGAGCATAACGCAGTACCTGGCGGTGGACCTGGGCCTCCTTGGGCTTCTGTGAGGTGACCCAGCAGAGCTGCCGTCATGCTTCTGGGGTGGGGGAAAGCTGTAGAATTTGACCTCACAAACCTGCACGAAGGCCTGTGTTGGGGCCCGTGGAACAGACACTAATTAGGCACCGACCATGTTCCTGGCCCTGTGCTAAGGCCTGTTTCCATGCATTCATCACCATCCCAGGAAGTGCTACAGGGAATGGGGATGGGTTTCTCCTTGGGGTGATGAAAATGTCCTAAAATTGATGGTGGTGACAGTTTCACGACTTGATGAATCTACTAAAAGCCACTGAACTGTGCATGATCTGCCTTGTGAATATTTCAATAAAGCTGTTATCAAAACAAAAGGAGAAAGAAAAAGAAAAGGTGTATCACTAATAGGATATTATTTGAATCCATGTTTTCTAACTCAAGGTCTGAATCTCTAACTAAATAAAATACAGTTCCTGCTCTCAGGTTTCTTTTCTTTTTTTCTTTTTTTGAATTTTATTTTACTTATTTTTTTTTATACAGTAGGTTCTTACTAGTTATCCATTTAATACATATTAGTGTATACATGTCAATCCCAATCCCTATTTTCTAATAGGGAAGAGAAGGAAAATACTCAAATTATTAAAAATGTAAGATGGAACAGGGTAAGTGCTCCATGGGAGATTTAAGCAGGAACATGAGAGTTTGTCAGAACCAGCTCAGAGAGGTCACGGATTCGAGGTTTTCTAAGTTGCGCTGGGAATGCAAAACTTCTGCCCCAGTGTCCCCGCTGGTACACATGTCAGATCACGTGTCCAGCTCTGGAACAGGGGACCAATCATGATAACACAACCCTTACACAGTTATAAGTGCTTTTGATACGCCAGATACTCTTCTAAAGGCTTCCGCTATAACAACCGATTTACACCCCACCGCAACCCGATGAGGTAGGTACTATAATCCCATTTAGACCTGAAGGTCAGAGAAGTGTTGTAAGTCACCACAGGCCATACAGCAAGTAAGTGGCAGAGTTCCAGCCCTGGTTTTCTGGCTTGAGTTAATACAACCTCTACACTATGTGGCTGACGGGCCCCCTTACACCCTGTCTCACTACCACTGACTCTGCCCTGTGCCCTCCCTCCCCGAGATCTAAATTCTGTAAGGCTGCTGGGATTGGAGTGACCCTTGGGGTGAGTGTTACAGAGGAGTAGGGAATGTGGACTCAGAATAAAACACAGTCCTTCAGACACAGCACAGGAAAGGGAAGGGCCCTGGCCCGGGAGCTGGTGCCTGGGTTCTGAATACAGCTCTGCCACCAAGCCCTGCTGTTCCTTGCTTCTGTCTGGGTCTCGGGTTCATCCTCTGTGAAACAAAAGGGTCGGACAGGAAACCTTTAAGCTTCCTTTTGCCCTAAAACCCTAGGATTCTCAGTCCAAGGCCTGGTCCCCACTCAATTTGCTGTCTCAGGGCTACACACTGGCTGTGAGTCCTGGAGGCACGCAGGCCCTATCTGTGACCTTCCTGATTCTCAGCATCCAAGGAGGCCCCCTGACCACACAGAGTTGGGGCTATGCTTCCCAGGAACCTTGTTAATTCCTGACTCCATCTTCCCCCTTGTCCTACCTATGCAGGATGGCCACTCCCTCCTAAATATCACTATTTTTGTCTCCAGTGTCCGGCTCATGGTAGTTGCCAAATTGTTAATGAATGAATGAGTGAGTGACTAAATGCCTGCCTGTAATAAACCCTTATCACAAGGCTGTAATGACTGTTTACTCATCTGTCTTCTTCAAAGAGCTATGATTTCTCCAATGCCTAGGGCTTTTGTGCTGGGTTCTGTTCTGGTCATATTCAGGACAAAATGATTGTGGTGAAATGTTCTAAAAGGTGCAGTAGCACAAAATATGTGACTTTGGAGCTGACTCAGGAAATCTGGGGAAGCTGCAGGACACACACAGCTGATACTGACAAGCCCGGCCATGGGAAGCAAAGTGCTGGACACACAAGGGTCACAGGACTTTGAGCTCCAGAGCCACCAATAGCACCTGGAGGAGGGGCCAGGATTGTTCATGCCGCTCTGGGCCAGGCCTAGGAGGGGGTTCAGACCCAGAGGTGATTCAGACTGTTCGCTTTTGCATCTGGCTGGCTCTGAACCCCTCTAGACCAGCACTGTCCCGTAGAACGTCCTGCACTGACAGCACGTTTTATACACCTGTGCTGTCCAATACAGTACTCGTCACATGTAGACTAAAACACTTGAAATGTGACTAATGCAATTCAGGCACCGAATTTCTTATCTTATTTTCTTTTAACTAAATTAAAATAGCCCATATGGCTAGCGGCTACCACGTTGGACAGCACAGGTCTGGACCTTTAATGCATACGGCGTGTCTGAATAGATCCACACCTGACTTCATGATCGCACACCCCTGACCCCACACGATGAACCAGGCCAGGCCCACGAGGACTGCGTGCTGCTCAGTTAGCAAGCCTGGCTACTCCCTGACCTCCAGCTCGGGCATCGGAAAGCTGGGCTCTGGCCTCAGCTCTGCCTCTGACAAGCTATGGACGCGCTGTTGGGACTCTGAGCCTCAACTTCCTCATCTTGCAACTTCACAGGCTCATTGGGGAAAAAGAGGAGAACACGTATGGCAATTAGCTGGCCCATACCGGGCACTCCACAAGCACTGGTGCCCTCCTCTGGTCCCCTCCTCCACCCAGCTCCTCACCCCTGTTCTGTACTCTGAAGGGTCCCATGATCTATTGGAATTCAAGGACTCTCAACCATGTGATGGTTCCTCTAGAGTCCAACCTGCCTTTTCCCTCTGGGTGTGGCATGGGTCTGAGCCCTTAGCCCATCCGCAGCTCCCTCTGGATCCCACACCACTGACCCCTGAGAACAGCTCTCCCCACTCTCCACTGGTTCTGGGGGCCAGGCTAGGAATACACAAGGAGAGAGAGAGAGAGATCTGTGGGTGCAGCAGGATATGGTAGCTTACACATTTTTTTTTTTTTTGGATTGTTTTTTTCTTTAGGAGGAGGGATGTTATGGGTTTGGGGATGAAACTGCTTAAAAAGCACAGATCCTGACAAAACAAAGCCAGTGCCTTCTTCCTCCACAGTCAGTCTCTCAAATTTCTCCCCCAACCCCCAGAGACAAATCCTGGGGTAGGCCTCCGAGTTCCTCCGAAGAAAGATGTTATGCTGCCAACATTTGGTTTCTTATAACCTCTGGATGGATGAAAGCAAGTCATACACGTGCTCCACGGAGACTCCAAAGGGGCCTGTGAAGAACATGAGATCACAGCCCAGCAAGGGTTTCCTTACTTTTTGAGAAAAACAGCCTTCAGGATAGATTACTTTTTCTCGAGGTGGAGACAGCGTGATGGAAGGAAAAAGTCTCAGAGCTAGGAATCTGAAGTTCCAATGGTTTGTGAATGCCCAGATATGCCAGGCACCAAGCCTGCATCTTATTACACACAATGGGTCCGAGCTCTGCACTTGACCAGGGGGAGTCTTGGGGGCTCAGTTTACCCTCCCATACAATGGGGCCAGTAATGAGCCTGCCTCACGGGGCTGCTGTGAGAGACCCCCGAGAGACTGAGGAGTTGTAAAGTGCCATGTAGCACACTGTTTCCCATGGTCTTCCACGAGCTCTATTCATGGAGACCAGCCTGGACCTTTCTTTGAAAATTACCAGATTCAACAAAAAACATGTGGCTCGGGGCAGGGAGCCCCCCAGGAAGTGGACATCGGCCCTGACGATTACATTACCACTACCCGTGGCTAGAACCGAACACAAATTTTCTAAGTGTAAACTGCTCCTTCCATCCATGCTTTGAAGATCAGGCTCTTTCATACCCCCATTTCCTCACTACAGCAAGAAGAGATGTCTCGGAAATGAGACCTCGAGATGCAACCCTGAAAACAATTTTAAAAGGAATGTGTGACACAGCGAGTGGTCGAACTGCCTGGAGAAGCGGCGTGATGTATTAGGTTTAAAGAGAGGGAAGAATTTAGATTCAAATCCCAGCTGAGTTCTAGGCTGGCTGTGTGATCTTGGCCAAGTTACTTAACATCTCTGAGTCTTTTAAGTAGCTTAGCTATAAAATAGGGATAATGGTAACTACATGGAAGGGTATTTTGGAGGCATATGTGGGGGTGGGGTGATACATAAAGGTGACTAACGTAGGAGAGGCTTAATAAATATTCACTGAATTGAGATGAATCGAATCAGTGCACACCATTCTTGCTTCCCTGCCTCCCCCCAACACCTCTGTTGAAAGCTCAGCTTCACTAGCTCTCCCTGCCCCACGCGCCCAGCGCAACATTCTTTTCCAATGGACTCCGTGGCTACAGGAAGATGGAAAGCATTTGGCCAGAACGCCGACCTCATTAACTCCCTCGTCTCTCCATCTGTTATCTATCAGGAACCCCTTGCAAGGAGGCAGGTGACCAATAAAGCCCTCCCGTTTCCCTTTGTCTCTGGGCCAGTGCGTGACCGTGCAAAGCCGTCCGCAATCGTGGGTCCCCGTCAGGGCTCAGCTCTGGCCTGTGATTCGTAACTAGAGCAGGGGTTTTTCTGGGCTCAGGAAAGGAAAGCTAAGTTCACAGCCAACTCGGAGGCAGCAGCCATCCCAGCTGGCCTCCTCTGTAGGTCAAGAGAGAGTCTGAAAACCAGCAAATGACACTGCAAACACGGTGGAGTAAGGAGGTCATTATTCACAGCACCAGGATCTCGGATTTAAATGAGTTCTTTATTCCCCTAGGGCATTGAAAACATTACTTGATTTATAAAAGGGAGAGCTGCACTGTAGTTTTCCAGGAACTTGAAGTTTGCAGAAAGTAAGTTACATACAGGGAGTCCATGTAGACGGTAAATGCTCAACAAATGTGAACTGTTATTACATCAAACATTTGCTGAGGACTTTATGCTTGCTGCTGGTAGGACATGGGTTTGACTCCCGAGTTTCCTGATGTCCAATGGGAAACAGCAAACATTATCAATTCCACAATTTCCCAGTGTCTACAAGTGTGTGTACAATACTACCAGGATGAGTGCAACCATTACTGGTACTGATATCGGAGAGAAATATCTCCCACAGGTCCTCATAGGACAGACGTTGTATAATATGAAGAAAAGGGTTTCAGGAATAGCCCTGCAGGAAGACTCAGGGGCCATCTTCCTCAAGTTGCTGTAGCCCTTGCTTATCAGTACCCGACAGCAGAGAAGCCGTTGCTACTCTTCTCTCTGAGATGCCAGAGCAGCAGCTAAAAATGGCTGGAACGGCTGCCTTCACATCCCAAGCTACTAGCACCCAGCATCCATCTTTTGGCCTTCGTGTTTTGTCAGTAAAGAAATTAGAGTATTATTAATCAACAAATCAGTCAAATAAGCCTCATTACCATTAAAGAAGAGAAAGTAAGCTTTATTTATGCAGTTATAAGGCATTTAAAAAACAAAGAGATTATTATTAATACTTGAGCCTGGCAATCTTCCCAGAGTGGTAAACCGGCAAGGGCTTTGTTCTTGAAGAGGCGACACAGCAGTTACAGATTCCCGCCTCCCCTGCTCCAAGCTCCTAATGCGTGGGATGCCTCCTGAATATTCAGGGAGGTTAGGAGGGCCCCTCTGCCTTCAGGGCTGTTTGGGGGAAACAGCAGTGGGTTGCAAGTTAGGGGGCTAGTGTATTTTGTGACTCTGGCCAAAACAAACAGCCTCTCTGGGCTGTGGTTTCTCAGCAGGAGCATGTGAGAAACTGAACTAAAATTACTGGTAGAGCTTTTAAAAAAAGACTAGGTCTCCATCCCATTTCAGACCAACTGAATCAGATCCCTGAGGGCGGGGCCCAGGAAATGGTGTGTTTAAGAAGAGCTCCAGGTGATTCTAGAACACAAGCGGGGATGGCCAACCACAACCTGGTGGTTCTCTAGGTCCATCCTACCTTTGGTCTTATCAACGCTTGGGATTTCTTAGAGAGTTCTCATCCAGGGTTCTCAGACACTAATGCCTGCAGTGGGCCCACAGGTAATCTAATGAGTGAAGCGGACCAGGTACAGGAAAAAGACGCTAACCTGCTTTGAGACTAAGCATAACACCCGCTGGGTTATATTGTTTTTAAGATATGGTATAGGAAAATTCAAATAGCCAAACCCAAAGTATCTGCCAGCCGCAGACAGCCCACAGGTCCTGGTTTGAGACCACTGATAAACAGACATATCCCAGGCCCCTGTAGATGGCCAACTCACTGGCCTGTGATTCATGAAACTGCACGCTTGCTGGTGACACACACCATCCCTTGTTTGACTTCACATCAGAAGCCCCAGGTGCAGAGCGGACATTCAATAAATGCTGTGTGTATGAATGAACAGTTGAACAAAGGTGTATGAATGGGAATGGGTGAACCCCGGACATTCCTTAATTCTTCAGTTCTACACTGTGTACTAAACTAAAAAGTGTAGGTGTCTAGGCCTGCACTGTCTAATACAGCAGCCACTGGCCACGTGTGGCTATTGCGCCCTTGAAATATGGCTAGTCCGAATTGCTATGTGCTCTAAGTATAAAATATATAACATTTTAAAGAATGAGAATGAAAAACAAGAATTTAAATGTTTCATTGATAAATTTTTATATTAATTCCAGGTTGAAATGATATAATATTTTGAATATTTTATGTTAAATAAAATATATTATTAAAGTTAACTTCACTTGTTTACATGTGACTACTAGAAAATGTTGAACATTATATTTCTGTTGGAAAGTGCTGCTCTGAGCCATTTTTTTTTCAGGTATGTATCCACGACTTTCTTGTGCATGCTTTTTTACCCCAACATTTCTCTCCCACCAATAAACTTTATCCTCCTCTCTTCTCCTCTCCTCCTCATCTTCTAGAAGGATGATAATATGAGAGATGGGGAGGGAATAGGTATTTAGAAGAAAAAAAATTAGTCTTTCCCTAGGGCTGGGAGGATAGACTGTCTATTCCCACCCCCCACCCACTGGTCAAGATGTTTCCTTGTAAATGACCAGAACAACTGTCTCAGCTCCCTCAGCCCAAGATTTCCTTTGTCTGGATACCCTTCCCATTGCCCACTCAGGGAACTCTTACTCATCCTTCAAGACCAGGTCAAATGCTGCCTCCTCTGTGAAGCCCACCCCAATCTCCCAGCTGGAGTCAAGAGGACCCCCTCTTGCCTCTCTTAGTACTCAGCTCCTACTACTATAGTAATACTTCTCTCAGGAACGTTCGTGATCTTTTGACCAGCTGGTCTCTTTCATAATACATTTCAAATATGGGGCTGGTCTACTCTTCAGTGTGTCCCCAAGGTCTGACTCAAGATCTGACACATGCTGAATAAGTGTTGGATGACTGAATGGATCTTCCTTGTCATGAGGAAGTATCTTTTTTCACTCCTTCATCCCCTCAACAAATACTTCCTGAGGACCTACCATGTATCAAGCATACGAAGTACAGTCTAGGCCCAGAGAATACAGCAATGAGTCAAGCAGACAAAAATGCCTGCTCTCAGGAGCTTCCACGCTAGTGCTGGTAAGTACCTTGCATCATCCTGATGCCCAGATGTTCAATAAATGTTCATAAATGTTGCTGCTGGAGAAGAGGAATGATGGGGGGGAGGGGGAGAAGTTCCTGTGCTCCAGAGCCCATCCTTCTGAAAGGCACAGGCCCTTATATCTGCTACTGGTCTCACTAGAGACATCCTTAACAGAGTCTTTACAGCCCTCCACTTACACTGTGTACTCAAGAGTTTAGGAGGTGCTGTAGCAGTGGGACAGTACATATTTATGGGTTCTGATGGAGACGGAGGAGGTTTCTGAATTGACCCAAGCACAGCTTTCCCTTTTCTTACAGGCATAGCAGAAGTGACCAGGAAGACTGGTAAGACTTTCAGGATCATCTAGAAAGAGGAACAATTAAGATTTTTTTTTAATTGAAGCCATCACATTCATTAAGCAAAGGCTCTCTGCCCTTCAATACCACAGAGTTTTGAGTGAGAGACATACATTATGAAATACATACAAGTGATGGACAAAGGCTCCCATCACTTGCAAGTGAGCATTTCCTCTGAACATCTCATGAAGCCTCAAGCTCAGCCCGCACAGAACCAGCTCCTTGTCTTCTCTCCAATCTCAGAGAATTGAGATTCACTCCAGCCAGCAACTGGCAGCCACTTCTGTCGCCTTCTCACCATCCACATGTAGTCAATCATCGAATCCCGTCAATTCTGATTCCTACACACGTCTCTCCATTCACTGCCAGAACCAATGTCCAGCCACCATCACCACATCCCCCAGATGCTGCAGAGCCTTCTCGCCAAACCCCGTGAGTCTACTCTGGACACGGTCCCCTTTCCCGCCCCACCCCAACGCTCTGCAAAGGACACCCACCCTGTTCAAATCCAAAGATGAATGTCCTAGCATGAGAGGAATGTCAGAAACGCCTCACTGCCTAGCCCATAGTCCTGATTCTGAGAGTTGGAAGGACGAATGTTGATGCTGGGTAACTATCTAGAATGATGGAGTAGGGTGTAGGGAATAAGTTTTGGAGTCAGACACACCTGGCTTCAAATCTCAAATCTCTCACTGCCTTGCTTTGTGACCTAGGACACATTAACATCTTTGGTCCTTGGTTTTCTCATCTGTAAAAAGGGCTAATGACACTGAGCTCTGTGGCACAGACTCTCTTGGCCTAAATACTACATACCATAGAGAAAAAATGATGTAAGCCATGTATAGCACTCACACATAATGAGTTCTCAGTAAATGGTAATGAGCTAAAAAGATTATTTTCAGATAGTAAGTCTTTTTCTCCTTAGTGAAAACTACCATTCCTATAGAATCCTGGTCCTGCTCCAGATAAAACACTTCATTACTGGAAAGTTCCAGATGCCTGTATAACCTTCTCTAAATTGATCACATTTTTGTGTGGAGATAATCTAACCCCCCTTCTAGTGTAACTGAGATGGAAGGTCCTTTCTGTTCCTATCATGTGAGAGCCAGTTATCTCTAGCTTTTTTAGGCTTTGAGCTTCTTTTTTTGTTTTGTTTAATTTATAAATTTATTTATTTTATTTTTGTCTGTGTTGGGTCTTTGATTGGGCGTGGGCTTTCTCTAGTTGCGGCGAGCGGGCTTCTCATTGTGGTGGCTTCTCTTGCTGTGGAGCAGGGCTCTAGGCGCATGGGTTTCAGTAGTTGTGGCACACAGGCTCAGTAGTTGTGGCTCACGGGCTCCAGAGTGCAGGCTCAGTAGTTGTGGTGCATGGGCTTAGCTGCTCCACGGCATGTGGGATCTTCCCGGACCAGGGATTGAATCCGGGTCCCCTGCACTGGCAGGGGGATTCTTTTTTTTTTTTTAATTAATTAATTTATTTATTTATTTATTTTTGGCTGTGTTGGGTCTTCATTTCTGTGTGAGGGCTTTCTCTAGTTGCGGCGAGCGGGGGCCACTCTTCATCGCGGTGCACGGGCCTCTCACTGTCGCGGCCTCTCTTGCTGCGGAGCACAGGCTCCAGACGCGCAGGCTCAGTAGTTGTGGCTCACGGGCCTAGTTGCTCCGCGGCATGTGGGATCTTCCCAGACCAGGGCTTGAACCCGTGTCCCCTGCATCGGCAGGGAGATTCTCAACCACTGCACCACCAGGGAAGCCCAGGCTTTGAGTTTCTTTACGTCAATGTAAAGAAGGAAACATAATCAGTTATAAAATTCCCATTCTTCAAGAGAGAAAAACAAAGTGTTTAGGAAAAGCACAAACCATTCCAGTATTGAGACCAGAGAGAACGTTCTCCCCTCTGAACTAAAAAAGAGAGAATTTGGGATAATACAGGGATCGGCCAGCTTTTTCCTAAAGGGCTGGATTGTAACTATTCCAGGCTTTGTGGGCTATCTGATCTCTGTGGCAACTGCTCAACTCTGCCATTGCGGCGCAAAAGCAGCCACGTAGACAGTATGTAGACACACGAGTATGACTGTGTTTCAGTAAAACTTTATTTACAAAAACAGGCAGCTGGCCCCTGGGCTGCGGTTCACTGACCCCTGGTGTCATATGATGAACCACAATCCAGCTATCTGACTTTGAACAGTTTACTTCTGCTCTTTGAACCTTAGTTCAAAATACCAAAAGATGGGAGTTACTGGCTTGATTGAGAGCTAAGTGAAATAAAAGCTGGCCAACCCTCATTTGTGGAATATGTATTTGCGAATTTGCCTACACTTTGTCACCCCCATGTCAATACTCGTGGGCTCTTGTGGTCATTCAGGGACACACACAGGATGGGGGAATTGGAGTCTCCTGATGCTCGAGTTCCCAGCTGAGGCAGAGCCAGGCAAGGCTCTGTGGTCTAGTTTCTGCTCTCATCCTGTAAACAAGTATCCTTTTCACTGTCTATTTAGCGCCACATTTTTCACATTTTTGTTGGTGATTTTGCTGTTTAAAGTGGCCCCAAGCATAGCGCTGAAGTGCTGTTTAGTGTTCCTAAGTAAGAAGGCTCTGATGTGCCTTCCGAGAAAATACGTGCATTACATAAGCTTCGTTCAGGCATCAGTTACAGCACCGTTAGCTCTGAGTTCAATGTTAATGAATCAACAAAATATACTTTAAAAGGTGCTTTGACACAGAAATATCCATGAAAAAAGATGATGTATTGATCAGCTGATGAAAATGTGACCAGAGGCTCGCAGGCACCTAATTCTGTATTTCTCTAGGAGCGGTGTTCAGCATTCATTAATCCAGTGTTTGTGGCTACTTAGAACATAACTGCCAGGAATAAGGAGAATCGCCTGTATAGGAACGTGTTGTCCAAAGCAGTGGACGACAGTCATGCTATTACAAAACTCTCAGTAAGTAACCATGCTGTGACTATGCTATTATTACTAGTGAATCACAATAGTCGTATCTCCTTATGCTGTAATGATGCTATTACTAATTAACCATGCTAGTTCAATTCTATTTGTATTATTTAATAAGAGTGCTATATTGCTGTTATTAAGTGGTTGTAGCCAAAATCAGCCAGAGAATGTGTTCATGTCTTTTTTTCCCCTTGACATCCTGCAGGCAAAATACCAAAAAGAAAGCCTTTCTACTGACTATCTTCCAGGGGCTTCTGCAGACAGAAAACAGAAATAAGGGCTCTCTGGAGCAGTGATTTTGGGTAAAGATCCGAGTGGCTCCGTCCAGGAGAGAAGCAGGGAGCTGCACCTGGTGGGGACTTGCGGCTGGGCCCTCCCGGAGAACACAGGCCTGTCCAGGACCTCACCTGCTCGGAGGGCCGAGAAGACTCTGGAAAGCAGCATCCCTCTCCTTGCTGCCCTAGTTAAAATGCCAGCCTGGTATTTATTTATTTGCTCCCACACAGATGCCAATTATGGGGGGCTGGGGAAAGAGACAATGGCCTCCGTCAGATTGACAACGGCTGCTAAACAAGGGGCCTCTGTGGCGTGTTTAATGAAAAGACCACTGTGTTTTTATTGCATCTATTTGATTTTAGAGTGTCGTTTATAAAACAATTCAACCGGCAGGATTAACTGCTTCTGGGCTTTCTCTTCTCCCTGCGGCTCTGTGGGTGTCCCCTCTCTCCCGTTCCCTTCCTCCCTCTCCCCCCAGCAGGTTCCTTTCTAGACCTTCACGGGCCTCACGGAGAGACCAAGGCCTGCACAGAGCCTCGCCAGGCCAGGACTCGCCAGTGGCTCCTGGATTTGTCACCATCGCCCTCTCTCCCCAGCACCACCTCTAGACTGGCCGCCAACAAGAGCCTCTCAAGCTTGCTTCCCTCACTTGTTCACGATCCAGAAGGCTCCTTCCCCCACCAGGCTTTTGGAAGCCTGTAGGGCAGGTTTGGGTTGTGAGCAACAAGCCAGGGAGTGTAACTGGTGCTTAGGACCTGGGGGGTGAGCACGACACAGAATGTGCCATCCAAAATGACCCCCCAGTGATTTTATTCCCCTTGCCACTTTATAGCCAAGGTGATTTAGTTTCTAGTCCCACAATCTAATTACCAACTCGCATGGTATGTGAATCATATCCAAATAAATCTGCTATATATATTTTGAAAATCCAGTTACCATACTTCCTTACTCAAAACTCTTACATGACTAGGTATCACCGCAGAGGATCAAGCGCAAACTCCTCAAGTTCTAGGCCCGTCTATCTCCCCCATTTATCTCTTCTCACTGCTCCCCACTGGTTCCCAGCCCCACTCCAGCACCCCCTTCACTTAGATTCCAGCTCCACCTGCTGTTCAGAGTCTATCTTCCAGCTTACCTCCTTCCCTGACAAATGCCTACGCATCCTTCAAGGCTCTCAAGGTATCACCTCCTCCAGGAAGCTGACCATGACTCCTCCCATCCTCGCGCTGCCTCTCTGAGCTACCCTTGTATAATCTGTATAATTTTCAGGGCAGTTACCCTACTCGACAGGCCCAGGCAGGAAGCAGATGGGATTCAGTGCCCAGCAGAGAGCCAGGTTTACAGAAGAAGCCCATCAGGAGGGAGAACAGCCCCTCTCTCCCCAAATCTCTCAGATTTCATGAGAGAATTTGTTTGAAGAAAAGTTCTACTGTCACAAAAATTTTGGAAATGTCCTAAGTCATTGAGTTCGCCTGATGTGGAAACTGAGACAAACTCAAACTTCTTCATGACGGTGTTAAGTCAGTCTGAGGATAAAAGGCCTGCAGGTAACTGTATACCTCACTGGCCAATGAGGACTCTTGAGATCTGGAGTGAGAGAAAGCTGGAAGGGGAAGGTTCAGACTGCCCTCAACAGCCAGCTATCCTGACCTGTCGCATAAACTTCCCAAGAGGACTCATGCCTTGGAAGAGGCCATGGAATGTTGACTAGGAAGACAGGTTTATGCTTCTAGAGCCTTTCTCGTGTCTTTCTAAAGGACTTCAGAGACTGTAAAGCCATTTGCTCCTCTGGGTTCTTGTGTGTCTGTGCATTTATTTGTACTTTCCACACCATTCCAGAATGTTCTATTAACTGATCCTTTATCTGTAAGAGACCATGGCCTCTCTCTGGGGGAGAGGGGGTGAACTGTGTTCATACTTGTCCCCTGAGGGACACTGGGTCTGCTGAGGCCACCTCCTCATCTTACCACAGGGATCCCAGGTCCAGCCTGCAGGGGGCCCTGACCAAGGCACCCAATGTTCAATGGTGGAGCTGGGTGGAACCCAACTTCCACTGCTCACCCATGAGCCCTGGACTTGGCGAGTGGCACCGGCATGGGCTTCTCAGCACACAAGCTTCCCACCTGGGCTGGGAGCAAAGGGAGTGGTGGTGTGTGACCTGGCATTGCCTCTTGGGGGAGACCACCTTGTAACTATATTCCCCAGCCCCAGAAAAGGGAAGCAGAAGCAAATATATATTCACTGTGCACTGAGCACCAACTATGTACCAGATACCTTGTCACACACACACACTCACACACACACACACACACACACAGACAGAGCCTATAGCCAAGTAGCATGATAACACAGGTTATCTCATTTGGTTCCCATAACAACCCCAGGAGGTCACGATTTCTGTCCCCATTCTCCAGATGACAAAATCAAGGCCAAGAGTAAATGGCAAAATGGGGGTTTTCAGACTCAAGTCTTCATGACTCCAAAGTCTGAGTGCTTTTAACACCATCTACATCCCCAACCTCCTGGGCTGACTCACTCCATCTTGAGCTCCACTTCACAGAATCATGAGGTCCCGTCAGTGCAAGTTCAGCCCCGTTCAGTAATCATTCCCTGAGAGCCAGCTGTATGCGATCCCCCACCACAGGGCCATGGGACAGAGATAATTAAGGCGCAGTCCTGTCCTCCCAACGTGGAAGCCTTCTTTGCAGCAGGAAGTGGTGCATGCTAGGAAGTAAGGCAAGGCAAAGACTTCAAAAGAAACTAGCGTCTACTGAGTGCTTACTGTAGGCTAGACATGTTCTGAAGGCTTTTTATTGATTCCTCATAATGACACCATGGGGATATTCTATTGTTATTCCCCGTATTACAGATGGAGGGATTTGAGACTCAAGGTGATTTTGTCATCTGTCCATGGTCACACTGTTGTGAGGACAAAGGCCTGGCCAGTTCAGCCCGAAGACAAAGTCTGTGCTAGAATCAACTGTGCATTATACCCGAGGGTCAAGAAAGGTTTCTTGGGAGCAGGTGGCTTTCTAGCCCCAAATAGTATTCCAGTCTCTTTCTTCTAGGACTCCTCACAAAAGCAAAGGTAATTCACTGAAGATTTTAAAAGTTCTTCCCTGATTTTGGTCCTAAGAAACACAACATTCTCCTCTAGTGTGCCATAGGCATTGTCACCACACACCTCCTGGGTTCTCCCGTCTTCGTCACCCTGCAAGGTCCAGATCACTCCCAGCCTCCCTGGAGTCTTCCCCCCTCCATTTCAGATAAATGATCACCTCTTCCTCTAAACTCCTCTAGCAGGTCTCAGATCTGGGGGTTGGAGGAAAAAAAGGGGGACTCAACTTATGAACAGTCTAGCATTTACAAGGCATTGGGCTGGGGGGTTCACATAATTACATTTTTTTAACCTCACTTTGCTTCTACACTTCTTACTGCATGAAGCAGGTGTTACCATGATACAGAAGAGAAAACAAGTCACAGAGGAGTGTCATGGCTTGCTCAAGGTCATCCAGCTTGTGAGCAACAGAGTGAGAATTACAGGCAGACCCCAGAGACATTGCAGGTTTGGTTCCAGACCACAGCAATAAAACGAATATCACAATAAAGCAAGTCACATGAATTTTTTGGTTTCCCAGTGCACGTAAAAGTTATGTTTACACTATACTGTAGTCTATTGAGTGTGCAATAGTATTATGTCTAAAACAACCGAAGTACATACCTTAATGAAAGAATACCCAATTGCTGAAAAATGCTAACCATCATCTGAGCCTTCAGCAGGTTGTAATCTTTGCTAGAGTAACATCAAAGATCACTGATCACAGATCACCCTAACAAGTATAATAATCATGAAAATGTTTGAAATTACCAAAATGTGACACAGAGACATGAAGTGAGCAAGCGCTACTAGAAAAATGGCACCGATATAGATTTGCTCCATGCACGGTTGCCACAAACCTTCAATTTGTAAAGAGTGCAATGCAGTTGTCCCTCGGTATCTGTGGGGCATTGGTTCCAGAATCCCCTGGGTACACCAAAATAGAAGGATGCTCAGGTCTCGTATATAAAATGGCGTAATATAATGAATACAGTCAGCCCTCTGTATCCTCAACGTTCGCACCCTTGGATTCAACCAACCAGCCAGTGGAAACACCCGCGGTTGGTTGCTTGAATCTGAAGATTCAGACCTTACTAATAAGGAGGGCTGACTGCATATTTATTGGTAAAAATCTGCATGTCAGTGGACCACGCAGTTCAAACCCATGTTACTCAAGGGTCAACTGTATCTGCCAAGCACAATAAAATGAGTCGTGCCAGTGATCTGTCTGACCCTTAAGTCCACATTCTTACTTTATTGTGCTGGTATTGTATTTGTCTCCTTCTGTAGATGTCTATCCACCGGTGAACAGATGGTGCACTCCTTGAAGGCAGGAATAGCATTACTGATTTATCTTCTAAGGCCTGCATTGCATTTGGATGTCCTAGCAATTACTTACTAGAATTTTATCAAATAAATGAATATCTTAAATGTTCCTATATCTTCAGTGTTCAGCAGAGTACCCTACATACTATCAGTCTCTAATGAAAGATATTTTTTATTTTCTAAAAATTAAGACAAATATTTTATTAACTGTTAAGCTTAGCATTAATGATTTTGCACTCCCTCACTCCCACCCACACACATACACAAAGTCCAAGACAGTGCTGTTCCTGCTAAAATTTCATTGCTATTTCAACTTACTTATTATAACCCTGGTTAACTCCAGACCCTGGTAGAAAGTTAACTTCCACCTATTCTGAATTTTGCTCTTAGCCTTTTCTGTGGCATGCAGATGACTTTGGAAATCCCAGGCTTATGGAGAGGTGTAATGTGATAGAAATGCACTATTTCTTGTATCACATTTGAAAGAACTAGTTTTCTAGAACCTGCTCTAAGTAGCTTATTAACCTGATTCTATCTAGTTCATCTCCCTATACCTTAGTTCTTCAAAAGAAAAACACAGTCAGGTTCCAACTAAAACTCTGATGTTCTATGAATCAGGCAAGAGGACCTCTGAGGTTCTAGTGAAGGGTCTTTTCAATGATGGAGATGAGTAAGCTTTCCTAACCACAACTGCACATTTGGCAAGATGTGTTCCAGTGCTTTCCAACAGCCCTACCATCCCCCTATCTTCCTGCATGGTAGAAATTCAAACTTTGAAGAATCAATGAGAGCTACCCACCTCAAAATACTAAGAACAAGCACCCTTTAGGTGCTATACATATAACAATTCTTTCTCTAAAGGAGCCTTTCTGCAGAAAGCTATCTTATGGCTGGAAGAGAAGCTTTGGAGAAATGCGTCCAGGGGAAGAAGCGACCCTTCAGAACCATTGTCTTAAGTATATTATTTAGAGTTACAAAGGTAACCAGAGGAAGAACTAAAAATGTGATAATACTGACTCCTAATTGCAAGTGCACCCTGGGAGAAGGTGAGAGAGGTGGGGTGTCAGTGAGCTAAGCCTTTGCTTAAACCAGCAGGGAGGCGATAGATACCGTGTAAAGCTGATACATCACTTTGGAGCAGTTTAAGCAAATGCTATTTCATGACGTGGAAGCAACCATCGTAAGAACTAAAAACAAAAGTAGTTAAATGTGGCTGCCTTCTGGGAGGGGGAGTGAGGTTGGGGAAGGATTTTGCTTTTTACTACAAGACCTTCTGCACTATTTTATCTTGTAATCATTTGTAAGGATATCTTTGATTTTAGAAAATTAAAACAAAATGCTGCTCCCCAGGAAGACGCTGTCCTTTAAGGAGTTTGGAACCATTTCCACGTCTCTGTTCAGCTACCTCTCAACCCTGTGGCTTCTAGTGAACAGGATATGGTACTAATGGAGAAGAGGGTATGTTATATGTTCATGTCAAGGGGGTGGGCACAAAGCAATGTTTCTAGAAGTGGTGGTGAACGTTCAGAAGTGCTCCGTGTTCTTTCAGAAAGTACATTTTCTGTAAACAGTTATGATCTAAACAATCAATAATGAAGTTGGGGAAATAGCCAGGCATCAGAGCTCATTTACAGGGGGGAGTAATTGCCAGGTGTCACATCTTTGCTAATTGCTTGGAGTAAGGGACCTAGGAAAGCATCTGCAAAACGGAACCCAATCGTAGGGATGGTGTGAAAACTTTAGATTCAGATGATCCAGGTGTCTGTGTCCTAAGCTGCATCGTCATTTTCAGGCTGGCAGCCAGAGATGGGGTATAAGAAGTGGGAAGGGTGCCAGCTTGGACTCAGAAGGCCTAGGTTCTTGCTGTGCCCCTGGCAATATTGGGCTGTGGGCTCTGAACTGCTTATAGATGGCCCTGCACAGAGCAGGGTCATGTAGGTCACCTGGTTAAGTTGTCCTCCTTTCTCAGCTTCTGTCTCTTTAGCTGTACACGTGAATTTAACAATTTCTACTTCTAGAGTTGCTCTGAGGATTACATGAGTCAACATAGCAAATGCACTGGAATTCTGCAACTTCTTAACTGATATCCCTAGCTTTATCTTCCCCAGGTTACACTCCTTTAATAACTTCCCATTTCCCGGTGCATTGTGTCCCAAAATAATGTGAGCCACAAATCTGGGCCACACATGTGGTTTTAAATATTCTAGAAGCCACTCTTTAAAAAAGTAATAAAAATGTCATTAATTTTCACCTTATCGAAAACATTATAATTTTAATGCATAATCAATATATCAATATAAAATTAGTAATGAGACATTTTACATTTTTTGTCACACAAAGTCTCTGAAATCCAGTGTGTATTTTACACTTATAGTACATTTTCGTTCAGACTAGCCACATTTCAAGTGCTCAATGGCCACATGTGGCTGCTGGCTACCATATTGGATAGTGCAGATCTAGTTCTTCTTTCAGCTTCTCCAACAGGCCACACACTCTCTGGCCTCTTCTCACATGCTCTTCCCTCTGCCTGGAACATGCCCTCCACCACCTCCAACCCACATTGCTGGGCTAACTTTCAAATCAGGTCACTTCCTCCTAGAAATTCCCCATGGGTCCATTAGCCTAGGGTAAGGGCCCCTCCTACATGCTCCCACAGCATTCTGTAGAGTCCCATTAAAACACTTATTAAATGGGTTGTAATTGCTCGGATTTCTTGGACTTTAAGCTCCACATGTATTTTGTTTATCGATGAACCTCCAATGCCTAGGATGTACCTAGTTCATGACAGACACCCAGTAAATGTATGTGATTTTGCTTGTTAAAATAAAGCACCCTCCAGACCTTGGACATGGATCCACTCAAGGATGGTCCTAAGAAGCAAAGAGAAACTAGTTTTTAATATATGCACCCCTATGTTCATAGCAGCACTATTCACAATAGCCAAGACATGGAAACAACCTAAATGTCCATCAACAGATGAATGGATAAAGATGTGGTATATATATACAATGGAATATTACTCAGCCATAAAAAAGAACGAAACAATGCCATCTGCAGCAACATGGATGGACCTAGAGATTATCATACTAAGTGAAGTAAGCCAGACAGAAAGACAAACACAGTATGATATCACTTATATGTGGAATCTAAAATATGACACAAATGAACTTATCTACAAAACAGAAACAGACTCACAGATATAGAGAACAGACTTGTGGTCACCAAGGGGCAGGTGGAAGAGGGATGGATTGGGAGTTTGGGATTAGCAGGTGTAAACTATTATATATAGGATGGATAAACAACAAGGTCCTACTGTATAGCGCAGGGAACTATATTCAATATCTTGTGATAAACCATAATGGAAAAGAATATGAAAAAGAATGTATAGATATGTATAACTGAATCACTTTGCTGTAGAGCAGAAATTAATATAACATTGTAAATCAACTATATGTCAACAAAATAAATTAACAATAACAAAAAGAAACTAGATTTTCCTCTCGACACACCTACCAACCTATCCACAGGTCTTGGAGTCAGGCAGTTCTCCGTTCCAATTCTGATTCCACAACTTAATAAATCTGTGTCCTGGCCAAGTCCCTTTACCTCTTGGAACCACAGTTTCTCCATCTGTAAAGTGGGGCTATCAATCTCTACCTTGCATGGTTGTTGCACAGATTAAGCAACTGATGTAAAGTGGTCGAGAATAGCACCGGGCACACGGTAAGTACCTAACACCCAATTTCATCACATTGAAGATGACATCAGTGACAATTGCTCCAGTCATAAGACACATAGTTACTTTATTAGCCACTGAGAAAAGAGGAAAAAACCTCAACAACAGTACCAATTAAACTCTGACATGCCTATGGCGTGTAACACGCATCTGAATTTCAGAGATGTTAAAATGTTAAATTGCACGTGTCTTCAATTGAGGACATATGGTAAAAGCTCCCCTCTTCCCCCGGAGAACTCTTAGGTAGAAGATGCTAAGCTCTGATTTGTGTCAAATTACATGGAGTCATGAGACTAGGGCTTCACTGGAAGGTGAGGAATGACTTTTTACTGAGTGCCCACTATTGTTTTATTTACTCCTCAAAACAATCTTCTTGGGTATACTCCTCATTTTTAAAAGGAAGAAACGGCGGCTCAGAGAGGGTAAGTTGCCCAGCTAGCATACTGTAGCCTGGGCCTGTGTCAGCAGAGCCCCGCTGTCTCCAGCCGGCCCAGCCTGCATGAAAGCCCTGGGCTCCTGAGGCTGAGGCAGGCTCCCCAAGCCTTGTCAGCTGCATCCTGCTAACGTCCCGTAAAGGCCTAACCTCCTCAAGCAAGCTCAGGATCAAACCGCCAGACGTGAGCTTATTAGATTTAATGCCAGGAACAAACCTTGCAAACAACAGGTTAAGGAGACCCCTGCAAAGATCTGTGAAAGGAGCGGAGCCTCGCTCTCCAGGGGCTGCAGGCTGGCGGAGCGAGGGGTTTGCACAGCTCTGCCAGCTCCACAGCCAGTGGAAGGGAAGAAAGAACAATGGCCTCCCCCTCCACGGCCTCAGCCAGCCTCAACCTTCCTCCAGAGCACCCATTTGTGGGTGGGGAGAAAGGTGAAGGGTCCAAGGGGCTGGGATGGCCAGGGGTGGAAAACTGGGGGTGCTGTCAGAAGGGAGGCCCTAGTGTGTACGTATGTGTGTGTGTGTGTGTGTGTGTGGTGGGGGGGGGTCACCTGAAGTCATCAGTGCTTGAAATTTACACGTCAAATGCAAACATCTAGTTGGTAGCAGGGGCGGGGGACAAAAAGCAAAAAAGCAGAAGCTTCACGCTAGCCACGGGGGACCGGATTTGCTCTTAAATCCCTGTGAGGGTCTTTCCCAGGAGGCATCGGCCTTTTGCTCTCCCAGGCTCACTGAGGCCGAGATGGGTGACAAACGCTGTTCCTGCAGATTGAAGATACAGGGGTTTTGCGCCTTTAATTCTCTTGCCTTTGAAAGTTAAGCCTCTTTCCATGGTGTCAACTAAATCAGGTCCCTGATTTCCTCATCTATGGAAGTTTAGACTTAATGAGAATTTCTCAGGCCTTTTCTTTGTTTAAAGTAGCTCCCTCCATCCCCGTCACAATTTTTCTAGAATACGTCTTTGGAAATCAGGTAAGAGAGGAGCTAGTCTGGCCAAGTGGAGGGCAGGACTCATCAGGCTACCCATCAGACCCCTCCCCTCCCATCCTCTGCTGAAACCCCAGCACCGGCAGAAGAGAGATTAGAAACCACTGAGCTGGCACTTCCAGCCGTGGCCTTCGATGATTCTCCTGTAAATTAGGGGGGGAAAAAGCCTAGCCACGTACGAGTGCAGCCTGATGTAGTAGAAGGATGGCTGGCTTTGGATCACAGAGGAAAGCGGTATTTTCATCTTAGTTCAGCTGTGACCTGACCTTCCTCATGGTTTGGCTTGGGTTCATTCTAGGTTCCGCCATTCACTTGTACACCTTAGCCAGGGTACTTCTCTCTGGGCCTCAATTTCCTTCAGGAGCTGGGAGAGCTCAGTGTCTGTCATACTGTACTCATGAGTGTCCTAAGGCCTCCCATCCCCTTCCTCCCCACTCTATCCTGCTTTCCTCTATTTTATACACTGTGGGTCCCTATAAAATTTCCTTTGAAGAGAGGTTTTTGTGGCCAATAAAAGTTTGGAATCCGCCAGACTGAATAATCTTGTGCATTGCTTTCAGACTTGACATTCTCTGATTCTAAAAATCTCCAAGTTACAATCTATTTGCCAGAACAAACAATGCCCAAAGAAGTCTCAAGCTGCTGGATATGGGTAAGTGGTGTGGGTGTGTGTGTGTGTGTGTGTGTGTGTGTGTGTGTCTGTGTGTGTGTGTGTGTGTGTGTGTGTGTGTTTTCAATCCTTCAACATTTTTTTTTGATGCCTCAGTCTCTCAGACACAAACCACATGCAAACACGTCACCTGGGAAGTTTGGCTGCTTTCTACTTATTTCTGTGCACAGAATGCCCACAGGTGATGTGAGGCACATGCGTGTCTGTGCCCAGGCCAGCTCTCTGCTTTGTCCTCTGCAGGGGGGGAGGACACTGCTGCCCCGTGGCTTACAAACAAGCAAACCAATCGAGAGAAACACAGCTCTGCCAGGTAGGTACCCACATCCTGAGCTTTCTACTTCTCCTGATGGCCTGCCTCCTTCCCCCAGGCCTTCCCTGATTCTTGCTCATCTCTCCAAGATGGAAAAAGGAAGATAGAAAATGCAATCTGGTAACCATTTCAAGATGGTGATGTGATGCTAGAAAACCTTCACGGAAAGGGCTGCAGACTTACAAAGTTTCCCAAGGCTTATTGGGTGAAACTTCCAGACCCAGGCCCATCCCAGCACCACCGCTGCAGAGACAGCCTGAGAGAAAACAAGATTTGAGGCTGGTTCTCCCTGGGTGACAGGTAATCCTCAGCAACCTGCACAGACAGGCCTTCTGGTCCAGCCTGAGACTCCAGCAGAGGGGAGCAAATGACAGGAAAGCCAGACTGTGAATAAATCTATAATAATAATAATATATTAATAATATATAATATATATATAATAATCTATTTCTCTGGATCGTGTGAGTTTTATTTGGGGGAAGGGTAGAGCACACATGCTTTTCTGATTATACCTTCACTATGCCACCTAAAAACGAGGAGACACATAAGCTATAAACTTGAAAGAGGCCCTAGAGATCATGTAGTTCACCCGCCTCATTTGAAGGATGAGAAAACTGAGACCCCATGTAAGGAAGCTCCTTGCCGGAGATCATCCAGCTAGTCTGGACCTCAGGCCATTGGCCATTTTATTCACCTGCTAAGGCTCAAGTCTCCTGCTGTGGCCTTCATTTGGTCACAGCACACTGTGGTAAGACAGGACAGAAGGGCCGTGCACGGCACATGTGGGGACGTGGTACCCGTGTGTAGGAGGAGCGTCAGGGCTGCCACGCGTGGTTGGTCAGGTTGTGCCCTGCACAAGGGGCACCCACTCTGGAGTGAATGAGACCTGATACCTGGCTCCCACTCTGCCCGCCCAGCTGTGTGCCCTGGTGCAGGGCTGTGTCTGCCTGGAGGAAGGGCATCTTTTCCTCATTCTCACGGAAGTGCTGCCAAGGGCCAGCAGGGTTTCCGGGCAGCAGGAAGTGTTTACAGGGGAAAGACAGGAGCAAGGCCCTGAGACGAGTTTATGAGGCAAAGAAAGGGAGGGCAGCCATTCTGTGAGAGGAGGACGTGCAAAGGGAGGTATCAGAGTCCGCAGTCTCTGCAGCTCTCTGCTGGCCCAGGCCCAGTGCCCTGGAACACATGGGCCCTGACTGCAGGCATCTCTAGAAGGACCAGGCCAGGAGAATCCCTCTCTGGACACCATCAGACTAGACGGTTACAGACCCTGCACGTCTGGGCCACCTCTCCACCCCGTTCCAATCGCTCTGGGGTCCCAGCGGGAACCCCAAGGCCTCTGTCACTATCATACTCCTTGCTGCTCTGTGGGGCACCCTCTGCAGTCGCCCCCCCCTCCCCGCCGGCCTTCTTTCCTGCTCCTCCACTTCCCGAGGAGAGAGGAAAGGAGAACCAGCGCAGCTGTTCTGCCTGCCCCTGGGGGTGGTCTGGCTGTAAACACTCCTCCCCTTCTCCCCCCAGCTTCTGCTGCTTCAGGAAAGGGCTGAAGACACAGATTCTAAATATAGGTCCATTGCCTATCCTTCTGCCCAGCTAATAGTAGCACGTTTGTGGAAGCCACTGATAGCATTATTCCCTTTGTTTTGGCTGCACTGGTGGGAATTCTCCTGCTTTCACAGTAAGGTAGGCTGAGCCAGCAGAAGGCTGGGGACCACGCTGAGCCACATGCAGCGAGAGCTCTGCGAACCGGGGGCTGCGCCACTTGATTTATGGAGCTCCGTTCCAACACGAGATTTATGAGTCTGTGAAGGGGGAGGCTCGGGAAGCGGGTGGGGGGGGCAGTTCTGGTTAATTGAATTTGTCAGCTTCCAGATGGAGGGGGCACTAACAATTGTTGATAATTTACTCTGAGCCAGGGATACTATGAAGGACTGCAAATATGGGATGTCTGCGAATCTTCCCAAGGGCCATGAGAGGAGGTAGAACTGTTGTCCCTGTTTTACAGATGAGGGCACTGAGAGGCTCAGAGAATGACGGTAATTGGCCTATGACTAACAGCTGGTCCATGTAAAGATGAGATGCGAACCCAGGTTTCGGGGACTGCAGAGCCTTGGCTTTTTATCATGCTGTCAGGACTATTTGCTTCAACGCTGGCAGAAAATCTTTTGAGCATGGTGTGGTTTGCTCCCTCTGTATGGTCTGTAGTCAGGGTCAGAGAAGTAAAGCAGCGACTTTGGAGTCCGGGGACTTGAACTCTGGACCTGCCTCCATCAGGCCAACTTCGAGTAACTGCTTAAGCCTCTCTGAACCTTGGTTTCCCATCTGGAAAAGAGGGGTGCAGGTAAAGGAACTCCAGAGTCACTTTAAGCCCTGGCTCTTGGAGTCTGTGTTGCATTTCTTGGCAGGGAGGAGGGTCTTCTTTACATTGATGGTCAGTTATCACCATCCCAGCTCAGAAATGTAGCCTGAAAAGAGCACGGGGTGGGGGGATGAGGTGGGGGCCGAGGGCCAACTGAACATGTTATTGACCAGGAGGCCCCGGAAGCCGCCTTCCTACAAGACTGCAGCTCAGTTGTCCTGCAGTGCCTCTCTACGAAGTAAAAGAGAACAAGAAAAGCGAATGCTGCCTCAGGCAGCTTTAATACAAATGAGGTCCTCTCAGTTTCTCAAATGCACTCAGAGAAGAGAAAAGGAGAAAGCAGATTGGAGAGAGCTTGTGAGTGACGGGTAACACGTGGGGCAACAGTAGGTATTGATCTCAATCCATTGTTTCTTTTCTCGTCTTGTTCCAGGGAGGATTGAAAGCATGGAGATTTAGGAGCTGGTGACACCTGAGAGGAAGGCAATGCCATTCACCAAGAAAGGAGTCTGTGAAGACGGCGGAGTCTAGAAACAAAGTTATAAGTGCCTGTCTCCAGTGGGAAAATGAGACTGGCTGGACAAATTGACTCATGACTGCTGGATTATTCTCTGGCACCTGCAGAAATGCACCCCTTAGGGCACCCGGCCTCAGTGTCAGCATTTTGATGAAAGACTCAGGACCAAAACCAGGACCTCCTGTCCCACTTAATCTTCCCAAAGCTCTCTTCTCCAGAGTCCCCTGGGTATAAAACATCATTAAGGACACACACATTTTGGGTTTTATTGAGTCCCTAGAAACTCATGGAAGGATTCTCTTCCCAGACTCCAGACGCTGGAGGAGATTTCCCACTAGGCAGAGACAGAGGAAGTTCCCAAATCCTCGCCACTTCATCTCTGTTGTATTTTACTGAAGTTAAACCAATACTGAAATTTAATTTCCAGAAACGTTTCCTGGACCATTTCTCCGAGGAAGGAAGCGAGCCCATTAGTGAGCAACTAACGTGGCCCGTGGCAGTCTCTCAGGAATTCCCAGAGCAAGCAGCTCCGGAGCGCTGCCGGGTATGTGTGTGCTTGTGCACAAGTGACAGGCGGGTGAGGTGACACTGTCACCATCAGGAAATCACAAACAACGGGATGGTTTCCAAGGTGAGACAGGGGTTCTGCACCCTCACAGAAACAGACAGAGCCTGAAGGGAAATCGCGCAGACATGCCAACATGCGCAGACCCAGACAAGTGCACAGGGTCCAGGAACACAGATGCATCCAACAAGTACCTACAGGGCCCAGACGCACATGCCTGCACAGCAGACGTGTGCACACACGTCTCCACCTGCAGAGTCCCCGGACTCACAGGCATACAACTGTGGCTCAGCCGTCCAAGTGTCCGCAGACTTTGTTACTGGGGCCAGGGAGGGTAGTCCCTCCAGACTGAAGTCGGCCACCTTAGGGACTCCCCTCTAGGCACCAGCTCTGGAGGAACCCACCCCCAGCCCCCCGCAAAGTGTTAGTAGGTTCGTTTTCAAAGCTGTTTTGTCATCACCTCTGCCCAGAAGATCTTGGAGCGAGTGCTCCAGGCAGAAGATGAGTAACACACACTTTAGGGGGTTTAACATCTTCTGAGCAGGACAGGGGATAGGATGAGATGGTGTGTTAAAGAGACAGTGGCAGGCAGTCAGGGAGATGGAGAGTAAGCCTCCTCAGAGTCAAGTCTGCTTCTGTACTCTTGGATCCCCAGAGCCCAGCAAGGCAGCGGCAATTGGTAGTGCTTCATAAATCAGGGGTCCGCGGCCCGGTAGGAACCGGGCCGCACAGCAGGAGGTGAGCGGCGAGCGCGGGGAGCAAAGCTTCATCTGCAGCGATGCTCCCCGTCGCTCGCATTACCGCCTGAACTATCCTCCCCCGCCTCCCCACCGTCCGTCTGTGGAAAAATTGTCTTCCACGAAACCGGTCCCTGGTTCCAAAAAGGTTGGGGACCGCTGTCATAGATGATTCCTTGATGCATTAAAATTCAGGGCTATTTCAGGCCAAACTCACTTGGTCTCTCTACCTTGCCTCCCCACTCCCCAGAGTATCAAGTCCACGTTCATTACAGCCCAGCCTACAGGACACTTCCTAACGAGGCAGAACCTGTCCTCCCACGGCATCCCTCCCACCTCCCCCATGTCTGCCCTTCACTCACTGTTCCTGTTTCATTGAACTTCTTCCCATTTCTCCAGGACTCCAGGTCCTTCAGGTCTCAGAGCCTTTGTGCAAACTTTACCTCTGCCAGGAATACCCTCCACTTCCTCCTCTGCCTGGTAAACTCTCATCCTTCAAGATGCACATCGACCATCCCCTGCTCTTCTGTAGCTTTCGCCGTTCTTCCCCGCCCCTTGCTCTCCCTCTACGCAGGTTCACTGCAGCCTCCAAAGAGCTCCTGAAGACCTTCCTTCATCCCTTTGTGGCTATTCCCTACACAGAGGGCAACTCTATGGGGTGGGGGAGCCCTGTCTCACTCATCCCAAAGCCTGGCACTCAGTAAGTGACACTGGTGGGGACTCAGGGAAGTGGGTACCATCGATCCCGGACCTGATTCTGGGCTTTATTGAGTCCTGTAGCAAGCCCCCTCCTCATCTGGGGGAGGAGGGGAACAGAAGAAGCAGGGAAAGCCAAGAATGGGGACCAGACTGGAGATGGAAGCAAGTCTGGGACACAGATTGTACTAAGTCTGCTTCTAGGGCTGCTGCAATCACGCGTGCCCTCCCCTGGGGCACATTCGAGGGTGGAATTCCCATTGCTCCACACCCTTGCCCCTTGGCGGGTAGCTCCTGCAGCCTCGTGTCCCACTTAATCTTCCCGAAGCTCTCTTCTCCAGGGGCCCCTGGGTATAAAACATCACTAAGGACATATTTCTCCCAGGTTAAACTTCCTAACTCCTCAGTGTGCAAGAGATACTGCTCTGCCTGTTGGCTGGAGAAACTGGGGCAGCCACACCAGGTCCGTGGAAGCAGGAGCTGTGACCTCTTCCTGTTCCCTTACGGAAGCCCCCAATTGACTAATACCTGCTTAGCCCACTCAGCAAAATAAACGTATAAAATGAGATGATTTAAAATCTTTCTGCAGGCTTCCCTGGTGGTGCAGTGGTTAAGAATCCGCCTGCCAATGCAGGGGACACGGGTTCGAGCCCTGGTCCGGGAAGATCCCACATGCCGCGGAGCAACTAAGCCCATGTGCCATAACTACTGAGCCTGTGCTCTAGAGCCCGTGAGCCACAACTACTGAAGCCTGCGTGCCACAACCACTGAAGCCCGCGTGCCTACAGCCCGTGCTCTGCAACAAGAGAAGCCACCGCAATGAGAAGCCCAGAGAAAGCCCGCGCACAGCAACGAAGACCCAACGCAGCCAAAAATAAATAAATAAAATAAATAAATTTATTAAAAAATAAAAATAAATAAAATCTTTTTTCTTTATTGATTTATTTGTATTTCCAAAAGGTCACAGTCAATTCTTTTTTCAACTGGATAGAAACCTGGATTGAGAGGAGGAAGTAAATTCAACTGCAAAAACACTGGAATCTCTTTATATGCTGATCATCGTTATATGTTAGGCTCTAAACACAGAGCAATGAGGGGGATGTGTGTCCAGCCCTCCAGGAGCCTCCAGGAAAAGCAGAGCTCCCTGTTCACATTCAGATTCAAAAGGAAATTCTTCAGCACCTTTGAGATGCCTGGGGATGTCACAGGGACCATAACACTTCCTTCTCATCGCAACCCCAAAGGGAGGTATTATGATCATTTCCATTTCACAGACGAGGAAACTGAGGCTCAGAGAGTGAAGATAATTTGTCCAGGGTCAAGTAGCCAGGGGGTGCATTGGAATTTGAATCCAGGTCTATGCAGCTCCCAACATTGATGGTCTTACTTCCATAACGGACGTGGCAAATCTTTCGTCTAGCTTGCAGTGGAGATCTCTGAAGATGTTTAGAGAACCCTTATTTCATTTTGTTATCACAACAACCCTAGGAAGGAGGCATCAATGTCCCTATTTTACCAACAAGCATAATAGGATTCAGTGTTATCCACTCCAGAATTCAATATTTTTGAGGCTGACCTCCTAGTGAGCTGGGATGGCTCTTCTAGGGAGATGGAAGGGAAGACAAGGTCCAGGAGATGGGGTATGCTGGATGAAAGGCCCTAGGAGACCTGCATTCTATTCAAGGACAATTCTCCAAGGTCTAGACCTGACTTTTGCTATCAGATATGGTTTCAGTTCCGCCTCTCTGGTACCCTTGGGCTGCTGTTCAGGAAAGTTCACGAATCATTAAAACATTTACCACCCCAGGATAAAGTGCAGACTTCTTCAAAAAGCACACAAGCTTTTTGGATTTAGGATTTGCCTCCTGGGGTCTCTCCAAGTCATCTTTCAGTGTTGTTCCTTTAAGCCCTTGTGAATGACTGAATGTAGAGACAGACTGTTCTCAGTGACCTCCTGGTTCTGCCTGGGGCTCCATCAGGCCAATTCCTACGCATCCTTCAAGTTTCCCAGTGGAACATATCTCCTCTGACACTGTCTCTCCCTGATATCTCCTCCCTCTACATTCCTGTGACCTCCTTTTATGCCTGTGTTATGGCCATGATCATGCTTGGTAGTGACTGTTTGCTTAGAGTCTGATCTTCCCCACCAGACTGGGTTCTCCCTTAGGACTGAAATGCATTCCCATCTGTGTGACCTGACACTGCAGTACAGGGCCTGACATAGAAAAGGAGCTCAATATGGAATTGCTGAGTGAACTAATGAAGTGACTGAAGGCATGAGTGAATGACCACCACTCAAAGCGTCTTTCCTGGGGCTTCCCTGGTGGCGCAGTGGTTGAGAGTCTGCCTGCCAATTCAGGGGACACGGGTTCGAGCCCTGGTCTGGGAAGATCCCACATGCCACGGAGCAGCTAAGCCCGTGTGCCACAACTACTGAGCCTGTGCGTCTGGAGCCTGTGCTCCGCAACAAGAGAGGCCGCGATAGTGAGAGGCTGGCGCATCGCAATGAAGAGTGGCCCCTGCTTGCCACAACTAGAGAAAGCCCTCGCATAGGAACGAAGACCCAACACAGCCAAAAAAAAAAAAAAAAAAAAAAAAAAAGAGCGTCTTTCCTTTAGAAAAGCTCAGGGACTGAACATCATTGTGATCTGTCCTGTAATGTAGTGAAACCTCAGACCCTTGTTTCTTGTTCCAAGCAATTTCAGTCAGGAATAGTCTTTCCTCATTTTCACATGTTAAAAAGGAATGAAAAACAAACACTCAACTCTTTTGTTAACCTGGATGCCGAGCTATTAATATGTGTGGATATTTTGATTTTCTAGGAGGACATTGACAGGTTTTGGGGAGATAATGGTGTAAGCATTGGTCTTGTTCAGCATGTGGTCAAGAGGCCAATCTGTTGTCTGTTTTGGAGAAGGTTTTGCTTCCACGGAATATTCATCCAGGCATTTGTGCAGAAATGTTTAAAACAGTAAAAAAACTAAAAAAAAGAGGAAGGAACCATGTCTGTCTGTCCACCCCAGTTTCCCAGTACTGAATGTCTTGTGGCGTAATGGCAGGAGACCACTGTCCTACTCATAGGGAAATGTGCAGGCTTTAATCTAATGTCAAGTTTCTGTGATCATAGACTCACCCAGCACAGGCACATGATAAGGCATAACTGTGAGCTGTCTTAAGCTTTGTCCTCATTACAACTCTTTAAAGTTCTCAAAAAAAGAGGCAAGATTAACACAAATCCTACATGAACTCTTGCAAAAAAACAGAAGGATGAACCCTTTCCAACTCATTTTATGAGGTCAGCATTACCCTGACACCAAAATCGGTCAAATATATCTCAAGGAATAAAAACCTACAGATCAAGATCCCCTTTGATTATACACACAAAATTCCTCAACAAAATAATACTGAACTGAATCCAACAAATATGAAAAGGATTATACACCATAATCAAGTGGGGTTTTCCTAGGAATGCAAAGTTGGTTTAACATACAAAACCAATCAACATAATACACCACATTAAGAGAATAAAGGAGAAGAATCTCACGATCCTGTCAATAGACACAGAAAAGCATTGACAAAATCCAGCACCGTTTTATGACAAAAATACTTAATAAACAATGAATACAAGGAATCTTCGACTGGACAAAGATCATCTTTGAAGAACTCATAGCTATTATCATACTTTATGGTGAAAGGCTGAAAACATTCCCCCTAAGACTAGAAACAAGACAAGGTGTCTGCTCTCACCACTTCTATTCAACATTGTACTGGAGGTTCTAATCAGGGAAATTAGTCAAGGAAAAGTAAAAAAAGGAATCCAGTTTAGGGAAGGGAAGAAATAAAACTATCTCTACTCAGAGATGACAAAATCTTATATATAGAAAATCCTAATAAATGCACAAAAACTATTAGAACTAATAAACAAGTTCAGCAAGTTTGCAGGATATAAGATCAATGTACAACAATCATTTGTTTTCTATATACCAGAAATGAACAATCAAAAAATGATATCAAGAAAGCAATTCTATCTGCACCAACATCAAAAAGAACAAAATATTTAGGAATACATTTTTTTTTAAAGGACAGGCTTCTTTACAAGTGCAAGACTTCTTTACATGCTATATGTCTGATAATATTGAACATTACAAAACACTGCAGAAAAGGAGAGATATCCCATGTTTATGGATTGGAAGAATTAATATCATTTAGATGGCAATACTCCCAAATTGACTTACAGATTCGATGCATTCCCTATTGAGATCCCAGGTGGATATATTTTTTTAAGAAATTGGTAAGTGGATCCTAAACTTCACATAAAAATGCAAGAGACGCAGAATACCCAAAGTAATCTTGAAAAAGAACAACGTTGGAGGACCCACACTTCCCAATTTCGAAACTTACTCTGAAGCTACAGTAATCAAAGCAGTGTGATATTGGCATCAGGATAGATAGAGAGATTAATCAAATAGAATTGAGAGTCCATAAATCAACCTTCACTGGGGAAATAATAGCCTCTTTAACAAATGGGGCTAGGACAACAGGATATACACATGCACAAGAATGAAGTTGGTCCTGTATCTCACACAAAATACAAAGCTTAACTCAAAGTGGATCGTAGACTTACATGTAAGAACTAAAACTATAACACTCTTAGAAGAAAATATGGGAGTAAGTCTTCATGGTTTGGGATTAAGCAAAGTTTTCTTAGATGTGATACTCAAAGCACAAGTAACAAAAGAAAAAACAGACAAATTTCATCAAAATTTAAAACTTCTGTGCTTCAAAGAACATTATCAAGAAAGTGACAAGACAACTCAGAGAATGGGAGAAATTATTTGCAAATCATATATTGGATAAGTGACTTGTATCCGGAATACATAAAGAACTCACAATGCAACAGTAAAAAGAAAAATAACCCAATTAAGAAACGGGCAAAGGACTTGAATAGACATTTCTCCAAAAAAGATATAAAAATGGCCAAAAAGCACATGTAGAGATGCTGAACATCACCAGTCTTTAGGGAAACCTGAATCAAAGCCCCAGTGAGATATCATTTCAAATCCGGGAGAATGGCTAAAAAAATAGAGAGACAGAGACAATGAAAAGAATTGCAAAGGATGTGAAAAAATTGGAAACTTCATACATTGCTGGTGGGATTGTAAAATGGTACAGTTACTTTTGAAAACAGACTGGCAGTTCCTAAAAACGCTGATCATGGAGTATGACCTAGCAATATCATTTACAGGCATGTACCCCAAAGAACTAAAAGTATGCATCCACACAAAAATTTGTACACAAATGATCACAGCAGCATTATTCATAATAGCTGAAAAGTAGAAATAACCCAAATATGCATCAACTGATAAACAGATAAACAAAACAAGGGTGTGTGTGTGTGTGTGTGTGTGTGTGTGTGTGTGTACGTGTGTGTATTATTCAGCCATAGAAAGGAATGAAGCACTGATACATGCTACAACATGGATATTGAAAACATTATGCTAAGTATAAGAAACCAGACACAAAGGTAACATATTATAGGATTCTATTTATATAAAACATCCAGGGTAGGCAATCTATAGAGAGAGAAAGTAGCTTAATGGCTGCCAGGGGCTGGGGGCAGGGGGAGCAGGGAATGGGGGGGGTGGTGACTGCTAATGAGGATGGGGTTTCTTTTTGGGGGTGATGAACTGTTTTAAAATTAGATAGTGGTGATGGTTAAATATTTCTAGAAAACACTGAATCGTACAATTTAAAAGAGTGAATTTTATGGCATGTGAATTATATCTCAATAATGCTGTTATTAAAAAAGAACACATGCAAGAAAGAGACAGCAGAGATGTGGAAAGATGGAAACAACTGACTTGCTAGAAGTGGGAAATTGGAAGGTAAGTTTATTTTTTTCCTGTTATTGTTGTTTTAATGTTGTTTGTACAATAAAATGTAGAAAGGAGAGAGAGAGAGAGAGAGAAAGAGAGAGAGAGAGAGAGAGCGCACCCAGTATAGGAGGTAAGAACTAGTTTGGAGTCCGGGGCTCTGAAGCTGGTGTCCCTTCTCTGCTAGTTACTGACTCTTGAGTAAGTGGCTTCACCTCTCTGGGCCTCAATTTCTCTTTGCTCGAGAGTGGAATAATATCAGCCTCCTAGGCCTGTAGGATTACATGAGACCTTACATCCCCAGAGCAGATATATAGCAGATACCCATAGTTTTCATTATCTTTCATCTTCATTTATTTCTTCAAACAATTACAACACCTCTGTTATATCCTGGAGATATAGATGAATTAAGATTGGACCTTGTTCTTAAATATCTTGGAGTTTAGAGAAGTAGACAGACATAAATAACTAAAGCAAGTTCTTTGGGAAGGGTCATAGTACAGATTTCCACAAACAGCTGGTTGGACAGTTATCTGCATAGTCCCAATACATTTGGGAACTTCTGCTGGGAGCTATTGGTGAAGGGGCCAGACCAAGAGGTGGAAACTCACAGAAGAAAGACAGCATCTGTAATCACAAATCACAGGTTTGTTCCAAAGCCTGTTCTCATGTGTGTTATCACATGCAATCCTCAGACAATGCCCGTGAGGAAAGTATTATTACCCTATGTTATAAATGAGAAGACTAAGTCTTAGAGAGGGCAAAATAGTGTCCTGTTCTCACAATGCCAGCTCCTGGTGCAGGACCCCTTCTCTTTGCCATAGCCACCGCTTCTTCTGAGCAATCTTGGTGACATCCCACTAGGAAGGAATATTGGGGTGGTGGTGAAGAATCAGAAAATGAAGAGGAGTCCTCTGAAAGTCAGGGCTGGTAGGAGGTATTGAGGATGTAACCTGCTCCCTTGGAGTCCAGTGAGAAAGCATACTGGATGGAGACTGGAGAACCCATTCAGCCCTGGATCACCCAGTGAAGACTGAAAGCACTCCTTGAGGAAATCCTCCTGCTCTATAGGTCATCGATGTCTAGTAAATTCTTCACTGATCTCGCTAAGAAAGGAAGTGGGGGTGGGGAAGGAAAACATGGTATCATTTATAGAGTGCCTACCGTGTACAAGGCATTATACAAGGTGCTTTCCCAACAGCAGGCACTTGAGGCATTACAGTGGCCACTTTCTATATTGACTCTGAGGTAACACTGAGGACTAGAGAGGTCAAGTGCCCTGTCCAAGGTCACACAGAAAATCTGTTATCAGAGAGAGGAGTGATGACTCACATCAGACTCTCTTTCCACTCACCCCGAGGATTCTAAAGTCCTCCCTGTGCAAAGAAGTCATGGTCTGAAGGGCAGGGGGCTGTAAGAGTTCAGAAGCCTCACAGCATCAGGAGGTGGTCGGGCCCTTGTCTTCCATCTACACAACAGTAAAAAAACACCAGCCCACATTTTAAGCGTGAGGGGTGGGACACTGGTTTTATTTTTGTATCTCCAAGTGCTTAGCTTCAGAATAAAGTATCTGGCACAGAATAGGAGCCTCTATAAGTGTTCTTTAACAACAACCTAATTTACCTTTGGTTTTGATGGAATCAGCCCTCAGCTAAAAGCAAAAGACCTTCCTTTACCAAATGCATCTTCCTTAAAGGAGGATTACAGATGACAGCACAGGCACTCGGCTCAGAGACCCAGGTGGGTCCCTCAGTGATGCTGCCAGGCTTTCGGCAGCTGGCCAGCTGGACCAACTGAAGTCTCATTTATCAAGAGTTATAACAAGTCGCTTGTTGGCTTCAAAGTCAGCCCCATCCCATCAATCATGACAGTGAGTCTGATCCCAAAGGCTCCCCACCACTGGAGCATCTCCGGAATTCACAAAAAACTAAATACCCCCAGCTGATGGGCCCAGGGGCCAGGCTGTGCCCAGCACTCTATAATTAGCTATACCCTGTTCAGGGAAAGCAGAAGGGTCTCCAACCCACCTGGCGGTGTGGGGTGGCCCCGACACCCTGCAGTGGTTCATAATCACCAGTGGGATTAGCAACTGAAGTTTGTAGAGTTCTCAGCCAGGCAAGACTCAAAAAGAAGAACCTGGAGTCATCACCTCAACAAATATCTCAAAGGTAGAGAAAAAAGGACACAGACTTTGGGAGCTAACAGACCTAAGATAAAGCCCACCCCAGTCATTTGCAAGATGTCTCATCTTCAAAAAGCATCTTAACCTCTCTAAGCATCTGTTTCCTCATGGGCTAACCACGGATGCCGTTTATTGCTATTTTGGAGGCTAGAGAAGCGAGTCATATGGACAGATTTAGCAGGTGACCAGTATGTGAACTGGGTGAAGAAGGGACATCTGAAGTGGCCGATGGTTGAAATAAGAATGGGTGATATGACAAGAGAATATGTAGTAAAAAGTAAATTAATTTTTTTAAAAACTTTTAAAAGAGAGGGAGAGGGCTTCCCTGGTGGCGCAGTGGTTGAGAATCTGCCTGCTAATGCAGGGGACACGGGTTCGAGCCCTGGTCTGGGAAGATCCCACATGCCACGGAGCAGCTGGGCCCGTGAGCCACAACTACTGAGCCTGCGCGTCTGGAGCCTGTGCCCCGCGACGGGAGGGGCCGCGATAGTGAAAGCCCCGCGCACCGCGATGAAGAGTGGCCCCCACTTGCCGCAACTAGAGAAAGCCCTCGCACGAACCGAAGACCCAACACAACCAAAAATAAAATAAAATAAATAAATAAAGTAGCTATAAAAAAATTTAAAAATCAATCAATCAATAAATAAATAATAAAAAGAGAGGGAGAAGGAAAGGAAATGAATCATGGGGAAAACTGCATTTAGTAAGGGAAAAGAAAGACAAGCCACAACTCAAATAAATGGAATGTGGTCAAAGGGAATAATGAAATATATTTTAAAAATCACATTTTCCACTAGTCATGTCAGGGAACTTGTCTAAGGTTTTCCAACTGTCCAATGTTGAAACATCAATCATAACACTGAAGGCCTATTGTTACACCATCAATGAACGTCTCCTACAGATGGAGAGGCCAAAGGGAGCCAATGGGTTCCTTCTCACGGGCCAATTCCAGCTGGTTGGTAATGTTTATCTGGAGCACTGTTTTTGAAAAAATTCTGAGACCGCATCTGAACACAGTGGTAAAGAGAGCTGTTTCAATTAAGTGATGTGTGCGGTAGGACGTAAGGAAAGAAGGGCAGCCTGCATGCCCTGTGTAGTGGGTGCTGTGATGTGCTGCCCAGAGGAGCCCTTTGGGACTGAGGCACTCAGTGCCCCAGCTGTGCGGACTGTTGCTGCTGGCTGCGGACAGCTCTCAGTCGAGTCCCTCTCCAGGAATGGTCCTCAGCCCAAGGCAGCTGCCTTACGCAGGGGCAGCACCCAGCTGTTGCTGCCGAGGGCGGTAAGGTCAACTCCCCTTGACTCAATGCAGGGAACTGAAGGACCATCCCAGCTCCAGAGCTCCCTGTGGGATCGGTTGATGCCTCTGTTGTGACCGTATTGCCGCTCAACTCCTCCCTCCCGGACAGGTGTTGATCCTGAGGGCAAGCCCCGTAAACTTTCAGCACACAAATCTCTGTCCCAGAGTCTGGTCCCAGGAACCCAACCTAATACATCATGTATCTGCCATTCCTGCACAAGCTATACCTCTCTATGTCTAGCTAATAGCTTGTCATCTGTGTTTACTTACCCCTCAACAAAGACTCAGCGTTAGCCAATGAGAACATGTAATCTATCAGCTTTCCCTTTTCCCCTTGTTTGCAAGGAAACTCAAAGATAAGTTCTCCATTCTTTCCTCTCTCGCCTGGGCTAGAGGTTCTGCTTTAGGCTTGGAGGCTCTCTAAACTAAAAATGACGGGTTGGCTCTTTTCCTCTCATTTTTCAGTCTCTCCTCCCAGGCTCTAGCCCTGGAAGAGATAGCATTTGCCACTGACTCACTTTTTGGAATCGTTATAGATTGAAAATGTCACCAGAAAGAGGGACAATATATGTTAATGACTCTCATTGGCATGGCACTTTCAACTTATATGTACGTATTATTTTATAGACACAGCAGCTCTTTAGAGTTATTATTATTTCTTTTGAACAAAAGGTACAGAGAGGTTAAATGATTTCCCTAAAGTCAAACAGCTAATGAGGAGCAGAGCCTGGATATGAATCCTGATCTGCCTGAATCTCAAATGCATGCACTTTTATCTAACATTTCTTCTGCTATTCCTTTTGCCTTTCTTTTTTTTTTTTTGAAGAAAAGGGGGAAGGAGAGAACAAATGCTCATAAGGAATTCTGCCAGAAAAGCTGGCACATCCTGCTTATTTGAGAAAGCAGCTTGTTCGTAAAGGCACAGCTGAGTTAATCTGGGAATCATGTCCACAGGCAGGCAGTAAAGCCTGCTACCTGTCTGCTAAAGAGCCATGCCAGGGGCTGGGACAGAAAAGACCAACGACCAACTCCTGCTCCCAGGTCTGCCACGGCAACATAACCAGGGCTTCTGCTTTGGTGGCGGTGGGCATGGTAGACAAATCGCTGAGCCCCACATGGCCATGTGGGCTGGTGACATTCGGGTGACTCTGTGGCCCTAGGATGGATGAGGAAGCACAGCAAGAACTTCTCAAAGACAGCCAAACTGTTTTGGTTCTGTGCAGCCTGTGGTTCACAGGCTTGTCGCTGGCACAACGTGCCTGCACTGGGATGCAGCTGGCTCTGCACAAAAGGGAGACTTGCAACCAGGAGTGAAATTCAAAATATTTAACAACGGATATGGCACAGACAGCAACCAATCAGAACAGACACAATAGCCAATGAGAGCAAATGTTGGCTGTCAACAAACAGCGCGGCCATGGAGTACATCCCAGCCGAACACCAGTCTTGGCAACAAGGAAGGCCAGTGAGCAAACAAGGAGAAGAGGATGAGCAAGGCCGGTGTCCAGGAGCCAATAGGGAACTGTCTGCCTATCTCCAGGGGAAGTCTCAGAGAGGATTTCACTAAACCCCCAGGCTTCTGCAGTGCACGGTTTAAAAATCATTGCTATGAGGGAAAAAGGAAATACCCTGGAGGCCCAGCTTCAAGAACCAGTATCACCACTGCTTTTGGGGTGCACAGGGCCAGCCTCCAGAGGAGTGAAGCCCTGAGCCACCCAAAGACACGTCCATGAAGGCTTTAACTGATGTGTCATCAAGTTGTCATCCTGCTTGCTTTTCTCCTGGCCAAGGAGTATTCATGTGGGGTCTCCCAAAGCAGTTGTTCTGTTGTAGCGTTTAGATGAGGGCACTAGCATACCTCACTAGAGTCCCCGGGACACAGAACAAACCTGGATTCATGCAAAGTGGGCCCTGGCCCCGTCGGGAGTCAATACTCAGAATCCTAGTCGCATCCGGGCAGCCTCCAGAGTAATTCCAAGTCCCTCTCTTTCCCAGCTCACATCCTCCTCCCTGCTCCTTAACTTTCACTAAAAGCACACACGCTCCCGGCTCCCCTTTAGACAAAGTCACAAGGGGTCAATTATCTTGTGGCAACGTAGGTGGAGTACCATTTCTTCAGCTTGCGTAAGATGAAGCTCCCCATGATGAAATAAGTCATTGGTCCATGAGGTCTTGTGGGAAGTTACCAGAAGGGAAGGCCCTCCCTGGAGAGCAAGGCACCAAGGCCTTTTCCCTCGTGCAACCTTACCCACCAACAAGTCTGCGGCAGCCTAGTTGCCAAGCCTAAGAAATGCCCCCAGAAAACGTCACTGAAACGCTTCACCATTGTTCTCAAAAGGTTGTGCCCTTGATGTTGACTTCACCCCTACTTGTGTCCTATAAATCAGGTCTACTCTCCAGAAAGGAAACCCTTGTCTCGTCCATCTTATTAGTGGTTCTTCATACGGTCTTTCATATGTGACTGTGGTCCCCCAGCCTTCACCAGCTTTCTCCCTTCTGGATGGAAACTTCACACAGCTCCAGATAGGCAGGCACTAGATTTGAGTGACAGCTTCACAGGAAGTCACTGGAGGAGCCCTGGGCATCTGCTGTGGTGTGAGGGATGCTGGGACATATGGGGGAGGCCAGAGCACAGGGGCAAGGCAAGACACCACAGGTAAGCAGTCAGCCGGGGTCCTATTTCCAACTTTGCCGCTTAGCAGCTGTGTAACCTGGGAACGTTCCTCAAAACTCTTCAAGCCTCTATTTTCTTTGTTATAAATATTACAGTAATAATAGTACCTATCTTACAGGGTTGTTTCAAGAATTAAACAAAATAATATACATATAAAGCACTTAGCACTTTGCCTAGCATATAGTCAGCAATCAGTACAGGGAGGCATTATGAATATTGTTAATCATTCAAACATTCATTGATCAGTCGCTCTAAACCCTGTACCTTGCTAGGGGCTGGGGCTTCCAGTTTCTGCCCTCAAGAACCTCACAGTCCGGTGAGAGAGGACCACAGAAGAACCATCCATTAGGATGCCATGTGGTAAGTGCTTTATTAAATAATTACTTTTAAAAGAACTGTCACTAATAGGTGACAACCGTTTTCTGCTCACCATTGGGTGCTACGTGCTGTACAGAAACCGAGAGTATATGCTTTCTAATCCAAACACCTGGCTTCAAATCCTAGCATTATCACTGAATACTTAGGTACTCTTGGGTATGTTAACTTCTTTGAAACTTAGTTATCTCATTTGGAAAATGGGTATAAAGTTAGAAAAAAATATACCTAATATCACAGTGCCTTGCACACAGTAGGTGCTTAACAAAATAGATGTCCCTTAAAGCAACGACTAAGGGTGTTTGGAGAAATGACACTGGATGGCTGTTGCCCCAGCCCTGGAGCACCGCCTGGGTAAGCCTCAAGGTCAAGGCAGCACATCCACCTAGGATGCGTAGCAGGACTTTAATGTTCAGTGGCTTGGCTGGTTTGGAGCCAGTTCTGAGCCAACCAACAACTGGAGCCATAGGGACCGGAGGCGGGTCCCTGAAAAGGAGCTGCTGGCAAGAACTAGATAGAATGTTCCAAATAGGGCAGACCCTCCAGGACCAACCAAGGCACGGAGAAATTGAGTAGTTGGTGCAGTAAGAGGCCAAGCTAGGACTCTAATGAGCACCTGGTATATTAATCAAGGCGGGAATACCCCCACTCAGGACCACTCTGCAGCCTGGAGCTATAGCGGCTTCTACGTAGACCACAGACACTGCACACTCAGCCCTGTGCCCGGTACCCCCGGGCTGGGTCCTATGGAGTGAACAAGAATGATCCAGGCAGAGCTCCACACCCTAACGGAGTGCTTCACCGCTGAGAAGGAGCCGTGCAAATCAGAACACACCAGCCCCAGAACTGATCCCGTGCACAGAGAAGAATGAAATTACACAAACCCAGACCTGTTGACACAAATGAACGTTCCTGCAGTGCGGCTTGATAAGCCTGTTGCTAAGCCTACCTGGTTTCCTGTCACGGAGCACCTCGTTCTCAGCTCAGGAAAGATAATAACTCTGGGAACCAGCTTCCTTAGGAGACCTGGCAGAATGCTTTCAGTCCAGAGCAAAACCTGTCTTTCAACACAGCTTCTCATCCTCCCGTGTCAGACAAGGGGAAACCCAATCCATGCAGGAAAGGGTTTGCACACACGCACACACAGCCCTGCTGGGTGTCAGTGGCTGTAAGTGACCCTCAGGGAAAGGAAGGAGCCCCGGATCTCTGGGCTCAGAGTACCTCCTAAACAAAGACTCTAAAGTTTCCTGCTGGGACAGGGCGAGACACAGGACGCTCAGATTCCAGGCGTACCCGCAGCTATCATCTGTCAGTCCTGACACCAGCCCTGTCTGTGTCGAGGTCCAAGCAGAGAGATCAGAAAGCGCGGGGTAAGGGCAGGGGCTGGGGAGGGCAAGAAAGGGGAGAAAGGGCTTTGGAGAGACCAATATGAATAGTAGGAGTTTTTATCTGACCCCAAAGAACAGGGCAAGGGAGAGCTGTGTGATCTAAGCCAGGATGAAAGAATGGCTGGCCTCCCCTTGTAATCAAAGAGCTTAATGATGCTTATTAAAAGCCCATTTCTGGGTCCTGTTGAAAACTTATACCCGTTAAGTGTTTTCTTTTTTTCATGAGAATTGCTTCCTAGAGATTAAACACACACACACACACACACACACACACACACACACACGTTCCTTACAAACCCCACTCCCCACCCAGGCACACACATTCTCCACAAATCCTGCACATCCCAGATATCACACATATGCTAGTCATCTTCATTAAAGACCCGGTCCCTGCGGTGATTCATGCACCCTTTGAAAATTCCAGACTTGGAGGGAGCCCAAGAGCTTCCTGCTCAAGAAGTTGTCATCCCACAAACAAACAGCACAGCCTCTAATCCACATCATTCTCCATGTCTTGCCTGAGGCCAGGCAACTCTGCAAAAGCAGAAGCTCCCAGGATCATTAAGCTTTGGTGGAAAGCGACAGTGTTCAGTAGGGTCACTGCAGAAGAGGGGGGCTGTGCCCCTCTGGCCCGTGGCGGGCTTTCTCTGATATGCTGAATCGCAGCCACCTGAAGGAGGTGGCCCTGGGCCTGCGGCATGTTTTCCTCTGGTTATCAGCTTACCCAGAGCCCAAGGTTGCCTTCACTCTCAGGCACAGAAGACATTGCTTTCTGGAATAATCAGTCAGACACAGGAAAGTACTCCTTGCAGAAAAGTATCTCTGCACCAGCATGGGTTTCCTCTGGGTGCTGATGTGCCCAACATTTTACTCACTGCTAAAGGGCAGGGTACAAAAACGCCCGTTCAAATGCCAAAACCATCGGTGGGACAGTGTGCTGTTATCAAAAACAAATGCTTAGGAGCTAGTAAATCTGGTTTCAAGGGCAGCTCTAACCCTTACTCACTCAATGGCCTCAGCCAACTCTCTAAGCCATAGTTTTCTCCTCTGCAAAATGGTAATAACAACTTCTTTCCATCTTATGGAGTTTCGGGGAAGATCACAAAATGCCCTAGAGATTGTAAACTCCAAAGCAGATGTTAGAAATTCTCATGATGAGACAGTAATGAGGAAATGGAGGAGCTCATAAATTGGGCTGTGAGTGCCTCCCGGGCAAAGCTTATGTTGTGTTTATCTTGTCATCCTCAGTGCCTGGCACAGAGGGCAGCACCACATATTCTGGGGAAAAACAGTTTGAAAGAAAGAATGAAAAGTGAGTGAATCCCTGAGTTAAGTGGTTTGTTCAAGGTCACAGAGCAGCTCACTGTGGGACAGGAACCCAGATCTTCTAACACCCGTAGTCCAGGACTCTGTTCTAGATGAACCAAACTCTTGGGTCTGTTGAAGACAGGGCAGTGATATCCCACTAGCCACAGCACGGGTCCGGTTTGCTTAAGAGGCCTTCACAAACCCACCTGTTAAACATTCCAACTCAACAGTGGGAACAAACAGAAACCACAAGTGCAAATAATACCCAAACGCCTCTGACCAACTCATCCTATTTCCTGACTTCAATTGCGCAAAGCAGAAAAATCACAAGATTGGGGAGATGGGGCTTCAGAGACTGAATCACAGAGACTAGACATAGATCTTATTTCAGGCTCACTTTCAGCATTATCACTTACCTACTGACCAAGAGTCCGAGAGATCACTAGCCCTCTCTGATTCTCAGTTTTTCCATCTGCAAAACAAGAAGACGATCACAATTAATCCCTTGAGAACACTGGACTAAAAGGCGTCATAAGTTTTATACCCAATATTGGCTACCAACCGCTTATGATCCCATGTAACTGGGGAAGTTGCTAATGATTAGGGGCTGGAAGAGAATTACTTCAAAAATGAAGTGTGATAGTCAAAAATGAAGCATGACAATTAAAATAGTTACATGCCAAGAAGGGCACCAACGGCACCCATCTCTCAGTACAGAAAATTCAGCTTTCCAATCATTTTGGCAACTTATTTTTATTTTTCATAGATGTCAACATGCAAGCAATCATTAATTACCAGGAGACACAGAGCAAAGAAATATGCTACGACATCAACATACTCACTTCTGACATTTGGGGGTATTTTTCCAATTTCTTTCCTTCTCTACATAGAGTTTACCGTTTTGCAGAGTAGGGGCTATGAAGATGTACTACACTGGAAAGTACCCCTCAGATCACGACTACCCCCTCCACACCCCCATGACTGTTGCCTGTGTAATTAACTCATTTTCATTCCCATGCGTTTTGTCAGTTTCCCCAAGACCTTTCAGGCCTGTGGTCAAGTCTCTGCCGGGCACTGCGCACACCTGAGCCCAGTGGAGTGAGGAGAACGTGACTTTAGGAGCCCTCCGCTGGTCTTTCCCCAATCGGGGTTCCGTTACCTCATCTGGAAAGTGAGGAAACTGGCCTGGCCAATCTCAGAGATCACTTTCAACTTCGAAAGGTGAGGCCAAGGAAAAAGGAAGGAAACATAGATTCGAGTCCCTACTATGTGACAGCTACTGAGCCGATAATACCTATGGATATTATCTCATGATCCTCATAACCACCTTGGGAGATGTTACAGGCGAGAGAACGGTAACTCAGTGAGGTTTGGCCATCTAGCCAATGTCCACTGCAATCATGTCGGTACCACTTTCACGATTTTCGCCGTATCAATGTCTCACTGCTATGACCATTTACTAATTTTTCCAAATCAATTCACATATTTTACTTAACTCTAATTCTAATGGATTTTAAAAAAACGTTTCTCACACTACTATATATAGAATAGATAACTAATAAGGACCTACTGTATAGCACAGGGAACTCTACTCAATACTCTGTAATGACCTATATGGGAAAAGGTCATTTGCATATGTATAAACTGATTCACTTTGCTGTACAGCAGAAACTAACACAACATGGTAAATCAACTATACTCCAATAGAAGTTTTTTAAAAGTTTCTGCAGTTCATTATTTCTTCCTCCTTTCTCTGTATCCCAATGAAAGACCGCCTTTCAATTAACATGGATTCTATAATTGCAAAATGGTTGCTATTTAAAGGAATTTTTAATCACAATCATTTTTTGTAAAAATATCTATGAAGTCATAGGTTTGATGTGCTATTCATATACTTTTTCCAATACTCATTAAAATAAATGACGTTTGAAATGTAAAATGCTCATCCATTTCTACCCTCCTCTCAGCAGTGCCCCTGCTTTACCTTGGGAAAGCTGGTTTAAGTTCCCTCACTTTGCTGCAGCCAGACCTTGGAATCTAAGTCTGTCCTGTTTCAAAGCTGAAACTGCAAGAACACCTGATGCTTATTATGTGTCAGGAAAGTTGCCAGAGGTCACACAGCTGGTAACTGAAGGACCTGGGACTGGGGTCCCCACTGGCCTACTTCTGACCCTGTGCTCTGTGAGTGTATTAGGTTTCGCCTCTGGCCTTCCTCAGACCCCAAATTTTCAATTCCATGTCACAAGGCCACCAATTAAGTTCTGTTTGCAAATCAAGGCAGAGTCACGCCGTTCTGTTAGGTCACCAGTTTTTCCACAAAGTCACTATATCTAACAATGCCTATTTAAATTCCCCAAAGGGCACTTTGGTAGGCAGCTGCATAATTTCTAAAAACAAGTTTAGGAAATGTGAAGTGAAAGCGACTCCTTATTCAAAGATCCAAGATAGTAACCAAGGAAATAGAGCTGATAACATAATATCTAGGAATGCCATTGCTACTGCCAATGAGTATAAGATCCAACCGAGTCAGGGGAGGGGGGAGACAGTGGCACAATCACTGTATTGGACACTCTTCAGAGCTGTTGTTGAGTCCTTCTAGAGCTTTAAGCTTCCATTTCCTGTCATCTGGTTTAAAATTAATTGCCATGAATGTTTTATGACCAGGGAGCAAACAGACTGAGAGGTCTGCAGAACCGGATCAGTCTTTCTATCTGTGGAGTTCCCTATTTCTCTTGAATAGGAGCTACAAAGCTGTGCAGAAACAGGAAAACAAACCTATCCCTGATTATTCATTCTCGGTCCAATGACACCTCTTTTGAGAAGCCTGCTCCCGCCAGCCGAGTGGGAATTAGTCACTCCCTTCCTTGGGTTTCCTTGCAGTAACACTTTAATTACAATCTCTGTTACATTGCAGTTATTCTCTTCTCATCTTTTAAAGTATCATTTTTTCGAACTATTTACCCAAATACAATAAAAAGTCACCTACCGCTAGCAATGTGATTTTAGAGAGATTTCCTTCTAAACCTCTTTGTATACATACCCACATATACAGACATTCACGTACATACACATCCAGATACTTTACAAAATGGGACCATACTGTACACACTAATATTAATCTACTTTTTAAACGGTTACATAGATGTATAATATATATTAATCTACTTTTTAAACGGTTACACAGATGTGTAATTAATTCCCTACAGATGGACATTTGGGTTGTTTGCCATTTTTCACTGGTGTAAATACTCTAATATCTTTGCACGTACATCTTTGTGTTGTTGTTGGTTAAGTACTTAGAATATATTTTTTTAACGTTTAAAAAAATTATAATTGCCACTACCCACCCCCAACACACACACGACCATATCACTTTCAATTTCACCAGCAGTATAGGGGGATGCCAATTCCTTGTGCTCTCAACAGTATTAGCCATAAGCCATTAGGTGAATGAAGAGAGTCTAGTTATTTTAATCTGCAACTGTTGAACATCTTTTTCTGTTTCTTGGCCATTTGCACTTCTGCTTTTGGGAAGTGCAAGTTTGCTGTCCTTTCCCCATTTCTTGGTTGGTGGTAGTCTCTTTCTGGTTTGTTACATAAGAGTTTCCTAGTGTTTTGCCTTGAATGTTATGATCATTTTTTTTTTAGCTTTCTTTTAGCACGTTCAATCACAGTAAATGGCACCACCACCTACTAGTTGCCCCACCAGAAGCCTAGAGGGCGGCCTTGACACCACCCTGTGCCTCACTAACCACAGCCAACCAGTCACCAGGTCCTGTCTGTCCTACTTCCTAGACAGACCTTAATCAGTTCATTTTTCTTCCTCTCCAGTGCCTCCACTCTCACCAGGCCACCACCATCTCTCATCTGGACTCCTAACTGGTCTCCCCACATCCTCTACTCCACTTCTCTCCACCCAGAAGCTAGAGGGATTTTTAAAAAAAAAATACAAATGGAATCATCCCCCCTGCCTAAAACCCTTTGACAGCTTTCTATTCCTTTGAAGATCAAATCCAAAGTCCATAATGTGCCCTTGTGCCTTGAAAGGCTGCTTCTAGGACCCAGTTTCTGCACTGCTTGGTTTGTCAATGCATCCGTCTGCCTCCAGTCTCTGCTCTCAGCAGGCTGGCTTCCTTTTAGGTCCTCTTCTTCCCAATGCAAGGCCCTGGACATGCTGTTCCTCTGCCTGGAGAGTTGTTTGCTCTCCCCTTTGCTGCCGAATCCAAACTCATCCTGCCTCTCTCTGGGCTTAAACACCATCTCCTCAGAGAAGCCCTGAACCCCCAGACTAAGTGAGCTCCTCTGGCTATTTACTGGAGATTTCCTTTGTGGCACATCTCACAACTGTAATTAAGTACCGTCCAGCACGGTTTGTTCAGTGAGTACCACACTGCAGGCTCCGTGAGGACAGGAATGGGGACTCTTCCCAGCACCACCCACTCAGAACTCAGCACGGTACCTAGCACAGAGTAGGCACTCCACAAACACTTACTGGATTCATTTCTTTCTTAAGTTAAAATAAAATCAAATAACCTGTCTACTCCAAGGGCCAAGCAATCAACTCTAGGTTTTATGAATAAAGTAATGTAGGTTTTCATACAGAAAGCAGACGATGTGAAAAACCAGGCCTGTTTTTAAAGGCACAGTCTCCGGTTGAATTAAGCCCAATCATGAAGGACTGTCTCATCTCTCTCCATGTAAACAATCGGAAGCCTTGGCTTTGGCAACCACAAGATCGCTGGGGTGGAAGGATGTGAAAGTAAGGTCCACATCTTGGGCCTTTCTGTAGCTCCCTTTTTTTCTTCTCTACCTTGTGTTTTGCCCACATTCAATGCATGTCTCTTAAATGGATTTCATTTCAAGTCAAATTACATAGTAATTATGTCTAATTCACTGCCTTTTCTACTGTCTAACATTTAAAAATAAATTTGCATGATCTAGCACAATTGACTTGATGGTTTTTCCCTCTATACATCAATACCTACGAGTACCTCCTCTTAGGTTACTTTCTGAATTAAAAACCAAAAAAAGTGTATTACAGGTCAGAGAGCCTTGGCTCTCCTGTAGCTACATCCCTGCCCTGCTCCCTAAATCTACCTTGTCCTCAGCTCAACATTCCGTGCACTGAGTTTGGTGAAACTGGACCCCCTCTCCCCTTTCCTATAGGATCTCTGCGATGGAAGTCTGAGATCAGGCCAGGGTGTGGAGGCACCGTTTCCTTGGCTTAGTTTTGACTCTTCTCAAGTTAATCATAGAGCACAACATTGGGCATAATGATCAGTTGCATGTAAGGTGTGGATGGTCTCACTTTGGTCAACTCTAGCCACTGATGTCCTGGGTGGGGTAGCTGTAGATCAAGGATTTGCTGGGGTCTATTGTGGAGGGCTCAGATGTCCATCCATTCTAAGGGAGGTACAGAAGAAGACGAAAAGCTTGTCTCCTGCCCTGGGGGAGACTGTGTTTCAGTTGGGAAGACGAGACCAAGATGCCACAGTCTCTCGGTCCCGCCAATGTCTGAAGTCCCATCCGGCCACTCCTCTAGTTGCTGCTCTAAGACTCCTTTCCTATGAACATCCCTCTATCTGAAGTGTCCTTCTCCATCTAAAGATCCAAAGAAGAGTGATTGGGACACCTACTGGGGCTCAGTAAGTCCTTGTTAAATGTTGTTCAGAAGCATTGGCTCTGGAATCAAGAGTCTGGCTTTGACCTCTGGCTCTATTCCCTCCCAGCTGGGTGACCTTGGGCTGTATCCTTAACCTTCCCAAGCCTCTGTGTTTTTATCTGAAATGCAGGGATAGTAAAAGGACCCTCATTTTGGGTTGTTGCAATGCTCATGTGCCTATCACCTAGCAAAGGCTCAACAAATTTTTGGTGAATATTATTATTACTGCTACTATTGTAATTTTAGTTAACAGTGTAGTACTTATCATGTGCTAGGCATTTTCCTAAACACTTTACAATATTAACTCATTTAATCTTCATAAACAATGCTGTGAAGTAGGAACTATTATTTTTCTCATTCAATAGACAGACGCTTCAGTATTAAGAGGCTAATATAATTGCCCAAAGTCATACAATGAATAGTGGAGCCAGGATTTTGAACCCAGGCAGTATGGCCTGGAAGTCATGCTCTAAACCACTAGATTATTAACCATAACAACTGTTATTTAATGAATTACCATAATTCTTAGTTGTTACTAACTATTCATTTTTATTAACGACGGGTGCCTGCCCACTCATATAGGTCCCCAGACACCTGGGGTGACGAAGATGGGGTTTAGGTCTGGCAGCCAAGCTCACTGAGCTTCAGAAGGGTCATCCAGTTCCAGGCTGGAACCACGGACAAGAAGAGGAAACCGGGGCAGAAGCCCAGTGCTGTGTGCTGGGCCATTACAGTGGGGATGGCAGAGGACCATGGGTGCCCACAGTTAGCCCTAGGAGCTCTGGCTGCAAAAAGTGCACTGAACTTCCAAGCCCTACCGCCGAGGAGGGCTGGGGTTGTCCCCTGAGTTTCCTACTACATCCAGATGGACTCTAGGCCCGAGTGGGTCAGGACCTGCAAGGGAAAGGACGTCAGTGACTCAGCCAAGCAAGGCTGGAGAAGGTCAGGGTCACACCACCTTTCTGGGAGTCCCTGTTGCTCCCTGCTCACGAGGTCCCATTGGCCCTCAGCTCAGAGATGCTTCTTGAGCTTTAAGTATCTCCTCTTCAGATGTGGAGGCTGTTGATCCAAGCTAAGCTGGTCGTGTTGCTGCCAGACGCCTGAGCAAGGAGCTCTCCCCCGAGGACCGTGGTCTGTCATTTTCAACCTCATCATGGTTGTGCATGGATTTTTTTTTTTTTTTATTTTGCCTGTGTTGGGTCTTCGCTGCTGCACGCAGGGTTTCTCCAGTTGCGGTGAGCGGGGGCTACCCTTCATTGCAGTGAGCAGGCTTCTCATGGCGGTGGCTTCTCTTGTTGCAGAGCACGGGCTCTAGGCACGTGGGCTTCAGTAGTTGTGGCACGCGGGCTTCAGTAGTTGCGGCACGCAGGCTCAGTAGTTGCGGCACACAGGCTCAGTAGTTGTGGTGCATGGGGCTTAGTTGCTCCGCAGCATGTGGGATCTTCCCAGACCAGGGATCGAACCCGTGTCCCCTGCAATGGCAGGCGGATTCTTAACCACTGCGCCACCAGGGAAGCCCTGTGCGTTCATTTTTTTTCCTGGACTTCTGCTGCTTATTAGAGCCTCAAAACATGCTCACCTTAGCTTTCTTCTGGGTATTTCAAAGTTTCTGTCCTTCCTCACTCCCTCTTGGTTAGATTTCATTATTTGGTGGGAAATCACAAAAGGGAAGCATTTTAGGCATGAAGCAATTCGGGAGAGAAAATCACCACAGGGCCTTGGCCTACACAACCTAACAACCCACCATGGCTTGGCAGGGTCAAGAATAAAACCCTTAACTGGCCTTCCAAAGACCAGCTGTGTCCTCCTCTGGGCGCCCTCACCTCAACTGCTCCCAGCTGGGGACATGACATGAAGTTGCTTCCAGAGTGACGTGGTTTTCCATGTTGTAGAGCAGAGATAATGATGCTTTTGTTATTTGCCTTAAAATGTGGATAGTCCAATAACAATCTAAAATGTTGCATGACACGATCACTTCTTTTCAACCACGCCCACAGAACCATGGGAGAGAGCCTTTCTAATTTTTAAAAACCAAGGAAGTCAGCTCTCCTTGACACATCAACTTTTCCACCCAGCAGGCTCATTCTCACCCTTTCATCAGCAAGCAATTGCTGGCTGCTTCCTCTGTGTGTCAGACCCAGACTGGAACTCGTGGCTAGGAAAACGGAGAAAGCAGGGACCTGACCCATGTTCAAATCCCAGCTCCGACTCAGATGAGCTGTGTGACACAGAGAAAGTTAATTAACCTCTCTGAGCCTCACCATCCTCATCTGCAAGGGGAGATCCTTATTCCAACCTTCAAAGGCTGCTGTAAGAATTCTAAGGAATGGCATTTCTCAAACACTTAGCTGGGGCCTGCGTGTCAGTCCCAAACAGCACGCATTGCTTTATAAAGTCCACTACTGGAATTTCCTGGTGGTCCAGTGGTTAGGACTCCGAGCTTTCACCGCTGAGGGCCCGGGTTCGATCCCTGGTCAGGGAACTAGGATCCCACAAGCCACGTGGCACAGCCAAAAATAAAAATAAAAAAAATAAAGTCCACTACTAATGATGGTCCCCATGATGTGCTCCCTGAACTAAAAGGTACACAGTGTTACAGGGAGGATGCGGCAGTCTGTGATCCACAGGGAGATCCAGGCCGGAAGGGGTCAGTTCTACCACGGTGGGACTGGGCAAAGCAGGCTCCAAGCAAGACTTCAAGTGAGCACGATGTTTTCAAAAGAAAAAGGCCCACGGCAGGAAGTATGAAATGCAGACCTGTCCTGAGAAATGTGAGCAGCAGAAGGAACAGTGGACACTCTGACAGCATGGATGCTGATGGATTCTGTGAAGGATGCAGGGCTGGAGCCTGGAAGACCTCCGGGGCCACGTTCTAGCAACGGGTTCATCCATCAGAGCGTCTTAAGCTGGGCAATCAGAGGCCAGGTTTGTCCCTGAGACTAATTACTGCCTGCAGTGAGGCTGGACCGGAGGGGTGAGCCTGGGGCAGGGAGAGCCACGGAGCTGAGGCTGATCCAGGCTCAAGGGAAGGGTCCCTAACTTTGTTCAACAGGCTGCTAGTTGCCCCTACTCGGCTCCTCATAGCAGCCTGGCTGCAATGACCCAGCTACCAGAGGCTGTGGGCTCCGTTGCTGCTCTGAGAAGGGTCCTTTTGGCTTCCACTACAAAGCCATCTGCCTCAAACAACCTGTTCCTTTCTGATGTGGCTGGGACAGCACCTGCTCGGCTACAGGGCTGTCTCACAGCCCTTGCCTGGAGCCACTGACAGGGTGATGGGGCTGCTGCCCCAGCCTCCATCACTCAGATTAATTCAATTCCATCCAGTTGGATGATTTTTGGGTGTGGACCCATGCTCAGTTTTGAGGCTTGTAGGAGGTTGTAACCGACAAGGTCATGGGCCCAAGAGGTTTATAGTCAAGGACACAGGTCTGCGCTGTAACCCAAGGCTGAGCACTGGATGTGTTCAGGGGAGGGCCGAGTGACAGTGCTGTGGGGATAAGAGAGATGGAGCCGTGAATCTTCCTTGGCAGCACCAGAAAAGCTCCATGCAAGAGGTGGCGCTTGCCTGGGCCCTGGAGACAGAGAAGGCATCTGACAGGCAAGGGGTGAGAAAAGAGCATTCCAGGCTGAGGGAGGGCACGTGAGGAGGAAGTAGTGTTGCTTTCTAGAGCTGAACCACAGCGGGAGAAGAGGAGATGACAGGAGGCAAAGACCAGGGGGGGAGCTGAGGTCCCGCTGGGAGGGGCCTGATGTCACTTTCTACTTTCTTCCCCGAGGCACAGGAACGAGGGCCACGAAAGGAAGAGCAAAAGCAGTAGCTTTTATTAAGCACCACTCTGCATCTGGCAACGTGCATTCCATTAACTCTACACAAGTCATTTGGTTTGAATGCTATAACCATCCTGGGAGGTACATATTGTCACCGTCCCCCTTTTACATGGGAAGAAACTAAGGTTGAGAGAGATTACACGACTTCTGAGGCTGCTGAGGCAGGAACAGAGCTAAATATTTGAACCTGAGCCCAGTGATCCTTCCTCTGCACAACACCAGCTCCCTAAATGAGGGAGACAGATGCCTGATACCTTGGCTTCAAATAGCCGAGGAGACGGGATCATCATCATCATCATCACCGTCTTCCCCATCATCATCAACACCGTTGCCATGGACTCCAAATTGTATTTCATAAAGGAGAAAAGGAACCATATGTGCCTCTTTGTAATAGGATCTTATAAGATTCCGGAGCATATATGTTTAATTAAAATCATCTGCTACCAGTGACCGCCTATGGTCACGGCCGGCTTCCAACTTGTGAGGTGCTTCATGATGTGTTTCTAATAACCTTTACAACCACCCTATAAAGCAGGCTTTATTTCCCGGGTTTTATAGTTGAGGGAATGGAGGCTCAGAGAGGCAAAGTGATTTGCCTCAGTTGTACAGAGCGGGAACTAGACGCACACATCTCAGTGCTCAGCCCCACCTGCCGCGTTCAAACTCAACACGTCCACGGCGCAGTCTGTACCTCCAAAGGGGCCTCTTCTGCTGGCCCATCTCAGTGAGTGATGCACTCTCCACCAGCACACGCTGGAAACCTAGGCCGCCTCTCAGTACCCCTCCCCGTTGTTTCACCCCCATATTAACCCCTCATCAAACCCCACTGGTTCTCACTCTCCCTGTCCTATCCACTTCTCACCACCTCCGCCTCCACTACCCAAGTCCAGGCCACAGCCAGCTCTCACCTGAGCTTCTGCAATGGCCTCCCAACCAGGCTCCCAGCATCCCGCGCTCATGGAGATGTGAGCCCTTCCCTGGCTCCAGGGCTCAGAGAGCCTGGCTCCTGCTGTAGTAGCTCTGCTGCCTCTGACCACACGTCCCGCCCCTTTCACGTCCTCAAACACCACACTGTGTGGCCTGCTTCAGAGCATTTACACAGGCTGTTTCTTCCAGCTCTGCTCCCGGCTCTGCAGGCCCTGCCTTCAGATCTTAGCTCAAATGTCACTTCTTCCAGGAAGCCTTCCCAGACCCTCATCTCAATCAGTAGGTACACACCAGGACAGTTGTGCCTGAGACGTGGAAACGCTTCCACATCAGTTGCTATGTATTCACTGCCCTGAGCCCCGGGATACTGCCCACCACGACCTCAGCTCCTCCCCAGGGTCCTCCAGCCCTCGCCACAAGCCAGAGGATAAGGCACGTGTGGCAAGTGGAAGGCTTCCGGGCCCCGCCTGGGCATTATGGCAGAAGCCGGTTCTGAGTGGCCTGTGCACCTGCAGTCCAGGTTGTTAAATATTTTGAAGGCCACCTCTGCTCTTGATCCTGTACTTCTCACAGTTCATAGTTAGGTATTTATTTGGGTGACTATTTTAGGCACGAACTCTGGGAGGGCAGGAAGCACAAAAGTTTGCTTTACCATGTCCAGGCTCAGTAGAGAAGGCCTAAGTGACATAATGAATTAAATGAATAGGAAGTGCTGCTTCCTCCACCTTTCTGGCTGTATCTGCTCAGCTTTTCCAATAACTTCAGGGACCAAGCAATGAAAGAACCTGGGCCGATACAACCGAACACCAAGGTGCGTTCAGCAGCTGAGGTGGGGCAGGTGAGGAGAGGGGAGGGAAGGGGGCTACCTGTCCTGCAGCAATGAGGTCATGGTCTCCGCTACGTACAGACACTGGGGAGAGAGGAGGAAGGTAGTCTTTCTGGGCTTGACTTTTTCCTGTTCCTTAGTCACTTTATCCATCTCATAAAGAGCTCTCAAGCCCAGCCCAGGCCCTTATCAATCAGGCGACGCCTTAGTCCCAAAGCTATCTTCTCTCATGGTTGCTACTGCAAGACTCTCTTAGCAAGTCACCCTGTCTCACCTCTCACTCCCTCTGATTCTTCTCCTGCACCAAGCATGGTCTTAAAATGTGCATCTGATCATGTCTTTCTTCTGTTGAAAGTTCTGTGGCTTCCCACCATCCTCAAGATATGTTCAGACCCTCCCCTAGTTTACAAGGTCTTCCTCTCTGGGTCTTGTCTATCCCTCTAACCTCACCATCTGTTCTCCTCATTCTCCTCTATTTCCTCCATCAAAACACACTTCTCCCTGTCTCAGGGCCTTTGCACATGCTATCCTGATTTCCAGAATTTTCCCAGCTCACTGTCATCAACCTTCTGTGTTTTAGCTAAAAAGCCATCTACTTTGAAAAGTCTTTGCTGACTAACACCAGTCGGTCAGCTCCTCCTATGACCCACTACCTTTCTTCTGATACACTCAGCCTGCCTGAACTAGCTGTTCAATGTCTGTCTTGAATAGAAGCCCCTTGAGGGCAGGGACTGGGCCATCTTATCTAGCCGGTTGCTCAGCCTGGTTCCTGACACAGAGGGCTCAATCAATATTTGATGAAAGAATAATCAATATGATGAGGCTGTAAACTTGGACTTTGTCTCCAGGGTCAACGCTGAAATGTAAATTCTAACGGTTACTGTAGAGATCTCAGGAATGAGCCAGTCAATTTATCTCCCTTCATCTAAGGTATGGGAGGGGTCTGAAAACTGCAGTGATGCAGCTCCCTAGGGGACCACACTGAACTCTTAGGAGAGAACTTGAAAAATAAATAAATAAATAAATAAATAAGAAAAACGGACTAAAAAGGAAGGCAGGAGGGAAGGAAAAGAATAGAAGATGAGCTCTCCGAAGCAAAAGGTTGAGTGAAAGTGTAGGAAAGGACTCATTGAAGATTCTGTTCATGGTGAAGGCAGCCCCTTGGCAAGCTGAGAACCAGGTCATGCTGTTCCAGGACATGGGACTCACCCTGGATGTCCCATCCCTCCTCCGACCCTGACAAGCCGTGTGACCCTAGGCCAGGCATTTGTCCTCTACATCTTGGCTTCCTTCCCTGCAAAACAAGAAGCGCCCAGGTTCCCCAGATCTGGGATTTCTGCACAGGAGCCTCAGGGAAGAACCAGAGCCAGGGGGATGGAAACCATGGGGGTATGGAGAGTTAGGGCTGGAGTGCCACAGCGCTCTCCACGCAGGACACAAGGGGGAGCCCAGGCCCATGGCGGGGCGGGGGGGCCGGGGGCGGTGGGCGTTGCAGGAAGCCTCCATCCCCTCTCCTCCCGCCCCATCCCAGGCTTGTCTGACATCCTCGGCCACCAACAAACTGCGAGACGTTGGTATGATGTAACTGAACATCAATAAGGCTGCACAGGGCCTAGGAAATTGCCTCTGAAGCCACTACAGGTGTGGAAGTAGAGGAGGCTGGGAGGACGGCAGAAGGCAGGGCTGCACGCTGAATGGGTGGCCCCAGGCCTGATACCCTTGGATCCTGGAGTCCAGGTGTTCAGGTGGCCTAGAGATCACCTGGGACATGGATCTCGGCCTTTTTGTCTCATGGAGCCCTTTGGCGGTCTCCTGAAGCTTAGAGACCCTTTCTCAGAAAAATGTTTCCAAATGCATAAAATAAAATCCACAGGCTTACAATGGAAACCAATTATATTAAAATGGTTACTGAAATGTTAAATTGATAAATTTCTGGTACAGTAATATTTTTATTTCTCTTTAAAGTCAAGATTTATAACATACTCTAGTGTCAGGTCTAATAACTCTCATAACCTGGGAGTAATAATGAGTGTAAATGATATTTTCAAGTACCTCCAACAACTCTAATGGGATACAAAAATGTCTGATTCCTCCCGGTAACAAAGTCCCAGAGACTTCAAATGCTATTGTGGTTTATTCACATAGGCTATTATTCATAGGCTACTGCCTATATTCACAATGGGAGAAAATGCTAACTTTTTTCCCAGCCATGTGTTCACATTAAGAACCTCTACTTTAGGGCCGTGACCTGACTTTACAGAGGAGGTGGCTGGAGCCCCCAGCGGGGCTGAGAGCTGTACAGAGCTACCCAGCAAGTTAGAGTTAAAAGCAGACTCAGGGTGGGAGGGAGGGAGATGCAAGAGGGAAGAGATATGGGAACATATGTATATGTATAACTGATTCATTTTGTTATAAAGCAGAAACTAACACACCATTGTAAAGCAATTATACTTCAATAAAGATGTTTTTAAAAAAAAAATTAAAAAAAAAAAGCAGACTCAGCGCGGCCTCCTGCTGTCTCCCAGCCAAGCTCCGCCCACTTGGTAGAGCCATCTCTGCATGTATGATTTTCCGAACACATAACACAGGACCATCCCTACAATTCCCTGAGCCTTGGTTTCCTCATCAGTAAAATGGGAACAAGCACACGCCCCTCTGCCGGCTGCTGTGAGGATAGAATGAGGAAACGAATAGGAAAGGGCCTTGATACCTGGACAGGGCTCTGTACTTGTGTAGATCAGTAACATAGGAGTACTTATTATACATCGCCTCACAGAAAATTAAAGGGTATGAACTTTGGGTTTCATTAAATGGGCAGGTCCGTGGTGGCAAGCCCAAATGCTTATAGGGGTAAGGTAATAAGGAAGGGCAGGGACTGTGGCAAAGTCAAGAACTCATGCCCATCTGAAAGGGGCAGCCACCATTCGGTACCAGTGGAGGATGCCACCCAGGAAGGTGGGCCTAGTGTTGCCAGAACTGATTTTCTAAGAGATGGCAGAAATCCATATTCTTGGCAAAATGTCCTGGTTTTTATATTAAACATCTTTATAATTAAAACAGGATGAGAGCCCAAAAACATGTCTATAGGCTGTCAGTTTGCAACCTCTGGGGGGTACAGGTTTCACAGCCTGGGAAAGGAGATGAAACAAACAGGTCAGTGCTTCCCATACAAGCAAGAGGGTCCTCACCCCAACCTGGCTTTGGAGGTCAGGTGGTGCCCATACGGGATAAGCATTCTTGTCAGGGCAACCGAGGCCTCCCCAGTGGAGACAGCTGGTCCTAAAATTGTACTCTCCTCCGCTCGCTGCTATGAGGCTGCTTTGTTTTATTAATAAACTTGGATCGTGCTCACAGCACATCAAGGTAAAGAGAGATGCTTCCAGGGCAGGTAATGCAGGCAGTTCTAATAGATGAAGAAACAGGCTTCCAAATATAAATAGGAAAATAAGATAAACAGACAGAGATCCAAGTCTGCTTCATGCTCATTTGCAGGCTGTGAGCCACAGACTTAGAGAACCGTGGATCATTTGGGCTGGAAGGGACCTTTGTTCAGAGGATGGGGAAACAGGCCCAGAAATGGGAAAAGACTTGCCAAGGGTCACATTCCTTACGTGAATACTTCTGATTTCTCAGAGCATCAGCTTTGTCATCTGAAGACTCTAACAGAGCCACACACAGTTTCCTGAGTGCGTCGTATTCTCTCCAGCCCAGTGTTGTTGCCCCTGCTGTTCCCTCCTTCATCAGGCCGTCTCTGACTTGACCTTCGAGAGCAGCTTGAGTTTGCCCTTGGGAACCTGCCCCCACTCCTTCCTCCATGCCTTCATCAACCACAGCACATGCACACAGGATTGTCGCTGTCTGTGTATGTGTCTGCCCCTCCAGCCAGCTGGGAGCTCCCGAGGGCAGGACCCCTGCCTTATCCAGCTCTGTCTACTGAGAACCCAGCACAGGGCCGGGCATATGGGAGACGCTTTCCAAAGCTCCGCTGAGTGAAGCACTGAACAATGTAAGACCCTCTTGCAGAGGGAGAAGGAGGTTGCAAACAAAGACTATTACGGGAGAGCTCATCAAACACCACCTTGATATCGAGTTAACATGCCAAATGATCCCAAGCTTAAGATAATATACAGACTTTGGTCTGTAACATCAAAGACCAGCCAAAATGCAGGTGAGGAAAAGTACGCCGTGACTTTGATAATCCCTCTTGTGAACAAAAGAGATGCAAACAAATTTCTTCCTGAGGATCCAACATGTGCCAGGCTCCGTGATGGATGCTTTCCCACATGGCCTAGCTTAATTCCCAGGAGCTTTAGAAGTAGGTGATACACCTATCTTGCAGGTGTGGAATGAGGAAAGCAAGGTCCACCCATGACAGGAAGGAGAGAAGGCAGGATGGAAGGTAATCCATCCCACTCCAGAGTTCCTCCCATTCTATCAAAGTCATCACTATAATTAACAATGGAGTCCTCATCCTGCCTGTTCTAACCATGGCTTATCTCATGCAGGGACTGGAGCTTTGAATAAGTCATTTCCCCACCTCCACCCCCAGGCCTGCTATTCCAGACCTGCCACTGCCACAGGTCTGGGGGCTTGGGAGGAGTGGGGTCAATGTGGGGGGTCTTTCTGGTGCTCTTGTGAGGGGGAGGGCGGGAAGAATAAAATGCGTTAAGGCAGAAGAAGCCCAATCCCCTTCCCACCCTTCCCCCCACCATACCCCAGGCAATAACTACAGCCATGGAGTGGATAGGAGGGAGAGGGTTCTGTGCAGCTCTCTTTAGATTTTATTTTTAACCTATTATTTACATGTGTGGATTACCCCCAGAAAACTCTGGTTTCAAGGGTACCTACTCAGAGACAGAAGTCCTCAGGTTCACACATTCCTTCATCAGCCTACTAGTAATAACGGAAGTAGCAGTAAGATGGGACATGAAAAGGGGTTTGTGAATGTCACGGAAATCATGTTGGTTGCTCAGGGCATACACTGGGCATTTCCAGCTTCTAAGTGGTCAAGATCCTGCATCCAACAGTAACCAGTACATTGTATTCCCTTGTGTCATAAATGTTTGAGGCAGAGGCTTGGAGTAAGATACTGAAATCTCAAACCCAACTAACCTCTCTGAGTCAGTTTCTATGCCCAGACCTCACCGGACTTCAGCGATGATGAATAAGTGCAGCATGACGGGCAAGTGCCCAGCACGGTATCCGACACGCTGCAGGCTGGTCTCCCGCTCCCCACCGCTTTCACTGCAGAGTTGCTGGTCCTGAGTGCCAGGGGCAGCTGAGACATGGAGGCGAACCACTACAGTGGATGTGCTATTTATTTCCACAGGCTTCACCTCTATTTGACCTTGTTACTCCTACTTTGTCGATTGGGCTAGTATTTTACAAGCCCACGATACGTAGTTTTTTACGAGCCCATAAAACATCTTCAGAGTGAAATCAAATTCATCTGCCACTCCCTGGCTTGAAGACTAAAGCCCAACACTTGGGATCTCCCTCCTGGGCTCTCTTGTTTCCTCCTGTGCATCCCCTCCCAGCATGCACTTGGGGGCCTCCATCCAGGCGGGCTCACCCTTCTCCAGACGTGTTCTGCCCATTCCTGCCACTGCACCTTTGCTTAGGTTCTTCCTCTTCTGGAACAGTCTAAACCCTTCCTTCTCTCCCCACCACCTGTGAAAAGCATTCCCTTGCAATTTAAACTCCTGCTGCCTCTCTCTCTCCTCAGAATCCCACGATGCTCAGAGAAGCAGCGTCGTTTGTATTTTCTTCCTAGCGACGGTTTTACTTGCTGCAGGGCCCTAAGTGAGATCTTTCAAGGTCTCTACATATTCTCCCAAGAAAGAGAGCTCCTCTAAGGCAGGGCCAATGCAGACCCTCCCCCAAAGGCATTCATCTGTACATTCCCAGTGTCTAGCAGAGAACGAGGCAGGCAGCATGGGCTCAATTAGCAAATGCTCCCAACGCCCCCGGTTGGAAGGCTGCCACCAGGCATGGTGAGACACAAGATGGGATGAGCACCTGGCAGAGAGGATACAATCCCTGCCAAGCCTGCCACAAGCATATTCTGAAGTGGGCTCTTCTCCTTCTTTTAATGAGATGCACCAACCACAGAGTGGGAGCAAGCAAATTCATTCTCGGCAGGGCAAGCAAATTCATTCTTAGCAGCAAGGCTAGACTTAGAGGCTATATTCTTTGTTACCACCAGGACTGGCTGCCCACCTATTTCTACACTCATTCAGGCTTCCATACACTCGATTTGTTTTCCAGAAGGCCCCATCCTTAGCCACTGTCAGAAATGATAAGTTTGTGTGACTGGTGATGGTCCCCGACCCAAACTAGAAGGCAAGGAAGTAGACCCTAAATCATACTTCTCTGACTTTGGTTGTTTTTATAACCTTAAGCCCCTGTTCATACGTGCAGTGTAGACCTTTCCACAGATTACAAAATGAGGGGTTTTCTAGTGTTACAGAATATGATTCCAAAGCCAAGTAAAATTAATCCTTTGGCTTATTTATTCCCAGACCAGGATTCCAGACAGACAAAGAAAACGCCAGTTGATGAATCTGAAGCTACTGGTCCAGGTCTCCCCGCCCCAGTTCTTCACCACAAAGTACAGTAAATTACATGTATTAGGCCCTTCCTCCCTACCAAAATATATCCCATGTAATGTTTTCCAAATGGATAATCCTCTGCTAAATCCTACATAATCGTCTCCAATGTTTGCCGGTAATGGACACCAGGAAGCCATCGAACTTGCCTCAGCTCTAAATACATTTGTGCTAATAACTCTTGTACAGAAAGAGCTCCATTGCTGCCGATTTCAAGGCTCTAGAAATCAGACTCCTAACAAATTTCCTTTGGCTTTGTTTCACATAATCCCGCTGCTGTCTGCTTCATGCTCTTCTCCAAATGTGTTGGGTCCCAATGGGCCATTGTCCTCCATGAATGATGGCTTCAGGCTCGACAAACGGCCCTCCATCTATCATCGCGGAGCTCCAGCGGCAACAACAGAGGCTGCTCTGTCTCCCTCGCAAGCAGGCAGAGTGATGGTCCTGCCTTGGACTTGCCTCCCCCGCCGTCTTGGGAGGGTTACCAGAGTTCGCTGGGAACTCTGAGGAAGGGGGTCAAGACTGAGCTACTTCCCCTTTGAGTGTGCAGCCCTTCTGGTCTGGGGAGATCCCACTTATGTTCTCTTCTCCAGGGGGCCAATCTCCGCGGTCATCCAACCTCCCCTTTGCAACCTGAGCCCTTCTTCCAACCGTGCCATCCATCTCCCTGTGGGGCTCTGAGAATCTAATGAGAGTGGTTTGCAAAAGCAGAATGGGCAGAGCAGTTAAGGAGAACTGGCTTTGCAGTCGGGAAAGCCTGGGTTTGAATCTGACTCGTCACTTTCAGACTGTGTGATCTTGCAAGAGCCACATAATCTCTCTCAGCCTCAGTATTCTCATCTGCAAAGTAGGAATAATAATGCCTGCATCATAGTATCAGCATGAAGCTCAGGTGGATATGGAGGTGATGGAAATAAAGCACTAAGCACAGCACCTGGCAAACAGGAGGCACTTAATAAGGTGTTCTATTATTTTAAAAGTTAATAGTATCGGGCTTCCCTGGTGGCGCAGCGGTTGAGAGTCCGCCTGCCGATGCAGGGGACACGGGTTCGAGCCCTGGTCTGGGAAGATCCCACATGCCGCGGAGCAACTGGGCCCGTGAGCCACAACTACTGAGCCTGCACGTCTGGAGCCCGTGCTCCGCAACAAGAGAGGCCGCGATGGTGAGAGGCCCGCGCACCGCGATGAAGAGTGGCCCCCGCTTGCCACAACTGGAGAAGGCCCTCGCGCAGAAACAAAGACCCAACACAGCCATAAATAAATAAATAAAAATTAAAAAAAATAAAAAAGATATCTAAAAAAAAAAAAAGTTAATAGTATCATAATATTAGTAAGAATTCAATATTTCCCCTAAAACTCTAGAAAAATTGATGGTGAAGAGAAATCATCGTATTTACCTGTGGCTTTGGGTCTCCCTTCAAAGATGCTGGAGTCTGAGCCTGAGAAACCTGGTGGTGCCAGTTCCAAGTTGCCCCAGCACACCCCTGGATCAAGCTCAGACCCTGGCTCTGCCACTTGCTCTGTGACCTTGGCTAAGTGATTTAAACTTTCTAAGCCTCAGTTCCTTCCTGTGCCAACTAGGATCAATAAGGTCTATCTTATAGGGCTGTGGTGAGTACCAGTGAGGTAATGCAGGGGAAAACACTAGCCTTTAGTTCCTGGCCTACAGTAGGTGCTAAAGAAACTTAAGCTAGTTACTGATTCACTAGACACTTAATAGCAGCCTAGGGCATTGTGCTGGGTGCTGAAAGAGAAAAGAAGAAGGAAGAGAAGGAGAAGGAGGGGGAGTGTAGCAAAGGGGGAGGGGAAGAAGAGGTGAATAAGACTTGATCTGTACCCTCAAGGAGCTCACAGACTAATGCAGTGAGTCTCAGCCCCAGCTACACATCACAGTCATTCAGAAAACTTAAACATATATATATATATAATCTTCCCAGGCTCCATACCCAGAGATTCTGACTTAATTGGGCTGGGGTGACCCCTGGGCATCAGTATTTTGCAGAAGCTCCCGACATCCTTCCAATGTGTCCAGGGCCAAGAAAGACTGGCCTCTTGGGGGAAGATAGGAGCACATAGATGGTTTAATAATATATGCTTAGGGCTCCAACAGAGTTATATACAAAGAGTGACAGGAACACAGACAAAGGCAAAGGTAATCCCCTATCCCTTAGGCTGAGTAATAGCGTGGGAGTAGGGCTTCATCAGAAGGAGGACCTGAGAGAAGGGCATTCTGAGACTTTTCTGCACGACCTTAAATAAAGGCAGAGCTGCAGTGAGTCACCAGGCAGGGCCTGGAGCAAACCAGGGCAGCAGGAGGAAAGTGAGATAAGTTGGACTATTTCCCATGTGCAGAGCTCCTCGGGGGACCCCAGCCCTGTGCTCTGTACCCCAGTGCTTGGCTGGGGCCTTGGTCCAAGAGTTTCACCACTCAGGGAGAGTGAGAGAAAGGACAGAGCACTTCTGTCTGGTCAGGCAGCCTCTGGGAAGTTCCTTTGCTTCCCCATCAACAGTGTCACAAGCCTTGCAGAGAGACCAAACACTTAGGGTGACTCAAAGGTTGGTTGGTTTGTTGGGAGGGCCTCCTGTCCATGGTGCTGAACAGTCCCTGTGCTGAAGGACCAGGCTGTTCCAGGTGTGTGTGTGTGGTCTGTAGACAGGCAGCATCATGCCACCTGGGAGCTTATTAGAAATGCAGGATCATGGGCCCTGCCCTAGGCCTACAGAATCAGAATCTGTCACTTATCACATCCCCAGCTGGTGTAAGTAAAGAAATGAATTTAATGCTTTGGAAACAGCATTTTCAAAGAAAAAAATGGAATGGCATAGAAAAGAATAAAAAATGTCAGCTTTCCTCACATCTAAGAGCAAGTTTTGTTATTACATATATGGGTATATGAGCAGGATCCAAGAAGTGTTTATTCCTATGAGCTGCATTCTAAACAATATCTGAAAGATCCTGCTTGTTTTTCTTAATCCCGGAACACTGATGATTTTTATCTAATACCTTCTAGGATTCTGAGCCAGATGAGAGGACAATGACAGTGGGATAAAAACAGGGTATAGATCAACAGAGAAAGAGAATGAGAAGGAGACAGAGACTGGACCTGCTGAAGAGGTAGATGCTGAGAGAACAGTGGAGAAAGTAAAAAAATAGAAAAAAAAAAAAAAAAGGCAGAGGAGACCAGATTTGAGTGTTAATGTCTATAGAGTTACTTCTTAAAAGTGCTTTTGGCTTTCTTCCTTCCTTTTTCTTTCTTTCTTTTCTTTCTTTTTTTTTTTTTTTGTCAATGACATTTTGTAAAATTTTATACCACCCTTAGAACAAACTTTACAGTCAGTTTCTATTTCTTAAGGCACGCAGTTGTTTTGCTTGAGAAATCCCTCACATTTCCGATGGTTTCCTCCTACCAGCCCCAGGGAAGCTGGTGGGGGGCAAAGGGTGGAGAGGGCCCATGACTCTGAGTCAAAGGCTCCTCCTCCCCCCCTGCTAGGTTTCGTAGGTTTCCCACTGCTCACAGTCAACCAAAACAATCAGAGGCACAGCTCTAAAGAACTTTGGAGAGAACGAAATGGAGGCCTCTTTAAAATGCAAAGACATTTTGTTTGCTTCAAGGGGTGACAGAAAACAAAACGTAAAGAGTAGAAGTGACACCGTGATTTTTCCTCCTTTCAGAGTTGGGCAATGGGAGTTATTAACCTCCTGCCACGAGCCTGTTCTTTCATTTATACAAGAGTGTTCTACATTTGATTTTGCCTAGGAAATTGGTGTCTAATGGAAGATGACCAAAAATGACTTTTAAAATAATTTTCTCTCAGGCTAGTAGAGTTTAGAAAACTCAATACTCTCACTTAGGGAAATTCTGCCTGGAGGTCACGATATGGGACAAAAGTTTGTTAACACCTGCACATGGTTTCAGCTCCAAGGAAGACACAACTCCATGTACTGACACTTGTGTTTGTTCTGTAAAATGGCAGAATCAAGACCACGATCTCTTCCATAACGAGCTACGATAAAGCCAACAGGGACAGTTTTAGTTTATTTTTCAAATAAAAAAATGACAAAGTAATATATATCTACTGTCTCTAAAGACAAATTCTTTTTGATGCAAAGAGAGTACCTGACTCTTCAGGGGCAGTTTAAGTCCCTCAAACCCTAAGTTAGCTGGCATGACTTTTGATATAAGTAGAGTAGCTTACTAGTGCTTACTATGTTCTGGAGCCTTCATATCTTTATCTTATTTTTTTTTTCTTTATCTTATTTAATGCACTTGACACACAATAGGATGTGTGTTACAATCCCTATTTTCAGAGATGGTAAAATGGAAGCTCAGAGAGGTTTAGTGACCTGCCTAAGGTCACAAAGCTCATCAGAGCAACACAGCCAGAATCTGAACTCCAGCATGTCAAGTCCCAAACTCCAGCCAAGTTGACCAAGTGTCATCTTGTTCAGCTGCCTTTCTGCCTCAGTCTCAAAAGCCCCAATCTTTCACAATACCCTTCTTCCCCAAGGGCTCCTGGTTATTTTACCAACTTGCAGCTTTCAGCTCTCTGGGTCTTGCTGTTAAGCAGGCTGACATTTCTCTCTGGTTTTGTCTGGCACTGAAGAAACCATCCTGGGTGCATGGCTGGTCACTCACAGAGATGGATGTCTGGAAGGGCACTGGATTTCCACAGTGGCTCCAAATGAGACCTGCTTTCCCTTTATTCAGTCAATGATTTTACAGTCAAATAGCATTTACTCAAAGTGGGAATATGTAAGCACATTTCAGCTTCAAGGCTGGATTTCTTCAACATCACAATTCAAGCATTTCTAAAACTGGTAAATGCTTAGAGGGCAAAGTCCCATCTGAGAAATGACAGTTTTCAAATCCTGATCTGAATACAAAGACAGTCAGCTTAACACAACAATAATTTCTCCAGGGCGTCCCATGCTCCATGTACTGTGAATAGGGTGGCTACAGAAAGGCACCAAGACATCATCTTAGACCGGGGTATTTATTGCTAGTATTTTCACCAGTTAAAAAACTAGTATTTTTACCAGTTAAAAAAAAAAAATCACTGAAACATTCTAAGTAGAATTCAAGCGAGAAGGAACACGTTCGAGCTCAATATAATAAAGAATTCTCTGACCATCAGCACTTGTTCAACGATGAAACAGCTGACTTTATTAGTAAGTTTTACCCAAAGTGTGCTGATAAATATTTAACTGGCTCTCCAGGAGACAAACAAACAAGCCTGATATGTAGCCTTTGCTGATTTCCGTGGGGTAAATACTCCTACCATGGCCGATTTCAAGCTCTCCAAGTGGAGCCATTGAAAGTGGAGTTGGGAGAAGATGAAGGAATGCAACTATCAAGAATATTTCCATGGGCTTCCCTGGTGGCGCAGTGGTTGAGAATCCGCCTGCCAATACAGGGGACACGGGTTTGAGCCCTGGTCTGGGAAGATCCCACATGCCGCGCAGCAGCTGGGCCTGTGAGCCACAATTACTGAGCCTGTGCGTCTGGAGCCTGTGCTCCGCAACAAGAGAGGCCGCCATAGTGAGAGGCCCGCGCACCGCGATGAAGAGTGGCCCCCGCTCGCCGCAACTGGAGAAAGCCCTCGCACAGAAACGAAGACCCGACACAGCCAAAAATAATAAATAAATAAATAAATAAATAAATAAATTTTAAAAAGTAGCCTTCGCCATACATTAAAAAAAAAAAAAAAAAAAAGAATATTTCCATCACGCAGACAAAACGGATGTAAATAACCTCGGCAGCAAAGTAGAATGTACTAAAGTAATCAGGAAGTGGTGAACGTCAGGTATTTTTCCCTTTTTCACATAATTTACTTAAGTGTAAATTTATACGATTTGATTTTTAAGTAATGGCTGTGTTTAATAACTGGCTCACAACATCCCTGAAAAAGGAACAATCAGTGCTTGTGAGCCAGGTTGGCGGGCTCTGCCATTCCTTGGGGCCTTCACCATAGTGGGGTGGGGGGACGATCAGAGGCTGGGGGGCCATTTGTCACGGACATAAGTACCTAAGTCTTTAAGCGTATCTGACTGCAGCAGCATCACTGCTGGCATTGGTGACATGTGACACCAATGTGCCTAACATGTGACAAGAGCTTTGTATGCCTTGTCTCATTTATATAATATCTTGACGAAAACCCCATCAGGTAGATGGGACTAACATCATCCCATGATAGAGTTGAGGAAGCTGAGGCTTAGAAAGCTTAAGTAACTCACCTAGAGTCACAGAATAGCCAGTGACACTATTGAAATGTTTGACTCCAAATCTCTTTTCCTTAAACCACGATGTTACACTGATATTACAAGAAATGCACTATACCTACTGGTTCGTGAACCTCTGTTATCCCTCAGGGCACTGTGATCTGTGCAGTAAGAGAAAAGAAGAGATGGGCTGCTCCCAGTTGCAGATTTCAGAAGGGTTGGCTAATGCATCTGAGTTCAGAGACTTAAACTGAACCAACAGTACACCAAGGAAGTGTTTAAATGAATAGCACCTTCCTTTCTATGGCAGCACTAAACAAACAACTAAAACCTGAAGTTAAGTAGATTCATATAAAATCACCATCTTTATAAGCAAAAAAAAAGTCGAATATCTACAACTTAATTTTGTTCCACCGAATGGACCCTTTTGGACATATTTGAGGGACTTCCGGCAACATGCAGCCCAATCTAAAGTCTTGTGTCTCTGTGCTAACAGATAACAAACTTTTTCTTTAATCAAACTAAATAGCTAATATGAGTGGGACACCATATCCGTGTATCACAAAGGTGCAGGTGAGTAGAGACATCTTGCCCAGGATGGCCACCGCATTCTCTACTGTACGCTCAAACAGTGGAAATCCCAGGCTAAGCCAGCAGCCTCCCGACCTGCCCCATCCTCAAGCCCCGACCTTAGTTCCTGAATCCACACTAGGTGAGCACCCCGATGGGGCATGTGGTTGGCTGATAAGATGTTCCCACCGGGTAGAGGTTCCCTGGTGATTAAGAGGCCTGTAGGGTCACTCACTCCCTCTATGCATTGCCCACCTACCTTCTACTATGATGGAAGGTCCCGGCAGGGCAGAAAGAATGTCACCCACATTCAGTGGAGCAGCTTGGCCCCAGAGCCCACTGGGAGAGGCACAGCCAACTGGATCCTCTTCCCCCCGTCTTCTGCAGCCTCCTACCTCGGTAAAATCCCAGGACTGCAATTGAATGTAAGTGTTTGCACTCAGTGTTTACCTGCAGAGGCTCTAGTCATCGGCTTAACCAAGATCCCTGGGCTGTGCATGCTAGTTGCGTTTTCATCATGCCTCCGTTGCATGGAATTATCGAGGTACAGCTGCATGATGCAAACTACCTAAAGTCTGGGCAACCGCTCCTGTAGCAACAGACGCAGGGTATGGGGAGGGCTGCTTGGCTCTTGGCCTGGAGGAATTTTACTTTGAAATCAATCAGAATTGCAGTCGAGAAAGATATAATCATCATTATAAATTCGTGAGCATAAACAATGTGACAGGTGAGTTACTTGCAGTCCTCACAAGCAACTCTTCAAAGTAACTACTGCTACCCTACCTCTTGGATGGGGAAAGTAAGGTTCGGGAAAGTTGAGAAGCTTGTCCAGTATCACACTGGCAGTAAATGGCAGAACCAGATTTTAAACTCCTGTTCGTTTACATCCAGAGCCCTTATTCTAGGCAGGCTGCAACTCTGCCTACATAAAAGGGGAAAAACAATTACTAGAGGTTTGCTTCCTCCATGACAACGATAGTGAGGATAATGGTAACAATGAGAATAACTAACATTTACATAGTGCTCACAAGGCTCCAGGTACGGTTGAAATTCGGGTGTTTAAATTTTTGCAACAGCCTTCACTTTAGAGAGCAGGAAACTGAGGCTCAGAAAGGGTATACAACCTGCCCACAGTCCTACCAAGGTCACAGTTAAGGACTGACCTAGGTGGCTCTGAATAATACCTCTCTTAGCATCCTCTTGTCAGTCTTGAGGAAAAGGTGGTTGGCATCCCCAATTCACAGATGAGAAAAGTGAGGCTCAGAGAAGTCAAGAGACTTGCTCAGAGACACCCAGCTAAAGAGGTTGGAACCATTTATCCCAGCAGCAAATACATCTCAGGAGTAAAAGATCTCCTGTGCATTTCTCATAATATCAGTGTAACATCGTGGTTTAAGGAAAAGAGATTTGGAGTCAAACATTTCAATAGTGCCACTGACTATTCTGTGACTCTAGGTGAGTTACTTAAGCTTTCTAAGCCTCAGCTTCCTCAACTCTATCATGGGATGATGTTAGTCCCATCTACCTGATGGGGTTTTCGTCAAGATAGTATATAAACGAGACAAGGCGTACAGAGCTCTCGTCACATGTTAGGCACTGAAATGCCACCAACACCAGCAGTGATGTTGCTGCAGTCAGATACGCTTAAAGACTTAGGCTTGGAGGTTAGGAGGTTAGCTCACCACTTGCTATCTGTAGCACCGCAGACAAGTCCCTTGGCCGTTCTGAGCCTCAGTTTACCCCCTGAGGACAGTGAGGGCCTTGAAGCAGGGGCCTTCTGATCCATCCGCCTGGATGCACCAGAACCCTGGGGCTGGAATGGCCTATGTGAGACGTTCTCTCAGCTGAGAGGAGGAGAAAAGTGCTACTTTCAGACTCAACACATGTGTCTCCACCACCTCCCTGGCTGTTATATTTTCAGGCAAATAAACAGCCTCAAATGCTTCCCAAATCGCTGCTTAATGCTCTCCTCAGAGCGTGATCTCGTTTATGGATCTGTAGAAAGGGTTTATGGCATCGCCGTTGATAGCGCAACATCCCAAATGATTTATCAGAGAAGGTGATGTAAAAAGCAGCAAGAAAGCACAGGGGGGAGGAAGGGGGTTAACTGCTCGGTTTTTGCTGGGAAGGAGAGGGGCAGACTGCGCTGGAGGGAGCAGGCCATACGTACGAGTTGAAACAACTTGTCACAGGGCTGCCTTTAGGTGACTTCCTGTACAAGCAGGGAACTGCAAAACATGGACAGTTGGGAAAATGCTGAAGGAGCTGACTGAAATTCACGGCGCCTGTTGATGACTCAAAGTCACAGAAAATCTGTGGGACACTGAGTGTGAAACGTGTCTCACAGCTTTCCCCATCGTAGTAGCTAGCTTGGGGCAGCCAGGAGCTTGAGGTATTAAGAGGCCTGTGTACGGATTTCGCATTAACAATGATGGGTTAGCCTGTCCCAGTGCGTTGTGGGAATATCAGGCTGCATGGGAGGGATGGGCAAAGGTCAGATGAGGATGTCTTGGGTCATGCGGACCCTCTGGGATTGGGATTGATATAAATTCCAGGTAACAGGCATGGCTCTTGGTGATTTATAGAGTCTGGCTGGTCTCACCTATTTTTACCTCCCTTGCATCGTCTCCTGCTACATCCCCTCTCACGACTCAACTCCCACATCCCCGTGTCTTAGCACCAGCTGTTCCCTCTGTCAGGATGGGCCCCCTAACCGTGCTTTGCTAGCAAAGTTCTACCCTTCCCTCTGGCTTGTTCAAGTGTCACCTGACTTGGAAATCCTCCTTCCTAACCAGGGCTGGATGCGCAGGCATGAAACGTGGGCAGTAGCACAGGGCTCGTGTTCAGAAGAGCCCTACGCTTGGTTTAATGGTCTGCTACTGCTGTCTTCAAATTCGTAATAATTTTTACAGAAGGCGCTCTGCATTTTTGATCTGCACCGGGACCTGCAAATTATGAAGCTAGACCTGCTCCCACCCCCTGAGATGGAGTCAGGGGCTCTCTGCTCTGTGGTCTCAGCACCTTGGATGCTCCTCCGGGGGGGGACCTGTCATTGTGCTTAGTTATTTGTCTGTCTTTCCACAGTGCCTTGTTGCCAAAGAACAGAGTATTCAGGCAGTTAAAAAAGATGCAAAAAAATAAAAAATAAATCCAACACAACCACAACAAACAGCAGTTTGGCATAAACTGGTAGTAGGTTAGCAATAAAACAGGAAAAAGAAAGGCAGGTGGTAACCAAAATTACGCCAGGAATGAGGTTAATTCTCTTAACAGGCAGACTGCAGGTTTGGCCCTGTGTTCCCTAGCGGTCTATAGGGAAAATGAGGCAGTACTGTTCACACAATTCCGTGTTTACAAGATAAAAACAAGCCAACTTCTCTGGAGAGACATATTTATTCTTAACATTGAGAAGAGATGAAATTTTTCTGAGCATCTTCATAAAAAGGACCTTGTCAACCAGAGGGATCTCGTCTGGTGTCTCTACCTCCTGAAACAGTCACAACATTTAGTATGTCTTGGGGCGAGCACTGTTTTGAAGGAAGGCTCCATGGCTTGGGCTGGATTCTCAAATGCGCCCATAACTCACAAAGGATTAAGATTCACGGGGCTGTAATGACAGGCACGGTAGATGCTCTCTCATAACAACCCTCAATCCAGGGTGATGGAATTTCCATAAAGCACAGTTTCCACAACAAGTCATCAGTTTGGTACTGAGAACTTACTATAATGTAATTGTTTATGTATGGGCCCATCTCCTTAAGGCAGTGGCCTTTTCCTTTTCACCTCTGGTCCCAGAAGGCCTAACCTGAGACTCAACATATAATCAGCATCTAGTAAAAGTGGCTAAGCAGCTGGATGGACAGCTGGATGGCTGGACAAAGGAACAAATGAATAAGTGAACCGACCTCCTAACAATCCCCATAAAGCTCTTTTCACTCCAGCATGGAACTCTTGCTCAGAAACATCAGCCCACTCTCTGGCTGCACATCTGGTAATAATTCCCTGGGCCTGAGAATTCAGCAAAGTGGGTGCTCACCAGGCCCTTGAGCTTCCTAAGAAAGGTGCTTTGCGCTCTACAGCAAGCTTCTCACGGACTGTGACGGTTAATTTTATGTGTCATCTTGGTCAGGCTATGGCGCCAGTGGTTCGGTCAAAGGCTAGTCTAGACGTCGCTCTGAACACCTTTTTTTAGATACGATAAACATTTACACTCAGTTGACTTTAAGTAAAGCAGATTACCCTCCATAATGCAGGTGGGCCTCATCCAGTCAGTTGAAGGCCTTCAGAGCCAAGACTGAGGTTTCCCAAGGAAGAAGCCATTCTGCTTCAAGACTCAATATTGAAATCCTGCCTAAGTTTCCAGCTCACCTGCCCTGCCCTGCCCTGCCCTGCAGATTTTGGACTCAAGACTGCAACTCCAACTTTTTCTTGGATCTCCAGCCTGCTGCCCTGCTCTACAGATTTTAGCCCACAACTGTGTGAGCCAATTCCTTAAAATAAATTCCTGTCTTGGTCTCTGTCTCATTCTCTTTCCTGATCTCTGTGTATGTGTATACATGCACACACATACACACACACGTACATATGTACATATGTAGATGTATAAAGAATGCATAAACAGATATATACACCCTATTGTTTCCATTCCTGTGGAGAACCCTGTACAGGACTTAGGACTCAATATCCTGAGCAGGTGACAGTGCCTTCATCCATTCTTGGGGAAGGTCCTAGTAAGGGCAAACATGGCCAGTGATGGGTTTTCTAGGAAGGAGGATGCTGTGGTGCCCCTCCCACATCTACCTGTCTGGGTAAGTCGTTGAGAGGTGTACAGGTTGGCATGTGATGGGGAAGAGAGAGGCTGTTACAGGGAAAAGCTGGCTTAGGCCGGCTCTGCCTTGTCCTGAGAAGTGAGTGCTGTCCTGTGCCAGAGGGGTGGGGATCCCGGCCTCCTGGCATTTAGTGACTCCCCAGGAGCAGCTCACATCTGTGGATGCCTGATGGGGGCCAGACTGGCTCATTTAACCTCGTCATGGCTACTGTGAAGGAGGAATGACCACATCCATTTTACCGTCGAGGAAACCCAGAGAAGCAAGGTGGATTTGGGATTCACAGCAGAACTGAAAGACCATGACAGTTCCCCTCTGCTTTGTCCTTTGTTGGCTCACGTTCTGCTCTCAATAGAACATCTGGTTGGTGTAATTCTGACTCCGCCTCCCAGCCGTTCAGCGACCAGCTGTGCGAGCGCGGACACGGACACGCTGCCTCTGGACAGCAGTGACCTCTGTCAAATGCCCACCTTTCAAGACGGTGCTAAGTGTGAATTGAAGCCATGCTGCCCCGTCCTTGGAGGGCACTCGGTGAGCGGAGGTTATGGTCGCTGCGTTACCCTCCCCAGGTCAGGGATGCGGATGCCCAGTGACTGGCTCCCACGCCTACAAGGACGCACCCACACGGCTCCACAGCCCCCAGCAGAGGTTACATTGTGACCCCCTGAGGCTCCTGCCATCCTCAAGGGATCATGAGATGCCAGCTCCATCAGTGAATTTTTTGCACCAGGGTGGGAGGGGTGGGGGGGGTGTGAAAATTAGGAAACAAAACTGCTCTGTGAACTCATTAAACATGTGCCTGCTTGCATCTCCGCGTGCTTCTCCTGTTCCCACTTCGGGTCGTGCGCCTATTATTAACCACCACCCGCAGAGAGGAAACGTGCGTCTCGCCCCAGGAACATATTGTGTGGGGAGAAGCTGCCTGATATAGTGTAATCAACAAGTTTTTTTAAAAGTCCCACCTCTCTGAAGTAGAAGCTGGCTCAAAATCCATCTTGGGCTCCCCACTGCCTGGAGAATGCACTACAAGCTCCTAGATGGACATGCAAGGCCTTTATGACTAGGGTTCCGCAATCTCCTTTCCACTTGCTTCCACTCTCCTGTTATACATAACCCAGCCCATGGGCCACCCAAGGTTAACCCAACAACCCGGCCCACGTGGTGCCTTGCTCAGAGTCACCACTGCCTGAAGCCCTTCCCATCGTATCCTTGCCCATCAGGTGTCTATCCGATCCTCACAGCCCTCCCCAAAGGCTTCCTTTTCTGCCAAGCCAGTCTGGACTCTCCAATCCAAAGTAAACCCCCCTCACCTGAAGTCCCATAGCTCTTGGCTCATCTGTCTTCCACGGCACTTATTGTACTAAATGACAAACTGTCACTTTCTTATACGTGTCTCATCCCTTCTTCCTGTCCCACTTGCTGCCAGATTCAGGCTGGATTCTCCAATAGCAACTACCCACCAGGCATGGGATCTATAAGCCACCCCTCTCCCATCAGAATCCCAACACTGACCAAGAGCCATGAAACTTGGTGCCCCACACTGGGTTCCCACTCAACTGTGTCTCTTTCCCCCGTTCCCTGGAGGCTTTTCATGTTCATGACTGTCTCCCTAGCCAGGTAGACACCTCCTTTTAGGAAGGGGCTGGGTCTCATTCTTCCCTGTCCCCACAGCCCAGTGCTAGTTATATAGTAAGTTTGGGGAAATACCTATCAACCATGGAAGAAATTAGGAAATGATCTAATCAACCAGTGAAAAAAGAAAAAAAAAAAAAACCCCTGGATCTCAAGCTCCTTAAGGGCAGGGGCCCCATCTTACTTTTCTCTCTTCCCTTTAACGCTTTGGCCGTAGCAGATGCTCAATAAAAGAGAGGGATTGCCCTGAACTGAACTATACGCAGGTCTTAATACTTAAAGCAGATCATTAATCTTCGCAAGCACTCAGACATTTTCCCGCCAGCCTTAGTGAAGTGAGGTTATGTAAGTCAGCCAGAAGGTGAAGCAGAAAGACTACGTGGACAATTTCAAGTGCCACAGAAATAGATAATTTTAATGGATACAGTATTTCTACAGAAATAAAACACTATGATTGAGATAGAGGCCAAGGGTTTCACCACTGGATGACAGTGAAGTTTAATTTGAATCAATGAGGAAGGTCTACAAGTCAATTATCTTTCATTTCACTCCTGTGCAATAAATGAAAGTTTAGGGCCAGTAGCAAAAGAATCTCGGAAAGGAGCATTTTGCAATTTATCAATTCATACATAACCACCGGCACAACACACTTACTGTAGAAAATACTTTCACGTTGATTAGCCCATTGAGTTTAAGTCAATTTCAACTTAAAGTTCACAGTGAGTGAAGCAAACCTGTGTGTAGTCCCATTATCATTCCCATTTTACAGCTGAGAAAACTGAGTCTTGGTGAATTTGTGCATCTTGCCCAAAGCCACTCATAAATCCAAAAAAGGCAGAGTCACAATTTGAAATGAGATTTTTTTGACCTCACCCAAGTACTATGGCATTTGTACAAAACCAGATCTACCTAAGAAACCAACGGAAGAAGAGGTGGTGGTAAAAGGCAGCTTGGGGAAGGAATGTTAAGCCCAGTGATCTGCACCCAGGGGCCTCAAAGGCCTCTGTGTGTCTCCAAAGAGGCGATTCCACCACTGTCTTTTAAGTGCCACTAAAGTAGGAAAGTGCCTGAGAGCTAAAGGTTTTCAGGCTCTGCCCATATGGACTGGGAGGGAAAATGCTCCCCAGGCACACAATTTAGGAAGTGCTTAATGACAGCCCCACGACCTGATCAAGCCCCTTCTGTCACCCAGAGGGACCATAAGCATAGGGAGATTGTTTGAAAAACTTCCTTTGCAAAACGTCTCTTCCCCTTGTTTTCTCTCTCAGACCCATCCCAACATACAGCCAGAACTTCCATTGAAGTGCCCCGGGCTCAGCAGTGCTGGGAGAGACCTTCTCCAGAGTGCCTTCTCTTGGAAAAGTGAGACATTCATTCATTCATCAAATATATTTGCTAAGCACCTCTGATATCCCAACCTCAGTCACAGACAACGTGAGGCTTTTATTTCAATGGAGAGACGGCAAATGAAGTAGGAAATAAAAGGCCCGGGGAGCTACCATAGAAAGTAACTTGGGGCAGGTGCATGGGTAGGCAGGCAGGTGGACTTGTCTATATTGGGAGGGAGGGGTGGTCAAAGAAGTCTTCTCCAAGGAGGTGGCACTTGAGTAAGGATCTGGAAAACTAGAAGCAGCAGCCATGCAAAGACCTGGGGGCACAGTACTCCCAACAGCAGGAGAAGTGCAAAGCCTTGAGGTGGGAAGGTCCTGGCTTCTTCCAGTAACAGTAGTAAGCCCAGTGTGTTGGAGGCCAGGTTAACAGGGGAGATGGGGAGATGAGATCAGAAGTCGGCAGGGAAGGTAGAGTAGGCTGTGTGGGCCTCAGCAAGACATTTGGTTTTTATTCTGAGTGTTCTGGGAAGCCTCAGCAAGGTTTTACAGAAGGGAGTGACAGGAGCTGACTTACATTTTTCAAAGGTCTCTCCAGCTGCCTTGTAGGAATGGGTAGTAGAAGGGCAAGCAGGGGATCCGTGTAAAACCCGCCGAGTAAGAGGTGAAAGTGGTTTCTGCTAAAATGGCAGAAATGGAAATAAAGGGAAGTGGAGAGATTCGGGTTACGGCATTGATAAATGTTTAATAAGCGGCTCTCAGGGGAAAAAAAGCCCAGTTTGCCCATTTCTGTGGTGGTGTAAATACTCCCACCATTGCTGATTTCAGCGTGACATCAAGGGAAGCAGAGCTGGAAAGAGCTGTGCAGATTCCACTCTTGTGAGCCAGGCGAGGCGGCCAGCACACCACTGGGCTCCGGGTAGACCTGCAGGACTTGCTAACGGCCTGACCGTGGGCTGAGGGAAATGGAGGGGTGAAGGGTGACTTCTAGGATTTGGGCTCCCTTGACAGGAAGGATGGAGAAGCCACTCTAGAATCATCAGCTTCTGTCTATTGCCTGGACTCCTGAGTTCCTGAAAGGAAGGAGGCTTTGGGGAATGAGGGCACCCACCAGGCTCTGGGCTCCCTGGGAGCTGACCCCAGGCCTAGACCTCCCTGTTTCCTCAGCACCCAGCACTCAGCGTGGTAAACAAATGGAACTTATAAAGGACAAATCCAAGACAGAGTGACCTCAACTTCCTGATCTGCAAAATGGAACGGTGATACTAACACTCCCCAAGGGTCACTGTGAGACTCAAACGGGAACTAATGTAACAGCCACCAGAGTCGAGAGCTATGGGGCCTACAGGCATTACATCATGATCCTCACATCAGCCCTGTGATGCTTTTCTACCCCATTTGACAGACAAAAAAAATGAAGCTCAGAGCCATTAAGCTATGTGTCCAAATTCATTCAGCTTATACGTGGCAGAGCCGGATTCAAGCAGCCCCAGTCAGACTGACATTCTCAGCTGCTGGGGCCACCCCAGCCAAGGGCTGGTCAGTTTCCACTCTTTCACCAGGAACAGCAGGGGCCACATGGAGTCATGGGGACACATAAGCCACCCCTTCCTTGCCAAGTTCTGCAGGGGAAACAACATGAGTGAAACCCAGGCAAGAGTTGGGAGCCAGAGCTTTCCTCCTCCTGACCAGGAAGGAGGAAAAGAGAGGCCCACCAGGATGGAAGAGCATTTGCTCGCCCTGTTTAGGATGAAGGATTGCAAGTGAGGGAAAGCGTAAGGATGGAGGCATGGCCGCCCGGCTGGAAAAAGCCCTAACTGTGCTCAGCACAATGGCAAGTGTGTTCCCCTGGTGGAGACGGCCTGCCCTGTCCCTGACTGATAAGGGGATTTTTTTTTTTTTTACCCTTTTGCATGGCCAACATTTTCTTCCCAGGCTGATAGAGATTTATGAGCCCAGGCCTTGGGGTCAGAGTCCCGAGTATGGATTATGCTCTTGCTACGCAAGGACTGTGAGAGCAAGTAGTTCAGGTAAACTCCCTGCACCTCCACTTTCTCATCTGTAAAATGGGAGTCCAAAAGAGCCCTCACCTCCAGGGGCTGTGGTGAGGACAGAGTGGGCTCACAGGCTGGGTCAGGAGGAGAGCTGGGGCGCAGACCATGTCAAGAGGCATCCCCTTCCTCCCCAACGTGTCAATGAACTGAGCAGAGAAAAAAAAAAAAGAACAGGAGGGAAAAAAAAATCCCATCAACTCACTTGGAAGTGTTATACAAATGGAAGCGACATATTCGTTCCCTCGCACCCTGGGAAGGCTATAAATTTTTTGATGTCAAACAGAGCCTAATGGCCCTGGTAAATCACAGCGCTTCCTGCGACTACCTGGCAGGGGAGCCTCCCAGGGGCGGAGCAGCCTCAGAGGGCCCGGCCAGCCTCTCCTGCTCAGTCGGAGGCAGTGGGGTCTCCAGGCAGAATCCCCGCTTTGCCATACAACGGCTGCAGTCCCAGCAGCCTCTGCTACTCCTGCGGAGAGGACACCTGTTCTGATATCACTGTTGTTGAAAAACTTCTCAGGTTTTGGTGCTCAGGGGCACCACAGCAAAAACCCAAACAGCTTTAGGAAAGGATGATTCGTATTATAACAGGATGCTTTGCTTTAACAAGTAGATGCTGTTTGCTAAGCACTTACTCAGAGCCGGGTACCCGTTTGATCCTCACACAAGCTGTAAAGTAGGTTTGATTACTATCCCCACTGTACAGCTGAAGAAACTGAGATCAGAGAGATTAAGTAACTCACCAGGATCAGCCCAGCAAGAAAGTAGCAGAGCTGGGACATGACCCAAGGCAGCCCAGCACTGGAAGCCAAACCCCCAGCCACCACTCCAGGCTGCTGGATTTATTCCCAGGTGAGAGGCTGGATTTCGAGGCTAAGTCCAGCATTTAGCATAGAGGGCTAAGGGTACAAATCAAATGCCTTTAGAGACCAGAAAGCAGGTCTGGCCTGGGTTTCAAAGAGACAACTTGAAGTGGTAGGGAATGTGGCAAACTATAGAGGCACGCCATAGCTCAGCAATATGTGGCCAGGTGAAAATGAGGGCCCAGTCCCCATATCGTCTATCTTTTTTTTTTAAAATGTTGAACAACCTGAACTTTCATGTGAAATCTCTAAGAAAATAATAGGCCGACATTATGCAGGCCCACCAAAACCCAGCTGGGGGCCCAGCGTGGCCTTAGGGTCACGGTTTCCAACCCGTTTTTGCTTTACTGTTTATAAGCCTTCTTCACACCCATTGCCTTCTTTTGCTTGGATATCCAATGCTGTTTTACCCCCACTTCACAGATGGATAAGTTGAGACCAAGAGCTTCGCAACGATTGAATATTAGAGACGTTGAAGATACAGCCTGTACCTCTCTGTTGTCCTGGTCAAGCATCCCACAACCTCAGCTTACACACCTCCTCCAGGGCCAGGGAGTTCACTCCTGTGACAACACCTCAAATCATTTTTAAGCAGTTCTAATCTTGAGGAAGTCACCTGAACTTCCACCTGCCCGTCCCACTCTGGAATGCTGGAGATATATGCCCAATTCCCCGGCCACGTGACAGGCTTTGCCAACCAGACAGCAGTGAATATGGCAGGGTAACAAAGAGGAATTGTCATTGAACACTTCCAGGGCAATAAGCTCAGTGTTCAGAACTTAACACACATGTTTTCACTGAATCCTCAGAAGAGCACGGCACAGTAGGCTTCTCTATCACCATGTGTAATTAAGGTACACCATGTGTAATTAAGGTACAATTACCATGTGTAATTAAGCCGAATACCATCCCCAAGGTCACAGTTGGCATATGATGCCAAGGGGATTCAAAATGAGGTCTGCCCAATTCCATGGTCACCTTTCCGTCCATCCATCCATCCATCCACCCACCCACCCACCCGACCAACAAACATTTTTTGAGAACTTACTATATATCAGACACTGGCTCTAGATACAGAAGCATCTACCATACCACTTCCCATCATCTTCTTTTTCAGTCTAAGACACGTGCGCTCTTTCATCTACTCTTTATATAGTCAAGTTTCTGGGCCCTTCTCCTTCCCTGACTTGTTAGTACCAACAAGTGTCAACATTCCTATTACAGTTATTGCCTGGAATGGAAGGCGATCTTTGAACAGAGCCTGAACAAGCACGTGGCTGGGAGTATCCCCGGCCTGACTTGAGTTCTCTCCTTTTCTTGATGGAGCCCATGCTCATATCAGCTTTTCTGGAGGCCTTCCCACAAGCAACTTGTCAACCAAAACCGTGAAGACTGTTTTCACAGCTGCTGCTACTAAATAAACCATGTCTGGTTTGGGGATATTGAGTTTAAAGACCCAAGAAAAATGGAACAACCCCTGATATCTACTGAGCCAATTTTATATGCAAAACATCTTACAAACATTTTAAAATTCATATGACTATTTCCATTTTCCAGAAAGAAAAGTGAGGCTCAGAGAGGTTAAGTGACTTGCCTATGATTATCCAGCAAGTCATGGAGCTGGGACATGAGTCCATGACTGTCTGACTCCAGGGCTTATGTTTTCCCAATGGGTTCCACTTTCATACCTATTAAATTTCCTCTCCTTTGAATAGGACTATTGCTTTGGACTACTGCCTTTGATCCAATATCCTGGTGACTCTTTCTGCCTTTCTTAGCACAAAGAATAATCTGTCTAAGTCAGCTATAGTTCCTGAGCACATCGACATTGAACATGGCAAACACCACTGACTACTTAACTGGGCTTGTGGCAGAAGGTAGACAGAGTGACAGCCCTAACAAAAACAAGCACCAGAACCAATAAGCAGATCCCTGCCACCTTCCAAGTAAAGAGCTGCTACTAAACATGGGAATGACTTACAGTGTCACATGTTGTCCAGCAGGACTCAGCTGGACCTCAATGTGGGCTAGTCTGGAGGTCCTCAACAATGTCTCTGAGTGTGATTGTCTTGGGTTAGGGCTGAATCCCCTGACCTAGGCCAGGTGCCAGGGGATGCCTACATGTCCACAGTGAGAGACACCAAAAAGTAACTATCACACAGCCTCCAACCTGGAATCCCAGCCTCCAGGCTCCCCTCCCTGGCCCATTTTCCCTCTGTGCCCTGAGTACTTTATAATACAGGCCCTGTTGAAAATCTTTCCTTGGCTACCCATCACCTTCAGGATAAAATTCCATCCTCACTCTGTGCTATCAGAGGCCCCTCAGGAGTTGGCCCTGCCTCTCTTCAACCATCCCCAGGAAACAACCCTATAAGGTAGCTTAGCATTTTCCAAGATAGATTCCAAGGAACCCTACTCTTAAAAGATGCTGTAAGTGTCATTAAGTTTAGAAAATGCTACAAACAATTTCATGATTTTGAAAAATCACAATAAACAGTAGCAAGTTGCATATGGCTGAAAAGTCCTGTCATTAAAAAGATCTATTCAACTTTAAGCCTGAATTTCTTGTTTGGTGACAGAACCTCATATCTGAATAATACCCATTAAAGTCCCAAGAGAAAGATTTTTTTTTTTTTTTGATTCACTGGTGATGTCACCAACTTCCCACTGCTTCTTTCATGCCTTTAGGGTACTGCATTATGCTGTCCCCTCCAACAAATACCTGATTCTTATTTCAACACCTACAACACTCATTCATACTTCAAAGCCTGGTTCAACTTACAACTCTTCTGAAAAATATTCCTATAAACTCCAGGCTTGATTTTGTTCTTGCCTTGATGATTGCACATATCTCAGGACCTGTTACAAGCCTGTCTCTCCCCAAGGACAGGAACCAGGCCTGGTGTTTCCCTAGAAACACCAGTGTCTGGCACAGTTCCTGGAATAGTGGTCCACAGTCATCGTGTGATGGGATATATGAGTCCATGAATGAATGAGGAAGTAAACAAGTCCATGTGCATGATAGGGATTTGGTTCAGCCTGGCCCAGCTACAGAACCCTGCCAGGGATCCTGCCTACATGACTGGGGAAAAGCCCCTCCCCTTGGCAAAGCAACATGATCTCAAGGCAATGGCTGCCACTCTCAACGGGAGTCAACAGGTCACTTCAGGAAGATTCAAGATAGATGCCATCCTGCTACATCACTTGGTGTTGCTAGGAAACAGCTAGTTTGCTACAAGGCAGGTTGATTAGCTTTGCGAAGAAGACCCAAACTAAGAAATGGCTGCGTCTTCTCACCCTTTCTAAACCAACCATCAACACAATTGCATCAATTTCTTATCCAGCCTAGCTGGAAAGGCAAAATTTGAAGTCAGGATTAAAGACCTGTGAATGCTACTCAGAGGACTCTGAGAAGCACTTCCTGAAGCATGGCAGTGACTCTGTAAGCACTGAGCCCACAAAAGGATGTACTTAATTCCACCTTAGCCCTTTGCTTAGGGCCTTTGTGCATCTTGGCCTGGGAGGAGCCTGGAGGAGACACAGGATGGGAAAGATGAACATCCAGAGAGAAAGAGGGGGCCTAGGTGACTGCCGGTCCCTCTCCCGACTCTAAGTTATAGAGACCCAGGGGTTGGAGTGACTCACTCAACCCAGAAGATTGGGAGCGGTTCCCTGGGGCTTTCAAAGGGCAAGCAGAAATGACTCGACCATTCCAGGATGAAGTCTTACCGGCAGTTTCCTTTCAAGGAGGCCATCTTAGGAAACACTTCCTCTAAGAAGCTCTCTTTGCTGACCCCCTGTCTAAACTTCCAGAGCAGTGTGCTAGGTGCTGTCACGAGGATTATCACCCATTTATGGATGAGAACCAGAAGCCCACAGTGATCACACTACAAGTAACTGGCAGGCCAGGACTTTAACCCAAGTCTGACTAACATATGTGCTATGATATCAGTTAAATCTGAACTAAACAGGAAACAAACAAATGCAATATTTTATCTTTCGATATTTTCCTTCTCCTCTATATGGAAGAGTGTCTTGAAGGGTGGGAGGAAAGCACAGTTTGGTCCACAGAGCCCCACATGTGTAGTCATGGGATCGGGTTGCAGACCCTGCTCTGCCACTAACTAGATATGTTGCCTTGACTCTCCTCTGGGCCTCTAGCTTCTGATGTTAAATACGGTTAACAAGAGCCATCCTGTATACTTGCTTCTCTGGGTACTGGATGATAAGTGGGAAAAGAGCTTTAAAAGGCATAACACACTGTGAATACATAGCACACAGTATGTGCTCAGAAAGAATTGGCTGGTTGAATGCTTATAAGCTAGTACTGCAATGCCCTAAGGAGCCCAGACAGCCAAGATTGGGTTCCCACTTGGTTTCCACCATTTTGAGCAAAGTACTTAATCTCTCTAAGCCTCATTACTTCCATCTGTAAAATGGGGATTATAATGCCCCCTCGATAATATTGCTAAGAAGGTACAATAAGTTAAGGTCTATGTAAAGATCCAGGCCCTATAGGGATGCAACATATTTGAGTTACTCTCCACCCTTCTGTCCTCTGTCTAGAACCCCTGGAAGGCAGAAGCAGCCTGGAGTTGCCTGTCACTCCTGCTGGCCAGCTGCCCGGGAGGCCCCCAGCTGCCGGGATTGGCCAGTACACATGACGGCACTTACTCAATCGTGCCCAGCAGGATGAGACAGACTGTAATTTCCAAGGCTGAGCCCTAGCCTCACGCAGGGACACAGCATGAAGCCACTTTGAGAAATCCACATGCAAGGCACGGTCTCCCCAGGCCCCAGGGAAACGCAATAGCTGAGGGAACAAGAAGGTTACCAAGCTAATCGTTCCCCGATTAAAGCAACTGGCTGAAATCCAGCCAAGCCAGCCTTTGCAAAGTTTAAGTTCTGTCAGTAACCAACAGCGATGTTCACACCTCACATCTGCACAGCATCTTACAATTTACCAAAGGCCTCTGCAAAGAGTATTCATTCAATAAATCCTGGCATCGTACAGGCAATCAGCATGCTAGGCATTAAAACAACAACAACAACAACAAAACCCAAAACAAAACCCAAAAAAACACCTCATTTAATTGGTCAGGGCAGCCTGGGAGGAGTAGGTGTGTACCAGATGTCTTATGGCGACCGCACGTACCACCACTACCTTCTAAGAGAAGCTGTCCCATCCACAGCCACCATGTTTTATACCAGGGGACCTGTAGCAGCCATTTTTTGGTATCACGTAACCAGGTCCCACTGTGCTCATAGCTGATCGGACCAGAGGTGGGCACCTGTTCCATGCATGGTCCAACGATTGGCTGTTCAGTAACCTGCAGTTTGTCTCACTTCAATTTCTCCTTCATGGATTGGGACCTAGATCTGGGGAACAGAGACTGGGTAGCTAGCTAGTAGAGGGGAGAAAAACCCAAAGGAGTTACTATGAGTTGTTAGGTCATTGAGAAGGCCAGGATGGCGGGGACGGGCCTCTGCAAGTCAAAGCTTTGTGGGACCATGATCTACGAAAAAGCAAAAGAAATGGGTGAGCGGAGAGGAAGACAGAGTAGCAATGCAGAGAAGAAAAAGGGCCACTAAGAGAGACCACCTGGATGCCTTAGCTATTGGTGACTTCCCATTCTGGGCTTCCATGAGGTCCTGCTGCATTATGGTTCTTACCTGTGGACTCCCGGAAAGATCCTGCTACGTTATCACCAGCCATCCTTTCCCTTCCCCTGAGTTGGCTTGAGTGGGTCTCTGTTTCTTGTCAAGAAAGACCCTGAGCAGGACAGTACCGAGTGGGTACTGCTGTCCTCCCTTTGCAGACTAAAAACCTGAGCCACAGAGAACTGATGCTTGCTGGCTGCTCACAGCTAGATCGGGGTCAATCCTGACGCAAGCCCAGCTAGGTCCTCAGCACACAGCTCTGTTGCTTTTCTGCTGTACTTCGTTGCTTTTCAGGCTGCAAGAAGATGGAAAACTATTCTCTGAGTCTCAGAGGAAAGAAGAGATGGTACTAGACAGACAGATATTGTGACGATCTGTTTCTCATCTGTCTCTTCCACTAGAATGTGAGTGCTGAGAGGGTGGGGACAGTGTTATCTTGTTTACTGCTGTCTCCCCACAGCCTAGACTAAGGCTGATGGCAGAAGAGATGCCTAAGATTGTTTGCCAAATGAATAACCGAATCAATTAGTCAGTCCCAGGACCTTCCGGCCGTGATGAGTCTTGCATATCCTTACCCACAGACAGCAGTTAAGTGCTGCTTCACTGGGAATTCCAGATACTTCTGGGGAAAAATTTTTCACTTCCTTCTCCCCTGGGAATTGTTTGTGAAAAGCAGCTGCTGTAAGCTTGGGTTCAACTCCCGGTCATCGCTGGGAGTAAGAGGCACAGAGGACCATTGGATCCTTGGAATGAGCCGGGCCCTGACTGCCACCCAGACATCAGATGCAGGAATTCCTGCCACAGCATCTCCAACAAGTGACCTGTGCCCCTGCCCAAACAGCTGTGTCAGGAAGCAAACCACGAAGGTTGTCCCTTTCACCACAGAGCCACCCTGGCTGGTGGAAATTTGACTTAAAACTCACTGTAACTTCTTTCCACTTGGCCCTGGCTCTAGGTCTCAGGGCTTCACACAAGAACCCTAAACTATCGTAAGTGGAGTATGGAATGAACAAATGTTCTGGAATGGGGTCTAGGGAGACATGATTTCTTCCAAATTTGCTGGGTGACCTTGAGGCAGTCGCTGACACCGTGAAACCAATAGTTCCGAAGTCTGGTAGACCTGGGTTCTCGTCTCAGCTGAACCTTGGGCTGATAGCTTTAGCTGAACCTTGGGCTGATAGCTTTAGCTAAGCCTCGGTTTCCTCAACTCTAGGAGAATAAGACCATCCAGCTGAGAGTAACATCTGCCTGCACAGAGCATTCAAATGGGCTGTCAAGTCAAGGCTAGCATGGAAGTCAGGTTTACTCTGGTGATGGACTCAGTTCACTTTGGGGCTACAGGACCACAGACTGGTCCTTGAAGTGGGAAATGGTGGAGGCCAGCTTGCAACCCCTTCTCAAATCTCAAACAGGACACAGTAACAGAGCTGGGGCTTGGAGGGCTGGGGAGACCCAGGATAACCTGATTTTCCCCAGACTCCAACTCCAGGGTCAGGAGAGAGGCAGGAGGCCAAGTGGGAGAGGGTCGGTTGGATGGGCCGTCCTTGCATCCCATTCCATGATCGAGCGGAGAAAATCACACAGGCTCAGGGGAGAGGCGATTCGAGCTGGGTAACGTGGGACGGGTAACTAACATTTTGAGAGCCTTGGTTTCCTCATTACAGGCCAGGCTGGGTTACCTGCTCGATCTCCATCAAAGCATTGCCATGGGGGCTTCCCTGGTGGCGCAGTGGTTGAGAATCTGCCTGCCAATGCAGGGGACACGGGTTCGAGCCCTGGTCTGGGAAGATCCCACATGCCGCAGAGCAACTAGGCCCGTGAGCCACAATTACTGAGCCTGCGCGTCTGGAGCCTGTGCTCCGCAACAAAAGAAGCCACGATAGTGAGAGGCCCGCGCACCGCGATGAAGAGTGGCCCCCGCTTGCCACAACTAGAGAAAGCCCTCGCACAGAAACGAAGACCCAACACAGCCATAAATAAATAAATAAATACATACATACATACATAATTAAAAAAAAAAAAAAAAAGCATTGCCATGGAGCTCAAGCATGGTAATGGGTTCAGAAAACTCTTGGAAAACTGAAAAGTGCTGCTCCTTCGAAAAGTATCATCCTGTCTCATGGTTTACAAGCAGCTCTGTGCCTTCCTCACCTGCTGCCAAGTTCAGGGGCTCCTGTGCAGAGCTGCGTGGCTAGCACTGGCCCCCTTCCACTCTGCATATCCCTGTCTCCCTGGGGACTGTTCAACAACTAACTATGGAATCCTGCCCACAATCCTGTGAAATGCACATTACCAATCCCCCCTTTACAGATAAAGAAGCTGAGATCCAGGGAGACCGAGTAACCTGCTGGGTCACATGATTGTTGAGTGATGGATACACCCCCAGGGAAAGAGTATGCGTGGGGGTGGGGGGGTGTTGAAGATAAATGAAAGAGCAAGACAGGGACAAAAATGGAAGGAAGTCAATATCAAAAAAGAAAGAAAGAGGAGAAAAGGCAGGAGGGGGAGAGGGGAAAAGAGGGGTGGGGAAGGAAGAGCAAAGGAGAATAGGCCCCCCCACGTTGGGGGCCAGAGTGGACACCGGCCAGCCACTCCCTGGGGCTGGGTATGGGATTTGAGGCGCCCCTGACCCCCAGCCTCGGGCATGAGGAAGTGACAGGTCAGCAGAACCATTCAGCTGAGCTAAAAAAGCCTTCTGCCAGGGTGGAGAAAAAACATGAAATGAGACTTCCTCGGGCTTTAGAAATTGCTGAAATACAGAGGCCACAATGGAAGATGAAGTGTCCTGCAAAGGGAGTTCCGAATGGAATCAATTTCCCTGGGCCGACTTTTATGCCCTATTATAAGAAATTGAAAAATTATTTCTGTGGGAATTTCGCTTTGCTGGTCCATCTCACCAGAAGATATTAAGAAGGAAAATGGCTTCCAATAAAGGGGCCCCGGGTCTGGTCCTCCATCACTGGAGTTGATCCTCTCTTCTGTGGCTTGGGAGCCAGGGGAGGTGGGGTCAGGGGGAGTCTGGGAGGTGGTTCTGTTAGGGTTTGGGGGCTGGAGGGAAGGCAATGAAACGGAGACAAATGTGACAGCCCCAGGAACACCATCTCCTGATGGCCAGACACACATGCTACCCAGCTGGAACTTGATACCCTTGAGGCTGGCTAGACTGGGCCAGAGTGGAATACCAGGATTCCCTGGGCAGGACGTCACACCACAGAGAGGACTCCAACAGCTGCCGCCATACCACACCTGCTCGCTTCCAGGGTCACGGCATCAAAGGCCTGCCCCCCGCAGCGTTCCTTCCCTCGCACCACACTCCTGTCGCCGTGAACTTCTCACTTCTCCCTAAACATGGCAGGCTCTCCCTCCACGCCTTGGTGCCTTCTCCGGAGGGCTTTCCTCTATCTGGATGCCCTTTCTTGCGCATCAATCTGGAAAGTTCCCCCAACCAGCTGAAATGTGCTTCCACAGGAAGGCATTCCTGACCTCCCTCCCTTGGGCAGCAGCCTTCTGTCCCCTGGTACAGCAACCTAAATAATGCCCTCCCCACCCATTGCCCATATCCTAATCCCCAGAACCTGTAAATATGTTACCTTACATGGCAAAGGGACTTTGCTGACGTGAATGAGTTAGGGATCTAGAGATGGGAAGCTTAGCCTGTACGATCCAGGTGGGTCCAATGTAATCACAGGAGTCCTTGTAAGAGGGAAGCAGGAGGATGAGAGTTAACAGCACAAGACGCGAAGCCAGAGGCTGGAGTGATGCATGGAAGAGGCCACAGACCAAGAAACGCAGGCGGCCTCCAGAAGATGACAAAGGGGAGGACATGCATTCTCTTTTCAGAGCCTCCAGAAGGAACCAGCCCTGCTGACACCTTGACTTGAGCCCAGTGAGACTAATTTTGGATTTCTGACCTCCAGAACTGTAAGAGAAGACACTTGGGTTGTTTTTAGCCACTCAGTGTGTGGTGATGTTTTGCAGCAGCAATAGGAAACTAATGTACCTGGCAGGTTCTTCTCGCTCCCCAGAGCCCCTGGAACTCCAGGGTCGTTTCACACCATAGCTCATGTGCCAGGCCTATTCGAAGTGCCATATGCGGGTTAACTCACTTAATCTCACCACACCCCTGCTGGGGAGGTTCTATTATCCCCATTTTACAGATGAGGAAACTAAAGCCCACAGAGATTAAGCAACTTGCCTAAAGAAAAATCGCACAGGAGAAAAAGAAAAAAAAAAAGAAAATCTCACAGGTAGTACATGACAGAGCTGGAACTTGAACCCAGGACATACTGTATGGAAATCGTATGTTTAAGTGTTGGTCTCTTCCGCAAGAAAGTAGGGTTACAGGGTAGATGTTGGAGTGTCTCTGGGTCCCCAGTACCTGGTCCAAGCCTGGTTTAACCAAGCCTCCAACAATTGCAGAATGATGAAAGATCTGAATGGGGGCCTCCCTGACCCTATCCGAGAGCTCTTTTTGTTCAGTGAACACTGTTGTGTGAAGGAGGTAGATTAGAACTAAAACTTCTAATCAAACTAGATTATTTGTAATATGAACATAAAGCACTTTATTGTGCACTTTCAATGAGCTTTCCTTTTGGGTGGCATGGAAACATGGGAGGAGTCTGGGAATTAGAGTCAAGAAACTTCTGGGCCAGTTCCCACAGTGTATTGCCTCAGTTTCTTCATCCATAAAATGGGTACCATAATACCACTGCCGGAAGAGGCGCGGGAGATGATGTACGAGACGTGCACGGAAAGCCCCGGTGCACTGAACAGTGAGTGCTCTTGTCCTCCGAGCCTCACGACAAAGCTGTGCAGCACCTGGCCAGGTGGTCTTACTCCCCAGTCACAGATGAGGAAACAGGGTGCCCCACCCCCGCCAGCCTGATACAGCACCCCAGTAAAAAGCATCAGGCTGTTGGGCCTAAGAACCAGGGGGGCTGTCCAAGCTAGGTGCTGCCAGAATGCTGATGTGCATCATGGGCTGGGGTGATGGGACAGTTTTCTAGAAACACCAGCCTGTGACAGTCAAAAATAGGTGGGACCCGATGGACACGGTGAGAGGAGGGATTGGAGGGGGCGCACGTGGGCTGAGCAAGGAGAAGAGCCCAAGGGAGAGGGGAGGCTCTGGGACCCTGGGAGCGTGGGGTGTGTGGCAAAGGTCACAGGGTCCTACCAGACCTGGGAGTCAGACTGGAGTAGTCAAATGGAGGCGGAGAGGGAGGGAGGGAGGGAGCAGGGAGGGTTCCTGGGAGAACAGTGGGCCCACCAGGAAATGAGGCGCTGCAGGGCCTCTAGAAGCCTTTTGTATGACCAGAAGCTAAAAGTCCCAGGGCCTCTCAGTCCTGAGAAGACTGCAGAGAAAAGTCATCTGGAAAGTTTTCAAACTCCCGATGCCCAGGCTGCACTCCGGTCCAATTAACTCAAAGTCTCCAGGGCCAGGAAGGGGGGACCCAGGCATCAGGGGTAACTGTCATAGCTCCCCATGTGATACCAAAGTACCCGCACAGCTGAGAAGCACTGCTTCTAGGGCTTGGATCCAGGGCCCAGAAGCCAGCCTGGAGTCTCCTGGATTCCAATTTGGTGAATTACCTTCAGCCATTCTCAGTGCTATTTAAATGCGTCCCTTCCCCCTGCTCACCCCCTCAAGCCCTGCAGCTTGGCCTGAACACGATACTTCACTTCCTGTCCTTGGCCTGAACTGGGTCTTTGTGTGTGTGTTGGGGGGCGGGTGGGTAGGGAGGTGGTGCTGTCAGTCGTTTGAGGATAAGTTTCCAACCTCCTCAAATCCCACGAAAATGGTTTGGGGGCTCCGCCCTGAGGCACCCCACTTGCTGGGGGCTGGCAAGTTGGGGGCTCCAGAGGCCTCAGCGCTCCCAGCTCACCTGGAACACCACTAAATGTCTCTGCGGCTGACCCCTAACAGGAGAGGCCTGGGAACAAGGGGATGGGAACGAGGAGCTTCTTCCTACTGGCCCCGGAGAAGAAAAGAAATAGCGTTTACTTAGCACTTGTTCTGTGGCTGGCATTGCAGGAGGTGCTTCTTATGCACTCCAGTTAACGTATCCTTATTATACCTTATGAAGCAGATATTTGAAATCATCCTGTTCTACAAATGAGAACACAGAGGCTCAGGCAGGTGAAGTGACTTGGCCTAAGGTTTCACAGATGGGAAATGTGAGGGCTGGGTCTCACCCCCAGGTCTGCCGACTCCAGGGGCTTTAATGCTCATGGTCTCCGTTTCCCACTTGTAAAATGGGAATCACAGTATTTCCTCCTTCACAGGGTTATTGTGAGCATTAAACATGTAGCATGTTAACCTATATAAAACAGAGAATAGGCTGTTTAGAATTCAGCTGATGCTTCATAAAAAGGGCCCTGATTCACCTTTTAAATAAAGGACTCCATACTAATGTGTAGATGGTTTGAAGAGGTAGTATAGCTAAGTTGGAAAGAAAAAAAAAAAAAAAGGATGGAGACCAGAGTATTCTTTTTTCCCATCTGCACTTTGATTCTTCCTTCTCCGTGCTCTTTGAAAGCCTGTTACCAGTGCTGATTAGCTTTTGTCCTGGCACCCAATGAATGAGAAAATGTCTAAGGTCAGCCACCTGGGGTCCTTTGGGTGCAAGCTGAGAGATGAGAGGCAGGGCTGATTCTCCAGGCCGATGCCTGGATCTGCTGGGGCCTGGGTCCGCCAGGCCTCTGCTCAGAGGCACGAAGACCACGTATGAGGTCTTGGGTATCCCAGACGGTGCCTGGCTACAGTCACAGAGATGCAATTTTAGTGTTTATCCTTTTCTATTACCAATGTTTTCTTCCTATTCTAAGCCAGTCTCCTGTCAGTGAGGCATCCTAGATTCCACAGTGAGAAATATGTTTCAAATAGTCCCAGACCTGGGACAGAAGAGGTACCTAATAAATGTACCGACTGAATGAACGTGTGAAAACTCACTTATGCTGCCTATGACTCCCAATTTCCAGACGAAGTACCCTGGAGTTTTTTGGCCATTACTCACGTGGGTGGTAACGGGGGCTACTCAGAGCGTGAGGTTTCCATGAACCTGAGATCAAGGAAGAACTGTCTCTCCCGCAAAAGCTGCGGGAGGTGAGGTCAGGAAACAAGGGACGAGAGTCTGACCTGGGCACACAGATAAGTACCTGGGAAGACAGGGAGGGGCTGAGGGTAGAGCCAGGGAATGGAAAGGACAGGAACCTGTGAAAAGTCTCACATGGCTGAGTTGGCTGCAACTACATAGCTTTCAGGAACAGATGGCATGGGAGGGCTGTAGTTAGACAACCACAGAAGGGGCCAGTGTATGTCTGGCCATGGCAGACTGGCATTGGAGTTTTTGAAAATGAAACTCCTCTTTGACCAACGCTCAAGAATGCAGACCACCTTGAGAGGCTCAGAATCTTTCTCTACCTTCTCCCATCCCTCCCTGGCTCTTCCTTTTGACCCTTCCGGAAGAGCAACATTTCATTTTTCTATGAAAAGCCATCAGCCCAAGGCAGGAAGCAGAGTAGACAGGCCACCTTCCCAATTCTACCTAAATTTCCTACCTAAATTACCAAGACAAATATTTCAGGAAACTGCACTTGGCTGGAATGGTCGGGTAATTCATTTTATTTACCATCTAAATGCACTTGAGAGCTGGGATAGATTCATTCAAGTTGCCGCTTCTGAGTCGGATGCGATTCACAGTAGAAATCGCTGCCATCCAAAGCTTCCATAACTTCCAAAGTGTAATGGATTTTTTTCAGCCCATCTTTCTTCCCAGCTCATATTTGCTTGAGGATTCCAAATGGATTCTATTTACTGTAATTACTGTTCTAACTGCAGCTCACTTGCAATGTATCAGGTTAATGTTAACAAGATACCCAGCTGATGCTGGTAATGTGTATTCATTGTTCAAACTCTTTACCCGCCCCCTTTGGTGTTGTCTCAATTCTATTTTCTGAACCCGAAGGGGAGGGAGCAAAAGCTGGTGTTTTTTTCTCTGTTTCATTCTTCTCTAATGCCATGGGCTTTTTTTCTCAATGGCTATCCATTGTTCGTGGGTTTTCCTGCTCCTGTATTTACATGGCATAATTACAAATGTTATGCTTTGCTTAAATACTGATTTACATGCTTACCCTCTCAATTTTTTTCATGTTATTAGTGTCATTAAATTTCCTATCATTTATTGATGATAACAATTAGCATCAACGAAGGTCCCAACAATTTGAAAGACATATTTCGCCTTGATATCTCTATCATAAAGCAGAGAAATAATGGCCCAGTGTCTCGAGAGTCTTCATCTCTCAATTATTGAGTAGGGTTATATTTATGTGTGAAAAAAGCACATTTCACACTAGGGAAGAATAGCCTTCAAATTCTAGTTTCACCACTTATTAACTATATGAGTTTAGGTGAACTGATCTCTCTGTGCTTGAATTTCCTCATCTGTAAAAGAACAAAACTAACACAACACTGATCGCCTATTGTTGGGAAGTTCCTTGCACATAGTTAAGATGCTTAAATTACATCTGTTATTATTATACCTTATTAATAATTTCAATCATGTAGCCAGATCTTAGGACCACAGCACACACAGGTATGGCTGTATTTTAATGGGGGTGTATTTAGGATTTCCAAATTGACTTATTGAACTGGAAGGATTTTAGAGATAAACCCCTCTTATGACTCAAAAGTGTGGTTCAGAAACCAGCAGCATTGGCATCATCTGGGAACTACTGAAATGCAGACTCTTAGTTCCTTCCCCAAGAAAAAAGTTATAACTCCATGTAGTTGACAGAAAAAAGAGATTGTCCCTAGAAAGTGTCCTGACTTCCTGGACAATATGTTTCAAGCTGAAGGTCTTAGGAGATGCCAAGAGGAGACATTCCCAAAGAAAACCCTGAAGTCCATTCTGGCTTATTCCATTATACAAGCAGCTATAACCAGCACCCCCCCCCCCCCCACAAAGAACATTTTGCTCTCCTCCCAAGAGCAATGATCATTCAGCATGATGAAAACGAATGCCATTTGTCGATTCAGGTAGAGTCTGAGACACACCGCTTTGATGTAAGTCAAGCAGTTGCCCTCAAACTCTGGGTAAGTCTCTTTTCCTTTTCGCCTAGGTCACCTCATCTGTAAGGTGAGGATAGCAATACCTACCTCCAGGGTTGTTTGAGAATTAATGCAAACAGATGCCAAGCCTGATGTCTGGCACACTTAATTATGGCTGCAGCAGCAACAGCTTTAGTAATAGTAATAATGTGTGAGGCTGGAGTGGGAGGTGGGGATTGGATCTGCTTCTGCCATTATTACCATGTCTGCAAAAGCAGCGACCACGTCCCTGTCTGCAAAGCCAGATTCTTAGAGTCAGTCACACCCTGTCATCAGAGAAGGCAAAGAAGAACTAGAGTTGGAATAAAAAAATCAGCTTCCCTTCCTGTCTCCTAGTAACTTTCTTGGAAAAGCCACTTAACCACTGACAATATCACTTTCCTCATCTATAAAATGGACATAATACCATTTCCTCTGAGTGCCTCAGGGCTGGAGTGAAGAGCTCATAAAATAAAGCATCTGAAAGTGATTTGTAACCATACAACCAGGAGATGCCAGTTGAACAAATGTAAGCGATCCCTGTGATCTCTGCTTCCTCCTAGGCCCCAAGCCCTGGTCTTGCGATGCTTCTCATCTGTTTTCTCTCATTCTTCTCTCTTTCCCCGTTTCCCATCAAACCCCCTGCCTTTGCAGAGGCCTCCGCTACCGCACAGGTTCCCTGGAAGCTCCATCCTGGGTCTTACTCTCTTCCCCCTTCAGACCAATTTACTCATCACTGGGGATGAATCTTTCTTAGGGACAATGCCCTTTCTCTTCTAAATCAGAGGTGGCATGATCAGGGATGGGGGTGGGGTGATTTAGCCTCCATAAACCCCATTAGTCTCCACTATGCATTGCCTGCCATGCCAGTGAACTTCTAGGCAGGTCCTCCAGCCCTCCCCCCCACGCCCCACCCCAGGCCCCCAAAAGGTGCTTCTCCTCTGGTCCTACAGACATTCTAGAGCCGCCTTGAACCAAACCCTCATGGCTTCCTCTCCATTTTCTGAACAACCCCTGCTGTGCCTAGGTCTGAGGGTAAGGCTATAAGGGCTGACGTTGACTCATCTCTTCCCCATGGTGAATTCAGAGACAATGGAGGAGACCAAGGTGACTGGCTGACTTTAGGGCCAGCGTTCTTGCAGCCACTAAAGGAGGCGTGATGGGTGGGAGCTGGCCTCAGTGCCCCACCCCCCAGGAGGAACTCACTCGCATGGCACTTTGGCATCACCCTGCTTGCAGGTGGGGCCTGCCGGCAGCCATACCTTCCGGCATCTATGTGACCTTTGGCACATGGCTTCTCTGCTCCTCAGCTCCTGGGCCTCTGAGCTTCTCTCAGCCTCTGTTACCTTGTCTATTAAAAGAGGAACTGGGCTTCCCTGGTGGCACAGTGGTTAAGAATCAGCCTGCCAATGTAGGGGACACGGGTTCGAGCCCTGGTCCGGGAAGATCCCACATGCCGCGGAGCAACTAAGCCCGTGTGCCACAACTACTGAGCCTGCACTCTAGAGCCCGCGAGCCACAACTACTGAAGCCCGTGTGCCACAACTACTGAAGCCCGCATGCCTAGAGCCTGTGCTCTGCAACAAGAGAAGCCACCACAGTGAGAAGCCTACGCCCCGCAACAAAGAGTAGCCCCCTCTCACTGCAACTAGAGAAAGCCCGTGTGCAGCAGAAGCCAAAAATTAAATAAATGAATAAATAAATACATTTATAAAAAAAAAAAAAGAGGAACTTATCTCAAGGTTGGTGTGACGTTTGAATGAGGTAAAATGTGTGAAAAGAAGCTGGGAGGTTGTGGCATATATCGGATGTTTATTGCCCTTCTCCTCACTTCCCTTGATGAGACCTCAAGGGGCCCCATCTTCGCAGGGTACATGAACAAATCCATTTTTTTCTTTGGCTGCGCCGCGCGGCTTGCAGAATATTAGTTCCCCGACTGGGGACTGAACCCAGGCCCCCTGCAGTGGAAGCACCGAGTCCTAACTACTGAACTGCCAGGGATGTCCCCAAAACCATTTTTTGAGCTTTTTATATTCAACCATAGTTATCAGTCTTTAACAGAGCTATTCATTTATATAGTGACTATTTAGTGAGTTTCTCCCACGTTCTGGTACAAGGCTGCATGCTAAGGACGTAGTGGTGAACAACATTCCCGTGGTCTCTGAGCTCATGGAGGTTGTCCTCTGACTGCAAGCTCTAGCCCTCTCCCGAGGACCCGTCCAATCTCCAACCCAGGAGAATCTCCTAATTGGTATCTGGTATCAAAGCAGAGGGATCATGCAAGATGCCTCAGAGTCACAAAGAGGGGGCAGCAAGTGATTGCAGTTAAGTTCTATCACTTGCTAGCTTTGTGATTGTTATGGACTGAATGTTTATGTTCCCTCACCCCAAATTCCTATGTTGAAGTCCTAACCCCCAATGTGATGATATCTGAAGATGGTATTTGGGAGGTAATTAGGGTTAGATTAGGTCATGAGGGTGAGGCCCTCAAGATGGAATTAGAGGGTTTCTAAGAAGATAAAGAGAGAGAAAGATAGCTCTCTCCATCCGCATGCACAGAGGAAACACCATGTGAGGACATGGCAAGAAGGTGGCTATTTGCAAGCCAGGAAGAGAACCCTCAACAAAAACCAAATTAGCTGGCACCTTGATCTTGGACCAGTCTCCAGGACTGTAAGAAATAAATTTCTGTTGTTTAAGCCACCCATAAAGTATTTTGTTATGGCAGCCTCTAATACAGTGACCTGAGTTACTTATCTTCTATATGCCTCAGTTTCCTCACCTGGAAAATGGGGATAATTGCAATCCTATCCACGAGTTGAAGTGAGGATTAGATGAAATAATATAAAATGCTTAGCCTAAGGACTTGCCCAACAAATGGTAGTTATTACCACATGATCCAGCAATTCCATTCCTGGGCATATATCCAGAAAAAAAGAAACCGCTGATTTGAAAAGATGTATGCACCTCAACATCCACAGCAGCACTATTTACAACAGCCAAGACATGGAAGCAACCTAACTGTCCATCAACAGATGAATGGATTGAGAAGATGTGGGGGTGTGTGTTTGTGTGTGTGTGTGTGTGTGTATACATATAGTGGAATATTACTCAGTCATTAAAAAAGGAATGAAATTCTGCTATTTGTAGCGACAGGGATGGTCCTAGAGAATACTAGCCTTAGTGAAATAAGTCAGACAGAGAAAGGCAAATACCATATGATATCACTTATATGTGGAATCTAAAAGACAATACAAATGAATGTATACACAAAAAAGACACAGACTCAGATACAAAAAACAAACTTGGGCTTACCAAAGAGGAGAGGGAAGGGACGAGGGACAAATTAGGGGTATGGGATTAACGGATACAAACTACTATATATAAAATTGATAAGCAACAAAGATACATTGTGTAGCGCAAGGAATTAAACCCATTATCTTGTAATAACCTATAATAGAGTATAATCTGCAAAAATACTGAATCGCTACGTTGTACACCTGAAACTAACACAATATTGTAAATCAACTATACTTGAATTAAAATTTTTTTGATTAAAAAAAATAACTAAATGATAGTTATCCTCTCTGTGCCCGACTGGAAATGTAAATCATAGGATGATAGAGCTGGCAGGGGTCTTGTCAGCCCCCTCATGGTATGGAGGAAATGAGGCTCAGAGGAATGGCTTGCCCAGGACCACACAGTGAGGAGAGTCTACGCTGGGGCCTCTCCCTCCAGCTCCAGGCCTGTTCCCATCCACCACCCGGCAAAGTCTCGTCCTCCCTCCTCACCACCCATCTCAGCCTTCTGCTTATCCCTGCCACTTGGTACATCCAGTGGAAACTGTCACCTCTCACGTGGTGAGTGGCTCCTGTGTGAGGTTGCTAGGAGATGAGGATCCATCACTGAATTCCGCACCTGGAAATTCTCTTAAATTAGGTTGTTGGAATTCTTCTCTTTGAAGAAAACCCAAATAGAAAAAAAAAAAAAAATTCTCATCCATGTTTGCCTTGAAAAATGTTGTGGGCGGCATCAGGGCTATGCTAGAGTGTGAGGCACATTTATAATAATAGCCCAACACCTTCCATTGGTTTTGCCCTTTATGGTTTGCAAAGCATGTTTCCATAGATTGTTGGGCTAAGCCTCTACAATCATTCATTCATTCATCTATTCATTCATTTATTCATAAATACAAATTTAGCCCCTTCCATGTACCAGGCACTCTTTTGGTGCCAGGGGTTTAGCAGTGAATGAGCAGACAAAACCCTCTGCCCTCATGGGGTTTCTGCTCTAGCAGGAGACACAGACAATATATAAGTAAATAAATAAATATGCAATACAGAAATACTGGCAAACGTTATGAAAAAAATTAAGCTGGAGAAGGGAAGAGAGAGGGAATTGTTTCGAGTAGCCAGGAAAGCTTTCTCTGAGATACATTCTGGGCAGGGATTATTCACGTTGCTGGATAAATGACTGACCCTCATTTTATAGATATAGAAACATGGCCCAGACTCACAGAGCAGGTAGATGGTGGACCGGCAGGAGAATTCATATTCTGTCCATCCAGTCCTGTGACAATGCAAAGACTCACGTCTGGATCCAGGAAGCCAGATCCAGGGACAAGGTAAACTCAGTGTGCAAGGAGATCAAGCACTTGTGTCCCATCCAGTCTCACCACCCACTATTGCTGGGCACTGGGGCTAAAGAGATGAAGCAGACGTGGTCCCTGCACCCAGGGAGCTTCCAGGCTAGTGAGGAATGTAAGACAAGTTCACACGTAACTGTGAGTTGCGTTAGAAAGGACATGTCTACTCCAGGCCCTTCAGAATGGGGCTGCCTCTCCAGCACACACTAAGAAAAGGCTCTCCAGTCTCCCGGATTTTCCTCAATTTAATCAACAAATGTGAATTACATGCTGACTCCAGGTTGCTCACTGCAAGGGATCACCTGCACAGTCTCTACCACCCGGGCACCTCTACAGCTGGCCCCCTTCTCCACGCCATGGCCCCTTGCCTGGAATACCGTACCAGCCTCCTAACTTCTGCTTCTCCCCTTGCCCGTGATCAGCACACGCTTTCAGCATGTTCTCCACTCAGCAGCCAGAGCAATCCTGTTAAAACTTGTATCAGTCATGCCACTCCTCTGTTCAGAACCCTCCAGTGGTGCCCAAATCATTCAGAGGAAAAGCTAAATCCTTATGTTAGCCTCCAAGACTCTACGTGATCTGCCCCCATCTCACATCTAGGACCTTACTTCCCTCTTACTACTCTCCTCCTCGCTTCCTTCCCTCAGTCACGCTCACCTCCTTGCTCTGCTTCCCATGCACCGGGCGTGGGCCCACCTCAGGGCTGTTATACACTTGACCCTTGAACAATGCTGAGGCTAAGTCACATGTAACTTATAGTTTGGCCCCCTGTGTCCCAGGTTCGTCTGTATCTGCAGATTCAACCAACCACGGACCACATCATACTGTAGTATTAATACTTAACTGCTGAAAAAGATCTATGTAAAAGTGGACCCACACAGTTCAAACCCATGTTGTTCAAGGGGTCAACTGTACTTGCTATTCTGCCTGGAATGTTCTTCCTACAGGTATTCACAGGACTTGCTCTCTTACCTCCTCTGAGTCTTTGTCCAAATCTCTATTTTGATTTGCAGCCTCCGGTCCATCCCCATTCCAACGTTCCTGTTCCCAGCTTCTTCTCCCTGTCATTTATCGCCTTCTCCTATATGGTATCATTTACTCATCTATTTTGCTTACTGTCTGTCTCCCCTTACTAGAATGCAAGCCCCATGAGGACAGGGATTTCTGTCTGATTTGCTTAGTCCATATCCCAATAGCCCAATGGGACAGTGTCAGTCACAGAGAAGTTGGCTGATAAATATCTGTTGAATAAATAAATATTTAGACAAATCACCTTCCCCACACCAAGCCTATTTCTCCTCCGATATCCCTTTTTTTTCTGTTGATGGCAGGATCCTCCCCAGCTCAGCAAGCCTTGCTTGGAGCCAGTGATGAAAATATTTTATCTACACTGTGGTGATGGTTCTAAGACTCTGTGCATTTGTCAGAACTAATCCAATTGTACTTTATTATATGTAAATTATACTTTAATAAAGCTTGACATTAAGGGGGAAAAAAAGGTCCAACAAGCCTTGCTTGGAGCTGAGAAGATGACGACCCTGTGCTGGCGCCATGGGAATAAAGTGAAACCTTCTAGTTCCTCTTTTTTCCCCACTCCTCAAATCCAAATGAAACCTCAGTTTTTACATCTGTAAAATCAAGGTAATACTACCTACTTCATAAAATGAAATGAGATCATGCGAATAAAGATTCCAGGAAAAATATGTGCCACAGAGCAGATGCCTAATAAAAAATAATCCAGCTGGCACTGAATTCTGGGGAGACTTGCTCCTGAATAGCTCCAGAATATGTCAATTTCTCACCCTCTTTCCCAGCCCTGCTGCTGCCGGGATGAGTCAGGAGGCTGGAAAGAGCCGTGCTTGGAGGAACAGAAAGCACTGAGGGGCAGAAAGGAGAGGCATATGGCGGGGGGCAGGGGGGTGGTGACCCCGAATGCCAACAGGCATTTGGTTTTAGTTGAATTCCCAACTCAGACACCATCAGCAGCAGTCATGTGTACCAGGGGTGAGACCACAGCTCTCCAGGGCCACAGAGCCCCCCGGGCTCCCAGAGAACCGAGGGAGCCCTCCTCCCTCCCGTCTCCTCTGCCTCAGTCACACCCAACCTGCATCCAACAGGCCTCCTCTCTCTAAAGGGGCGCTTTACACCACTGCCTGGGTGACGGCTGTGGGAACAGAAAAAGCCACAGAGCGTGACTGCCTGCAGCTAATTGATTTGTGTGAGTTGCTGACAGAAGGATGTGCACAGTCCCCACGGAAGATCAGGGGTGGGGGCATTCCAGGCAGAGAGGGCTGGACCAGCCAGAGGGGGCGGGGGGAATCCGCCTTGGCTCTCTCCGCCAGCCTGCTGTGCAGTCCCACAGCAGACTCCCTGTCTGGCCTCTGTGAGTTTACTCCAAGGGAAAGAAAAGGAGAGAGACAAGCAGGAAGGGAAGAAAGAATAAAGAGAGGGAGGGAGGGAGGGAGAGAGGCAAACCGTAGGAGACAGACATAAAAATAGACTCACAACAAATTAAGGTTTTTGAGCATTTACTATGCACCAGGCCCAAGTTCTCACTAAAGAAGTAGACAACAAAAAGGCAAGGGAAGAGAGGTGGACCAGAGAATGAGGCGGGGACAGAAAAATGATGGAGGGACCCAGGCCACTTGGTACCCCCTCTGACCAGGATGGTGATGGATGAACAAGATCAGTCCTGAATACTGGGATAAACCTGTCTCTGAGTTAGAGGTTAGTGAGGGGGAAAGGACATGGAGCTCTTTGGGCCCTAAATACTTTTACCTGAATGGGAGAGGAAAACAAGGATTAGCCAGCACAGAGGCACAGAGGAGCAATGCCCACCGCAGGCAGAAGAGGGGGAGGAAACAGCATGAACACCATGCGTCTCCCTCCCTGGACCAAATCATCTCTGACATCTCATGACCTTGTGCTTCAATGGAGTGTAGTTTACAGATCTTTCTTGACTTACGACGGGGTTATGTCCCAATAAACCCATCGTAAGTTGAAAATATGTAAGTCGAACATGTATTTAACACACCTAACCTACCAAACATCACAGCTTAGCCTCACCTACCTTAAACGTGCTCAGAACACTTACATTAGCCTACAGTTGGGCAAAACGATCTAACACAAAGCCTGTTTTATAATAAAAGGTGGACTATCTCATGCAATTTGTCGAATACCGTACTGAAAGTGAAAAACAGGAAGGCTGTAAGTGTATCGGTTGTTTATCCTCGTGATCGCGTGGCTCTCTGGGGGCTGTGGCTGCCTTTGCCCAGCATCACCAGAGGGCATCGTAGGGCTCATCCCCCGCCCGGGAAAGGATCAAAATCCAAAATGCAAAGTATACTGAATTATGTATCACTTTCGCACCATCATAAAGTCGAACCATCCTAAGCTGAACCACCATTAAGTGGACCATCTGTAGTTTAAACTTGTTTTCTTTGGGGATTTTCCTTCTCTTCAAACCCATCTGATAAAACCGATCGTACAGGGAAAACTCCTGGTGATGATTCGTAGAGAGGGAGCATCTTCACTCGGACGATCAAGCCCAGGAAGGTTTTCTGACCTAAGCAATCTCATTTCTGGACTGGCTCTTAATGTGGTTATCAGGGAAAAAATAATCTTCGCCTTTAACCTGACACATCAGACACTGTGAATTGCTTAGACTTCCTAAGCCTCATCTGTCACTCCATAAACACGCCATCCTGGAGCTGTGACGATCTCTAATGCATCATGGTTTATAAATGAGTCTGACATATCACCTGGTACATGAAAAACACTTATTATCAATCAGGTAAATCTGAAACACTGTAAAAATAGCTTATAGGTTATGTACCTACCGCCAAGAAAAGCTACGAAGGAAATACGCATGATCCACCAGCCAGAGATGTGCAATTAAAATAAAAGAAGGAAAAAGAGGGGGAAATGAGAGGACAGTGTAGTGCAGTGGCTTACACCAGGGGTTGCCAAACTCCGGCCCATGGGCTTTTGCGAATAAAGTTTTATTGGCACACAGCCACACCCATTTGTTTACACATCCTCTACAGCTGTTTTCCTCTACAAGGCAGAGTCCAGCAGTTGTGACAGAAACTGTGTGACCTGCAAAACCTAAAACATTTGCCATCAAGGTCTTTACAGAAGAAGCTTGCTGACCCCCAGGATACAACATGGGTTCACGCTTTGTGTTCACAGAGGCTAAATCCAGGGCGTGTTGTTTTCTGTGACCTCGGTTTTTCCACTGATAAAATGGGCTTATAATAACGATCTCCCAGGCTGAGAATTAAGTTTTTTTTAAACGTTACGTAAAAGCACTTTATCCTGCTTGTCACACAGGAAGCGTTCATCAAATAGCACCTTTGTGTTACCAGCGTCATTTTAGCAGATGTTGCTTCCAGGAGACACAGAAGTGCAGGGGAGGCAGGGCTGGTTGACAAACTGCACCGTGATAAATGCATCCCAGGGACTCTCGAAGGAAGGTGAGGGAAGCCCCCGCTTAGTGAGTGGCGCTCTGTGGCAAGTTCATATTATTTCGTCTCTGATTCTTGGAAGAACTCTGTGCCACGTAACAAGGAGAATGCTGAGGCTCAGTGAAGTCAAAGTCACATAAAGCCAAGGAAAGCAAGCCCAGCTCTGTGCGCTTCAAAGCTTATGCCATTAATCTGAGTGTTTGAAGACGCCAGTGGTATTTTACTTAGAAGAAGAAGAATTAGTGGTGACACAGTGGCCTGCCTCCAAATACTTGTGTTTCTGTGTATGAAAGGGCCCTGATTTACAGGAGCTTCAGAGGAGAAAACCAGGACAAAATCTGTCCCTTTTCTGATCTCATTCTGTCTCGAGGATACATGATAATCTCAACATGAAATGCACAGAAACACAAAAAGCAAAGCAAAAAGAATCTGAAGTCCAAAAGGTTTAAGTCTGTTCTAAAAATAATCTGACAAGAAGAAAATAATATTCTATGTGTGTAGAGTATTGGTGAGTTACAAAGAATTTCCATGTATATGATTTTATTTGATCCTCACAAAAATCACATGAGGTGATGATATTTAATAATACTGTGTTGTATACTTGTAATTTGTTAAGAGGATAGATCTTAACTCTTCTCACCACACACACACACACACACACACACACACACACACACAATGGTAACCATAGAGAGGTGGTGGATCTGTTAATTAGCTTGATGTAGTGATCATTTCACAATGTATGTGTATACCAAAGCATCAAGTTGTATACCTTAAATATATACAATTTTTATGCCAATGATATCTCAATAAAGCAGTTAAAAGTAATTTATAGCATAAATGTAAAATAATATAAATGAGATTTAAAAATAAAAAAGTAAAGCACACAGAAAATAAAAAATGTCCTAAAAGTGTAAAAACCAATCATATAAGGAAGGTGAGATACATGTCATATCCTCCCATTTTACAGAGAAGAAAAACCAAGTCCTAGAACAGTAAGTGCCTTAGCCAAAGTCACAGGGCTCGCTGGCTATAAATCAGAGCTTTGGCTCAAACCTGAATTCTCTGAGACAAGAGTGATAAATCACGGGGCCGCAGCAGAACACATTTACACAACTGAGTGTCTGTCAAGATGAGAAATGAAAATTACTCTGCTCCTTTTAGCAGCCAGAGTCAAAAACTTGCAGGGAAAAAATAAAAAAGCATTTTCTACCCTTGGAGGTCTGACGGGCCCAAGTGTGACAGAACCTCTCATATCCCTTAGATCTACAGCTAGCTTTGGAGGCCCCCATGGGCACCCACAAGGGGTGTTCCCTGGTGGTGGGTCTCATCAGTGGTCAGGGGCATCTGGGCAAGACAAGTGCAAGGTGTGGTGCCTGTCAGCCTTACATCTAGACACGGATCCAAGGAGAGGAAAGAGAACTCTCCCTCCTGTATTTAAACTTCTTCTGCAAGAGCATGGGTAGCAGTAATAAGGGAGCTCTGGAGGCTGGGATTCAAGTCCCCCTAACTAGTTGGGTCACCTTAGGCAAGTGACATGACAACCTTCTCCATCCTCAAGCTCTTCAACTACTAAGAGGGGTAATACTTGTACCTACCCCTGGGGTTGCTGTACGGACCAAACAAGCAAATGCATGTGAAATAAGTGTCCAAGTGTCTGGTGCAGAGTCCGCAGTAAAAGCATGGTGGTTACCACTGTTGCCACTGTCACCACCACTACAACACTGGACTGCATGACAGCACGCTGGAAGAGAAGGACCACTTCTGGGGCTGCTCAGGCTCCCAGTATGACTCTTCTCACTATCTGACCCGAGATAAGCCACATAAGCCCGCTGAGCTTTAGTTTTCTCCTCTATCAGATGGAAATAATAAGCCCGTAATATCTGTGTAGTGGGGTCATTAGGGGGATCAAGGAAGATAACAGATATGAAAGGGCTCTGTAAACAGTGAAGTGGTGATCACAAATGAATCAAGGCCGCTACCAGCATCACTACTGTTGGTCCTCAATGACGGAAGTGTTATTGTATTGGGTCAGGAGCTAATCTGCAGAACCATTCCTATTCTTTTTTTTTTTTTTAACATCTTTTTTGGAGTGTAATTGCTTTACACTGTTGTGTTAGTTGCTGCTGTATAACTCATTTTTGTATCTAATAGAACAATACCTTTTTTTCCCCCTTTGGTCTTTTGTTTCATGATCTGGTGCTTGCTCTCGGCAACCATTTCCATACTATATACTCATAATGGATATGATAATATAATGAGAGCTATCTCTTTTTTTTGATCCTATTACTGTATCCCAGGAAGAGAGACTTCTTCTGTGACATCGCAAAGCCACTAGGAGTCAGGCATTATCCTCATTTTACAGACAAAGCTGCCCTGGGTCCCAGGCAGGGACCGGACTCTCCTCTCCTCTCCTCTCCTCTCCTCTCCTCTCCTCTCCTCTCCTCTCTCTCTCCTCCCCACCACACCCCAGCAGGCCAGAAGACAGAGTAGATGAGGTGCTGGTTACACATGGTGGGAGAAGTTTCAGCAAGTGACCACGGGTAGCCCTCTTAAAAAGGTCCCACTAAACAAGGCAGTAACTCACATAGGCCTTGGTTGAGGGCTATAGTCTCTTAACCTAGAAGTTTCCAAAGAAATGGCATGCCCTCGAATGCTACACGCTCTCTTAAGTGTCTCCAAAGATGCATGTATTGCAGATTTGGCTCAGGATATTTCTCCCTCTGTTCTGAGGCCACTTTCATGGCCAGCTCTGACATCAGCCTGACTTCAGAGATGGCCCTGTTGGTAAAGATGCACAGGTGAGGCACACAGCCTGCCAGGGGGTGGGGGAGGCAATCCCCAACCAGTCCCCAGGGCATAGGTTGAGGCCATCTTAAATATCACCTGGAGTTTTCCTCCACTCCACTTAGTGTCCCAGCTCAACCCAGCTATGAGTGTAACGGGGCAGCAGCGCGAGACCGTTAGCGCGAGACCGTTAGCACAAGTCCCGCTCCACCAAGGGCCCATCTCCCAGTGGTCCTCGCTGCAGAGAGTGCTGTGAGAGGGCGGATCGTGGCCTTCTCCCCGGTGTCCGCCAGGCCCTCCAGGCTCAGGCTGGCGAGTGAACTGGGGGCCCCGGGGGACAGGCTAGGGGCTGTGTCCTGCAGAGCCCCGGAGCCCTCGCCACGGCCTCCACTGGCCAGGCCCAGGCCTTGAAGCAGCAGCAAACCTCTCCCCGATCCCCATCTCTACGACCTAACGGTAGCAGCGGCTCCTTGGCTCACAGTCTGCGGGACCAGCCTGGTGGTCTGAGGAGCCTGTGGGCCGGCTGGGTCCTGGGCGCCTGGCTCCCTCAGTGATGACAGCTGGGCGGGGTCTGGGGACCTGACCCTGAGGGCACTGCCACCTGAGATCTGCCTCCTCAGCTGGGCCTCGGCAGTGGCGAGAGGACCCGGACTGGGTGCTGGACTAACGCTCCCGGGCAGGGTATCGGGCGGTGCAGGGACCCCTTCCTCTTAGCCAGGGCCTGGACCTCGGAGGGCGAAAGTTGAGCCTTGGGACCTTGCCCTTTCTTCTCAGAACAGAGAATAACATTTGTTTTGGTGGAGGTTTACAGGAACATCATGACCTGACCATGACCTGACTTCAAGAACAAAGGATCTGACACCAAGAAGTTGGCAACAACTAACCTCATCCCCTCCCTCACCTTTCCCATAAAAGGGCTTTGCTGAAAGCTTTCGGGGAGTTCAGGGTTTTTAAGGCATGAGCCACCCGTCTCCTTGCACGGCCCTGCAATAAACCTTTCTCTGCTCCAAACTCCGATGTATTGGTCTTGTTTGGCCTCACTGTGTGTCGGGCACATGGACTTGCGTTCAGTAATATGAGGACCCAGGATCTTGCAGACGTATTTTTGTCTAGTTGACTCGATCACTCTTGTTCTTGACCACCCTGACGGTAACCCACTGTCTTGGCAGTTCCTGTAGCATGTATAAGGGGGACATTTTAAACAGCCAAGTGACTACTGATACAGCATAATCACAAAATGCTGTCCATAGTACAGCAGGTATGAAATCATTCTAGAAACAATCACTTTACACCAAGTTCTCCCATCCTCCCAAAAGAAAAAAAGGGAGGAAATGAGTGTAACTGATGACATTTTTGGGGTCAAATTTATGCCTGGGGTTGATAACCCCGAAATTATCTCGCCCACTCCTACCAACAATTACCGGAGTTTAATGTGTCCAAGAGTGGTGTGTGTTTATAGGTAAATAAGCACTGTAAGACATACCACAAGAACAAACATTCGATTCCTGGAACATCAAAATAGCTCCTGTACCACTGTGCATTAGGTTAACTGAGAGATGGAAGTAGACTAAATGGAATGGAAATGTTTCCCCGTTGATGTTAACACAGTAATTACCATGCCCAGAGCCTGATTTGCCATGATCTGAGGCTACCAGATCACTCCTTTACAGCACTCCCGTCCTAAAGGCTTCTGGGCTCTGGTAGAATCAGGGCTATAATCACAGCAGTCCTGCTAGATGAAGAATCCTCCAAAATGCCTTAGAATTATTAGCTCTTCATTCACTTAGCAAACTGCCCCCCTGCAACATGGGGTTGACAATTTCCGGAATTAAATGATATTTTTAAAATGAACTTTAGCACAGTGCCAGCTGTGTGAATGCCAACATTCAACCACATTGCTCAGAGGCCTGGGCAGCCTCTGAGGTGAAGGTCTCTCCCCAGGGAGCTCTTGCCAGATACAGAAGAGACTACTGTCAGGCCTAGGGACTCCCAGGATGGGATATACGTCAATCACTCATGGGCCCAGTGAAAAACGTTTAGGTCACCACATGTAAAAAGTAGGATACATCCACGCAGTATGATCACAAGAGTACCAAATTATGCATTTGTAAGACGTTGCATTCAAAAATTGATGTGGGCAGTGAGGCTAGGAATTGTCTTCCTTCCTCCTTTCCTTTCCTTTCCTTCCCTCCCCTTTATTTCCTTCCTTCCTCCCTACTTTCTGTCCTAACTTACCAACTTCCTATATCCCTCCTTCCCTCCTTTCATTCAATAAATACTATGGGTCAGACATTGTGCCAGATACTGATGGTAATATAGTAAAAGTGAAAAAAAAAACTTTATCTTTCATTGTATATTTATGCATTTTCACAAGCCACTTTTTTAAATAATAAAAAGACATTTCTTCTTTCTTGACAAAATAAATGGGGCTTCCCTGGTGGTGCAGTGGTTGGGAGTCTGCCTGCCAATGCAGGGGACATGGGTTCGAGCCCTGGTCTGGGAGGATCCCACATGCCGTGGAGCAACTAAGCCTGTGAGCCACAACTACTGAGCCTGCGCGTCTGGAGCCTGTGCTCCGCAACAGGAGAGGCCGCGATAGTGAGAGGCCCGCGCACCGCGATGAAGAGTGGCCCCCACTTGCCGCAACTAGAGAAAGCCCTCGCACAGAGACGAAGACCCAACACAGCCAAAAATAAAAATAAATAAAGAAATAAATTTATAAAAAATAAAAAAATAAATAAAAAAAAAAATAAATAAATGTATTATAAAAAATAACTGGTTGTGAAACTTTACAAGACAATCATGGAACCTGGCATATTGACTGGATAGCTGATGTTATTAAGGATTTATTGGCAATAAGCTACCGATGATCAACGTTTTAGGGTTTTCTTTAAGGTGAGGAAATCTTAATTTTCTAGAGATATGCAACTGAAGTATTTACAGATGAAATAATATGATGTCTGGGATTTTGACTCAATGCAATCCAATGGCCAGGTATTGATAATTGTTGACACTGGGTGGTGAGTACATGGGGGTTATTACGGGAGCTTTCAGTTTTGTATAAGTTTGAAATTTTCTATAATAAAAGCAAATCAAAACAAAAACAAAAATTATCATATAAAAGTAAATGGGACAAGTCTGCTGGAAAGTGCTGAGGTCCTGGGGGTTGGGGGGGTGGAGGTGGAGAAAAGGAAAGTAGGTACCTAGACAGAAAAGACATAAAAAAAAATATTTTTAATCTTCCTCTACCTCCTCATTTAGATAGACACTATCATTGTGAAGTTTCTCCAAACACAAAAACATTCCTCCTGTATTCAAGTTCTTCATTACAGAACCACAGCCTCTACCTCAGTGGGTCCCCACAGTACTCTGCACTGTTTGATGATGGTTTTTATTCTGCCATATTACCGTTCATTTCTGTGTCTGACATCTCTGTTGACTCCAGGAAGGCAGAAGTTACATCTTGCCATTCCTGAGTCCCAGTTCTTCATACTGGGCTGGGCATACAGTGAATGCCTGGTTAAAGTGATCTCACAAAATCCTGGTACAAATTGTAAGTTTTAAAATGTTTCCCCTAAAATTGCAATAACTGATGTCATAGGTCAGAAAGAAAGAATCTACATATGAAGTGTAAAAGCAGATTGGCATTTTTCCCCACTTCAGAGCAGCATGTTGATTCTGCCCACACAAAGAACCTCTCCCTTTGCAGCTGCAGTAGGAATTTGTCTTTGGCCAGGTTTGTATCCAATGGAACTACCAAAGAGCACGCAGGACTGTGCAAAACCAACTACAGAAGCAAATTCCAATTCCAACGATCAAGTTAAATATCTCTGTTCGGGATTTGAGTGGCTAAATGAACTGTCAGATACTTAGCCATCTCAAGACCCAATTCTCTTAAGACTTTATTTAAGGGTAATTTTTATGAATGAATGGGCTAGCAATGAGACCTTTTCATTATTTATGAGATATCTTAAAGTGAGAAGGGGAATTTCTTAAATCTAAACCTCACACCTACATTGCACAATGTATTATAGGAATCCCAACTCCATTGTGTCCCGAAATGAACTAAAACCTGTCCCCAAGTGACCTCTTCCTCCTGTAAGCCTCACTTTGCTGAAAGGTGGAAACCACCCCTGTTGAGTGGTAGCATTCGCCAGGCCTGCCCTGCCCAGTAGCAGACCAAACTACTGGGCACACCACAGCCTGGTCACATTACATACAGAGCTGCATGAGATGGTACACGCATGATGCCTAGCAATTATCAGGCAACTGCGACAATGTGGCAAGATGGCACTGAGGGCATAGGTGGCAGAACCTAGGTGTCAGATCCAGATGATGTTGAAGGCAATAACGTTAGACTTTTGGAGTCACGTGGGTGCAGGCCTAAGATCTGAGATGCATAATATCAGTGCCACCACTGTTGAGGAATTTGGGGAAGCCTGAGAAGCTGAACTCAACGATCAACTCTCAGACTCACCTGGTGTCTTCAGCTGTAGAAGGATCCTTTGTGTTTACTGCAGTAAAGTGTCACTTGTATCAGATTTAGGAGTTTAGAGTGCTCATTTTCACCAAGCCTCAAGCCTCTGCTTGACTCAGCCTCTGCTGGGCTAGTTCCCATCCCCACAACAATGTCAGAGTGAAATCTTTTAAGTCTGAATCCAAACAATGCTATCATCTCTTCAAACCCTTCCATACATCCCCATCCACGGAGCTATTTTCTCTCGGTTCCAGCCCTTGTGCCCTCCCCTCCCCCTCTAGGCCCAGGGTGATAACAGCTCCCCACTGTTGCCATCTGCCGGGAACTTCACCATCACCTACCGGGGGCCCTGTCCTTGCCCACACCTCTATAAATAGACCATTTATTAAACCCTCTTCAGTCACCCTGTTTGAATGTGCCATCTATTTCCTGCAGAGAAATATATGGACTACTTTGTAAAATAAGAATAAAGAAGGGGCAGTTGCTCCTCCAGATATCAAGCTATGCTCCTTCAAAAGTGTGGTATAGATGAGGAGATAAACAAATAGGTCAATAGGAGAGGATCAGAGGCCTTGCATATGTGGGATATGATATACGCTGGAAGGGGCAATTCAATGAATGTGGGGGAAAGGACACACTCTTCAATAAGCAGTGTCAGGACCACTAGCCAGCCACATACAAAAGTAAAACCTGTACCATACACACTGGGCAGATGCTTACTTATAAGCCAAGTCTTAAAACTAGGCCCTGAGTTCCTCAATACTTAGCACGTATTCAGAGACTTAAAGAATCATCGAAGTTGGGGCAAAAACAGATGTATCTCAAGAGATTTTCTGGACCAGATCCCTGCATCCTGTTAGGAAGAAGGATCACTCCCATTTCACAGATAAAGAAACTGAAACCCAGACTGATTATATGGCTTATCCAGGTTCACCTAAGCAGTAGCAAAGGGGACACAATCAGTAGGGCCTGGTCTCACACAGCTTTGAACTTGAAGACAAGACACGTAACTGCTGAGTTTTGCACTGTTTTCTCCGGCATCCCAGTTTTTTGTGCAGAGGCTTGGACACGAGTACAGACAGCTGCTGCATGTCAGCAGAGGGGGAAATAATACCTGTTCATCAGGGAGCTAATTCTGCAAAGCGCACCTTCTAATTGGTACCATATACACGTAAATAGGATGCTCTAATCAGCAGGAAGACATGAACTGCAATCTATCCCTCGTGGACCCAAACTATAATGGAGCAAAACTGAAGGTTTTACGATGCACAAAGCACTTTACTTGGAAGACTGATGCTTTTCTAGGCAAGGTGTTCATTTCCAGAACAAGTTCCCACACTGTCGGACACCCAATCCCGGGAAACAATGGACACCAAACAAAGAAATGTCTGGGGCAGCTTTTCCATATTTCTGGAGTCTGTGGGAGACAGCACAGTGCAAAGAGTAAAAAGCACAAATTTAGAAGCAAGGCAGATCGGGGTTCAAGCCCTGCCCTGCTATTTCATAACTCTGTGACCCTAGGTAAGTCTCAGCATCTCCAATCCTTCTCTCTCGCCAGAAAGAGAAGGATAATAATAGCCCACTGGAGTGCTGGGATATTCAATAAAATAACAGAGGTAAAGTGCCAGCACATCCTCAACAGTCAACAAGCTTTAGCCATTACTATTAGACTGATTTCTTTGTGTGGCCCATTGTCTTGTTAAACAACATTCCCAGGGCAGTGTTCTAAAATGTGAGCAAGGTCAATGCTGCTGGATTCAGCACATTGCCTCTTGGAATGCAGCCCTGCCAGTTTTATTGGCCTGCAAAGTTGTTGTTGTTTTTTTTCTTTAAATTTAGTTAATCGACAATAAATTAAAATCCTAACATTTCACGTAAAAATCTGGATTTCCAGTCTCTCTTGGAACAATAAAAGGTGTGATGACAGAATATCTGCATTCCCTTTTTGCCACAATGAGCTGGAGTTGAATGGCAGCTGCCCCCTTTAGAAGGGCCACCATGGATTCTCCACTGCCATAGTCCCGACCCAGCCCAACTGCCCCATCTGCCTGGTCCTTTCCAATATTTGAGTTTGGCACTCATCCTGATGTGAAGCTTTCTGTCCCCAACCTGAAGGTAAAAAATGTGAATTTGGCAAATGTAACTCTTTGTCAGAAGGCAACTTATGATGTAATGACTGTGGATTTTGGAACTTGCATTTTGGAATTTGACGGACCTGAGTTTGACATGGGGCTCTGACACTTCCTAGCTGTGTGGCTTTGGGACAGTTTGTCTCTGAAACTCAGTTGTCTCTGAATTATCCCTGAAATTCACATTTCTTCATCTGAAAAACGGGGCTCAAACCCTTATCTCCCAGAGCAGGTATGAGGATGAGATCAGACAGTGAGACGCCTGTGACTTTGTTTGCTTAGTTGAAAGTAGTACATAAGTCAAAGGAGTTTTTTCCATATCTGGTCCTTCATCTTAACGAATTTGAAGTTTTCACCTGGAGCCGCTGGCTCCCACTGTCCGAATTCCATTGCGTTCCCAGAGATGAAAGGTCACTTCACTGATTGAGATTGAAAAATCCTCTGGGGGACCCTTATTTTACCTACATGACTTGGCTGAGGGGGTGTTTTTCAAACACTGTCCACAAAACAGAAGGCTACTATGTAATCTTAACTTTGGTCCTGGAAACTATTCGCTAAACGCACACATGATGCACATCTACATGGGCCAGATGTTACACTTGCTGGACAGTGGGGATAAAGCATTGAATGGGACAGACGTGGTCCTTGAACCCATGGATCATACGTACTTGACTGGGCACATAAGAACCTGGTCACCTTCCTTACATTCAGCTCCTCTATCGGTCCCACACAGATGATAAGACATTGGAGGTATGGGGCAGAGTTCCTCCCTCCATCTTTCTCCTCTTGCTGCCTCATCGATCTTATTTATTCCCTGCCCGTGTCTGAAACTTTTTTTTTCTAGTTATCTCCATCAAGAGTGATGTCAAGAGTCGTATGTATCTAACTAAAATCCTCACAGGTGTGGAAAAGATATCTTAAAAATATGAATGAGGGAAATTTACTGGTGGGCAATGAATTACTACATGATCATATTAACAGTGACAACAAAAATAATGAGCACTTAAACATCTGTCACTTGCCAGGCACTGTACTATCTCATTTAATCCAGCAACCACTCCTCAAGGTATTAGAATCCCAGTTTTACAGATAAGGAAGCCGAGGCTCAGATCACACGGAAACCCAGTCACACAGCTGTAAACTCCAGAGTGAAGGTTTTACCCCAGGCCAGTCTGCCTCTCAGGCCAGTGGGCCTCTCTTCTATATATTATCCAATATCTGCTTTAAAAATCAGTCTGTATAATTTACCACCTTATAAATCCTCTCTTCTCAAGCGGATATAATAGGAATAGTTAAAACCACTCAGCTGGAGACATGTACAATACAACAGATACATTGCTTTTTCTTTAAAATTTAGTTATTCTTAAAAGTAAAACAACAACCTTTGGGAGACATGTTTCAAAATCTTCCTAATGAGGTATTTAGCTGATAATCCACGATGGCTTTGATTGCGGGATAAATATGGGATTGCCATTCAGACTTCCCGGAAAACATATGTAATTACAAAGATGTAGCGAAGTATGAATAACAAATTGTTTTTCAACTCCTGGCACTGAAAATTGCAGCATCAAGAGGCTTTAGGCTGGGCGGATAAGCATCATATCTGCCCCAAAATACCCATTAGACTGTAGGTAAGCACCTTTCTCTTGTGCCAACTCTCTGCCCAAAGATTGGGATAAGGTGTCTGCATGTTCTTTGATGAAGTAAAAAGCCAGCCCATTGGCCCTCCCTCCTTCTCGGGCTCACCACTGCCCCCTAATGAGTTAGCCAGCTTCAGAGCTCCCAGCAGCAATTACATTATGAGTGATTCCAGGTTCTTTGTTATCGGGAAGGTTTTGAAGTCATGAGATTTTAAAGCAAACAGGACCCTGGGTATTTAAATCCTGCCAGATGGGAGGAAACTTCCAGGGCTGATGGATCAGTTGATGGCACTGATAACGATGATGGTTTCACGAGTCTATACTTATCTCCAAACACATCAAGTTGTATATATTAATTACCTACAGCTTTTTGTATGTCAATCATATCTCAATAAAGTGGTTAAAAAATGTTATATTGGTTAGATACTGGATGTGTAATAGGCCAAGTGTGCTTCAAGACAGGTTCTTTGTCCTAAAGAAGATTTTGTTCAGAAGGTGTGGTTGAAAGTTGTGACTGTCTTACTTCTTCCCTGTGGACAGTTTGAAAACCAACCCCAGGTGGTCTCCTAATAAAATATATTCTGAACAGTTAAAAAACAAAAACATCCTGTCACAGACAGAAGTCAAATACCCATATGAGGCTGACCTCTGCCCCCTTCTAACCATGCTCCCTAAATTCCATTGTCTGCTCCAGAACCTCATTTGGCCAAGCTCTGGGCCAGGGGCCTAGGACACAAAGATGAACACAAAGATGAACAGCACGGCTACTACCCTTTGGAGTTTATATTCCAGTGGAGAGACAGGTATTAACAACCAATTACTGGGTCAGTGACAAGTGCAGAGAGACATAGGAGAAGTCAAGAAAGCAGATGAACACGGCAGCTCAGCCAGATCTTGGGAGGGTTTGGGACGGTCCACGGAGGAAGTGACACTGGAGAAGCAGAGTACATTGGAAGAACCTGAGGATGCCCAGTGCGGGTTGCAGCGGGGGAGCCTATGGTGGGGATAAGGCTGGTGAGGCTGCAGGGGTTGGGTAAAAACGTGCTGAGGACTCTGAACTCTATTTTGAGGTCAGCGGGAAGCCACTGATGGGCTCTAGACAGGGAGTCCACTGTGAAAGGTGACCACAGCACAGTGGAGTGGACGGTGAGTTGGAGGCAGTGGTGAGCTGGAGTGAGCTCGCCCAGCTCGAGAGAGCCACACATGCATCTCTTCCCAACTCCATGTCCAGTCCCACCGTGTTGGTAGCAGGAAATCAGCCATGGTGGGAACACTTGCACGACAGAAATCGGAAAACACTTCAAATCAGGGGTCCCCCTGCCTCAGCGCGCCAGTTGCTAAATATTTACCCCAGTGCACCACTGGTTTAAGAGGACACCGATGGTGGGGAGAAGAGCACTTAGGAACAGGGACCCGGCAGGAGAGGGGCTTTCAGGGTGGCGGCAGTGGGGATGAAGGAAAGGAGGCGAGTGTATGTTTGTCTACCAGCTGTGTAGGATGAAAGGGAGAGAGAGACTCATAGGCGCCACAAATATTCCGAAGCCCCTCCCACATCCAGGCTGCGGATACAGAAGGGAGAGGACGGACTGCAGGCCCTCAAAGAGAACACAGCCATGTGAGAACTACTTTAGTTCATGGTCAGATATGCCCACTTTCAGAACGCATTAAATCCTCTAAGACACACTCCGGCAATAATAATAACAGCAGCAGTGGCAGCTATAATACTTACTGAGTGCTCACTGAGAGACCAGCACTAAACATTATTTAATCCCTATTACTACTCAGTGGAGCATGTATTATTCCTGTTTTACAGATGAGAAAATTGCGGCTCAAAAGACTGAGCAATAGCCTCACAGACAAAGAGAACAAACTTATGGTTACTAAAGGGGAAGGGGGGGGCTTAAATGAGGAGTTTGGAATTAACAGATACACACTACCATATATAAAATAGATAAACAACAAGGGGACTATAGCACAGGGAACTATATTCAATATCTTATAATATAATGGAAAGAATCTGAAAAAGAATATATATGTATATACACACATATATGTATGTATATATATTATATATACACATATATATATACACACATATATGTATGTATATATACTATATATACACATATATATAAAACTGAATCACTTTGCTGTACACCTGAAACTAACACAACATTGTAAATCAACTATACTTCAATTAAAAAATCAACATCTGGGCTTCCCTGGTGGCACAGTGGTTAAGAATCCGCCTGCCAGTGCAGGGGACATGGGTTCGAGCCCTGGTCCAGGAAGGTCCCACATGCCGCAGAGCAACTAAGCCCATGCACCACAACTACTGAGCCTGCGCTCTAGAGCCCGTGAGCCACAGCTACTGAAGCCTGCGTGCCTAGAGCCCATGCTCCGCAACAAGAGAAGCCACTGCAATGAGAAGCCCTCGCACTGCAATGGAGAATAGCCCTCACTAGCTGCAACTAGAGAAAGCCCGCGCGCAGCAACAAAGACCCAACGCAGCCAAAAATAAATAAATTTATTTTAAAAAAAAATCAACACCTAAGAAAAGAAAAAAAAAATCAACACCTAACATAAAAAGAAGGTTGAGAACTTTCCCCCAGCAGCTATTGGTGTTGGAAGCACCAATGGAGAAAGAAGATCCCTTTCCAGGGAAGGTGGCACTGAGCTCTGCTCTGAAGGACGGGAGCACGTGAGGAACTGCAGGCACAGGGAACAGAGTGAGCGAAGGTGAGGAGGTGGGGAGACAGGACTCCCAGGCCCCTGAGTGCGCCACGGTCTCTGTCACCAGTACTCACTTCTACCCCTGCAGCACTAAAATAGCCACAGACAATACAGAAACAAATGAGCATAGCTGTGCCCCAACAGAACTTTGTGGATGCTAAAATTTGAATTTCATATAATTTACGCATGTCACAAATATCATTCTCCTTTTGATTTTCCCCCCAGTCATTTACAGTATAAAAACTCTCCTTACACAGACCATGCACAAACAGGTGGTGTGCCAGATGTGGCCCTTGAGCTGTAGTTTGCAGATCCTAGTCTACACCTGAGCTGTCCAAGAGAAATAAAATGTGAGCCACAGCAGTAATTTAACATTTTCTAGTAGCCGCCCTTTAGAAAGTAAAAGGAAACAAGTGAAATTAATTTAATAAGAGATTTTATTTAACCCAGTATATATAAAATTTTACCATCTCGATGGGTAGTCAACATAAAAATTATTACTGGGAAATACATCTTTTTAAAATAATTGGTACCAAGGCTCTGAAATCTGGTGTGTATTTTATACTTACAGAATATCTTAATTTGGACTGCCACATTCAATGGCTCAAGAGCCACCGGAAGCAGGACTAGACTCTCTACATTTTTGTTGTTTAATCCTTAAAACAACCTGCACAACAGGCAACTGTGTGCCCATTTTACAGACCGTGCTTTTTCCACTGGGACTCCCCACCACTGCTCCACCCCCAGCTCTGACAGTGTGGCAGGATCACCCCTGATGACTCAGGGCAGCATTCGTGGAGGTACAGAGTTTTCCAGTCATTCTCCAAGACCCTTCTCAGGGACCGCCCCCTGCATGTCACCTTCTTGATGAGGGCCCAGGCTGGTCGGAGCCTGGGAGTAAGTTTACCATGGCATTTGCTACCCTGCATGGGGGAGGGGCCTCATAGAAGCATATTTCTTTTGCAACTTCAACTATACAGTTGTAGGGGCTGTTCGAGAGAGAAAGACTTGAATACTGTAAGAAAGCTACCAGCCCCTGGCGCTCACCATACACATGCCCCGGACTGAGGGGGTGCCTTGGAGTGATATGACTAGAATGTAAATTCAGTGTTCCCTCAAGCCTCACATGGTGTGATCATCTCTCTGCTTCAAGGGCAATTTAAGGGGTTTTCAAGGGTAATGTAACCTATAGGCAATTTTTTAAATTGAAGTATAGTTAACTTACAATGTTGTTTTAGTTTCAAGTATACAGCAAAGTGATTCAGTTATAATACATATATACATACATATTCGTTTTCAGACTCTTTTCCATTATAAGTTATTACAAGATATTGAGTATAGTCCCTGTGCTATACAGTAGATCCTTGTTGTTTTCCAGTTTTATATATACTAGTGTGTATGTGTTAATCCCAAACGCCTAATTTATCTCCCCCCATCATATCCCCTTTGATAACCGTAAGTTTGTTTTCTATGTGTGTGAGTCTATTTTTGTTTTATAAATAAATTCATTTGGATCATTTTTTTAGATTCCACATGTAAGTGATATCATATGATATTTGTCTTTGTCTGACTTATTTCACTTAATATGATAATCTCTAGGTCCATCCATGTTGCTGCAGATGGCATTATTTCATTCTTTTTTATGGCTGAGTAATATTCTACTGTGTGTGTGTGTATGTGTGTGTCCATATATACACACACACCACATCTTTAGCCATTCATTTGTCGATGGACACTTAGATTGCTTCCATGTCTTGGCTATTGTAAATAGTGCCACTATGAACATTGGGGTGCATGTATCTTTTCCAACTAGAGTTTTCTCTACATGCGTGTCCAGGAGTGGTATTGCAGGATCACATGGTAACTCTATTTTTAGTTTTTTAAGGAACCTTTATACTGTTCTCCATAGTGGCCGTACCAATTTACATGCCCACCAACAGTGTAGGATGGTCCCTTTTCTCCACATCCCCTCCAGCATTTATTGTTTGTAGACTTTTTGATGATGGACATTCTGACCGGTGTGAGGTGGTACCTCATTGTAGCTTTGATTTGCATTTCTCTAATAATTAGGGATGTTGAGCATCTTTTCATGTGTCCATTGGTCACCTTACAGGCAATTTTTACTTCTGGTCCTGACGTTAGATGTTAATTCCACCCCCACTACTCCACAGTATTGTGCCCCGGCGGTCGGCCTCCCTGTCTCCCCACATTCACTGCTAGCTCCTTGTGGACAGGGGACGTTTTCTATTCCCCCTGGGATCTCTAGGCCCTGGAAGAGTAGCCAGCAGCTGAAATACATCAAACCACGGAGATATCACATTAAGGTAGATGGCTGATGAATGAATAATACAAGTCTCTTCAGAAAAGCCCTATCATTCATTCCACAGCTCTGCCAGAAGACACAGGCCCATAGATCAGTCAACGACTAGTCACCCACTCACAAATCCCATCTGAGATTTATCCATATGTTCTTCTCGCTTGGATCAGAGAATAATAATAATAAGGTAGGTATCATTGACATAGCTCGGGCAAAAAAAAAAAAGGACTACAAAAGGCAGAAACAACACTTTGGGATTTTCAAACCTGGGTTCACATCCTCATCCTGACACAGATCAGTTGGAGCACCTTAGACAAGCCTTTCCTTGGGCCTTGGGCCTTCATTTCCTTATCTGTAAAACGACGAGATGGAGCTCTAGCTAGCTTGGCAAAATTGGGAAGATAAAATGAGCAAATCTCTATGTGAACATCTGCAAAGGAATCCCTGCTCAGTAGATGTGGTGTTTTCTTTTTTTCCTTCTGACCTTAATATGTGTATGTATGCTAGAAGCCCTGATGCTCTCATTGGAGGGTTCCTTTAAAAGTGGCTACTTCCCATGAGTCAGCCAGAAAGAGGGCATTTGATGGTGCAAGACTATTTTCGTTCTCTCTCTCTCCCTGCTTCCTTCCCTCTTCCTCTTTCCAAGAGAGCCTAAGAAAATGGTTCCATTAAACATCTATTCCTCCTGCCAGGAGTTAATAGACATCACACCTTCCCTGATGCACATCTGTAATTGATTAGGTACAGCGGAAGAATTGCCATCATTATGTCAACAGCGACTTGTGAAAAAATACATATAATTATTTATTTGCTTATAATTTTCTTGGCTATATGAATTGGGGCTTTGGAAATAACTTATTTATGCTAATCCAATGTGTCAACAGCCTGCTGAAATCACCTAAAATGGAGTAATTTTATGATCATTTTGATCCAAATTATTGGAAGAAAAAGAAGAAGTGTGACATTCAAATGGCCTGCTTTGACCAAAAAAAAACAAAACAAACAAACAAACAAAAAACACAACTTCTTCCCTGAAGCCTTCAAATAGCCACAGTTTGGATGGTTACTGATCTTCCTTTTTGGGAGGTCTTTTATTCCTCAGGATCAAGAGTTTCAAACCTTCTCTGTGTCAGATTAATAGCAATAATAATATAGTCTCTTGCTGTAACTAGATCTGACTAAAGCGGGTGGAGGTTGCTGTTTCTTTAGTCGAAAGAGAGCCAGTGTGGTGTTGAGAGAGTCAAAGTCCTGCCCTTTCCAGCCCTCAGCGTCTGTGGGGGGAGGGAGGATTTGGCACCAAGGCCAGGGGCTCCTCCAGGGCAGGACTACTGGGCAGGTCCCATCTCTGGTCCCCCAGCACACAGCCTCGCCCAGAGCACCCAAGAGCAGACACTCACTGTTTGTTGAAACACTGTTCGTTCCACAGATCAAGCTTCCAGGAACGATTCCATGAATGTAATGCAATGAGCCAGTAAGTGAACCCCTCCTATTTAGAAAGTGGCCCAGAGCCACTATTAGTGGTGTGACCTTGGGCAGAACATGTGGCCTCTCTGAGCCTCAGTCTCCATCTACCTCAATGGGAGATGGTAAGAATTAACTACACAGCCATGGGAAGCAACAAGCACAGAGCCACTCATGCTCAGCACTCAATAAATGGTCACCTGTGATATTATTTATAATAGTAATATCCTTATCAAGGAGCAGGGTGAGAGGCTGTGGTTGAAAGGGCAAGGACATGAGTATATCAGACCTGCTTTCCAACCTCCATCCTAGTGGTTAAAGCACAGGATTGGAGCCAATCTCCCTGTTTTTAGGCCAATTCTGCCATTTATTGGCTCAGGGCAAGACTCAACCTTTTCATGCCTTACTTTCCTCATCTGAAAAATGCAGATCATACCAGCACCTACCCTACAGGGTTACTGTGAGGATTAAATCAGTTACACATGGCAAGACCTTAGAATAGTGTCTGGCATATGAATATCAATTGCTATCATCATCGTCATCATCACTGTATTGGGCACGTTAATTAGCCTAGTTTCCCCACCTGCAAAATGGGAATAACAACGCCTGCCCACAGAGATGTGAGGAGTCAATAACAGGTACCTAGTACACAGTAAATGCCAAATAAATGTTAGTTTTCCCCCTCCTTCCTTTTCTCATTCCAGTAACTAGCGAGCTCTGTCAGAGGGGCTGTGGCATTTGTAATGCATACGAGGTCATTCTTGCCTGCTTTTATTTCTTTGCAGAATCCCTTTCTAACCATCTTTTCTTTTAATAGTCTCAGGTCCCCGGACAACAAAGAACAGGCCACATCCTAGGTGGGAATGAAATCTTTTTCTGACTGGGCAGGGCCAGGAGCCAATGGAAGGGATGCCACCAAATTACCAACTGGTCTCCGAGGTTTCCGAGAGAGGATTAAGAACCTGGGCAAGGTTTGCAGCACTTAACTTGCCGAAGCCTCTTCAACTGCAGCTTGTCACCCCCTGAGTGAAGTAGTGGATGAAATCAGCATGTATAATTTCTCATCTTCCAAAGGTTCAGAGAGGAGCGTTACAGTTCAGCATGATTAACACTGCATTTACTTTTATTTTTTTTGCTTTTGCATGTTCCCTTCCCAAGGGTCAGGGATAGGGTTCAAAGAAGCAGAGAGGGACAGAGGTGAGTACTTCCATAGAACAGCTGCCCAGCTTTAAGTGAAACACTCAAAGGATTGATAGTCAGGGAAAGAAATCTTCCTTTCCTCTCGCTTTGCCAGATTTAGCAATTTACCAGCAAGCTTCCCTGTGCCGAGAGAGAGAAAGAGAAAGACCAGGATGGGGAAACAACCAACCTCTTAAACCCAGGCTCACAGTCATTCATTCATCCATCCATCCACTCATTTGTTCAACAACCTCTCACCTCTACTAGGTTAAGCTGGACTCATCTGCAGACTTCAGCCCATTTCCTTCTAGAACCTTCTCTGATCTGAGACAAGGTCAAATTCCTCCAAGATCTCACAGCTCTGAGCATATCTCATCTAAAGCACTGGCCACAGTGGCAAATACAACATTTATTTATGTAATTATGAAATGAACAGCTGTTAGAGTGAGGTTCAAACCCAGGACCCTCTGTCTCCAAAGCCTGGGATTTTTCCAAATGGAGCAGTCAGAGCTCTGGCCTGACGTTAGGAAGCCTGGGTTCTAGCCCTGGGTCTCCAATTCACAAGCTGTGTGATATTTCATAAGCAACTTCCTCACTCTGGGTCTGTTTCCTCAACCTGCTTTGATCTTCTAGAATTCGTGGTCACGTAGAATCGATGTGTACAAGGAAGGGGCCCTGGGAGTGAAGCCCAGCAAATGTCAGAGGCCCCTTGACTCTCGGAGCCAGGCTCCCACTCACATCCCACGGCAGTCTTTCTGTCCAGAGATGGGCTCACTAACGTGGAGGCCTGGGCCCTCACGCCATTATCACGACAGTACAAGCCTGTCTCCTCCCTCTTTTCCTCTGACTTTGAATTTCACAGGTGCCTTTGCGCCAGACACCAGGAGCTATCAGACTTCACTGGGGATGGGGGCCATGGGCCTCCTCATCTTAAGATGTTATAGCAGCAGAGGTCCATAGGGACACATCTGCTCATTAACTATTGTCTCTGTGATATGAGGTATGAGCACCCCTGAAGTTCAGAAAAATTAGAAAGTGGAAAATTTAAGTAAAGCCCTCTCTGTCTAATTGCCTTCCTGTTGGCTTATATGGTCCTTCGAAGGAAAGAAAACAAAAACTCTCTACCCTCCATGTAGGCCTGGGATTCATAAAACTTGAGCGTTTTGCTAGCAGGAACACAAGGCTGATGTCCCCTCTGCCTCTGTAAGCTATTAGAAGGAAATACTGAAGAATGTCTTTGTGACCAGCTGATGGGAACAGACTTCTCAAACCACCCCACCATGCCCAAATTCTAAGGTGAAAAATATGAAAAAAAGATGAATTTGATAATCCCAGAATTAAAGTGATTGCTTAACAAAATCAATAGATGAATAGAGTTTGGGAGAAGATACTTGTCTAAAAGAGAAAAGGGATTAGTATTTAGAACACACCAGGAACTCCTTGCAGTGAACAAGAAAATGTCAGGAACCCTAACTGACAAATAGACAAAGGATATGGAGAAGTAGTTCAGTGAAGAGAAATGCAAAAGGACAACGTGCTATGTAGATACTCAGACTTATTTATAGTCAAATAAATAAAAAGAAAGTTTTTTTTAAAAAAAGCTATGCCTGCACCCATCAGATTGGCACAAAATTCTACCCCAAGTGTCAGAGGCTATGAGGAGGTATAGGAAAGAGGAAGCTTCATGTCAGGGTGAGCGCAGATGGGAGCAGCCTTGGAGGAGAGCCATCTGGAACTACTTAGCCCAGTTAAATACGCATGTGCTCTCTACCCCTGGTAGACAGCCTGGAACAGTTAAACAGTTCTCACACAGGTCTGTTGGGGGTGTGTAGGAGGATGCCCACTGCAGTGTTATTATAATGGCAGGGAGTTGGAAACCCTCCTGGTGTCCCTCTCTGGAGGAATGCATATGTAGAACGTCATGCATGCACAGAGGGACAATTTTGTATACACAGCAACACGGATGGATCTTAAAAATGAGGCGCGACAAGAAAAAAGTAGGAAACAGAATGAGGTCTACAGGGCAATGTCATCTATGTCAATTAAAAATATTTGAACACAAAACAATACCTGTTTGAAAAGAACACACATAAACAAAAGGCTTACCTTCAAACATATGGGGGAGGGCAATAAGAGTGGGGAATGGAGATAAAAGGGAATCATTAGTTCAAAAAAGTGAGCCTAGCAAGGCTCAAGGATGATCTCTCCTAACAGGAAGAGAACAATGAACTCAACATTCAGCACCTGAAGTCTAAAAACAGCAATAGCATTGACCTGCCTCGCTGATGGTGGCTGTTGCTTTGTCCTTCTCACCCAGCAGAGGCAGAGACTTATACTGAGATAGCACCATGGCCTACCAACAGCCCCCATGAGATGTTCCAAGGCAGTTCTTGGGACTCAGGGGAATGTGATGGGCCTGGATATCTGACTGACCTGGTGTCAACCTCCCCTCTTTCACATAGCAGCTGTGGGACTCAGCCAAGCCACTGAACCTTCTCTAAGCCTCGGTTTCCTCCTTGTGAGATGGGGTACTGACCCCACCCTTCTTTGAGTAATTATGAGATTTTAATTGGATACATATGAAGCACCTGATCCCTGGGCCATGCTTGGTCTATAGCAGGTACTCAATAAATGATAGTGTCACTTCTACACCCTCTAAGGTGTCCAATGTCCCCATGGTTTCTTCCCCATTTCCATTCCTAGCAAACCCTCCTCAAGAAGGATCTAGAGGGCTTCCCTGGTGGCGCAGTAGTTAAGAATCCTCCTGCCAATGCAGGGGACACGGGTTCGAGCCCTGGTCCGGGAAGATCCCACATGCTGCGGAGCAACTAAGCCCGTGAGCCACAACTACTGAAGCCTGCGCGCCCAGAGCCGGTGCTCCACAACAAGAGAAGCCACCGCAATGAGAAGCCCGCGCACCGCTCTCTGTAACTGAAGAAAGCCCACGTGCAGCAATGAAGACCCAATGCAACCAAAAATAAATAAATTTCTTAAGAAAAAAAAAAAAGAAATGAACACTATTAAAAAAAAATTAAAAAAAAAAAGAAGAAGGATCTAGAACCCACATTAACCACAATTATGACTGCCCTCTTCTAGGCCAGTCATTGATCTAAGTGATATAAAGACATCATAAAGTTGGGAGTCTAATCTCTACTCTGTGGATGAAGAAACAGAACCTCAGAGTAGTGAACTCACAGACTTATTCAGACTTTGTGACCAATTCATCACTTTAGTGAAGTTCATCCAGGAATGAGGCTGAGAGTAAGAAGCAGCTTTCCCAGGACCACGTAGTCCAGCCAGCATGGTACGTGTTTGTAGTTCGTGAGATCAGTACATTATCCAGATTAAGCCTCTCTATGCCAGGCTCTGCTGTGTTTCCTAGTGGATCATTTTTCTTCTCAAAGCAGGGCTTCTTAGTGAAGACAGAACAACAATGTAGACATTCTTGCATATCACAAATGCTGAGCACCTACTGCATACTAGTAGAAGCAGTTCCAGGCACTGGGGGTGTAGCAATGAACAAATGAGACATCACCCTTGCCTTCATGGAGCTTATATTCTAATAGGGGAGGAAAGACCACAGAGAACAATGAATAGATAACAATATAATGTCAGGGAGTGATGACTGCTGAGAAGAAAAATAAAATAGAGAGAAAGAAGAAAGAAGGGCTGGGGATGGGTACTATTATAAAAGTTAGGACTGAACTCTGACCAATTAAAAACAACAAGGGCAGGGCAGGTGGACATGAAGAGGGGTGTGTGACTAGATTCGTCAACCACTAATTGATTTAATAGTAAGTCTTGCAGGGAATAGTAAACATGCATCTCACAATATTCTTCTCCCTCATCTCAAGAGTGTGCAAAAAACACAACCATAACAATCTAATGGGGAGCAGCAAAAGCAGTCCTAAGAGGGAAGTTCATAGCAATACAGGTCTTCCTCAAAAAACAGGAAAAATCCTAAATAAACAACCTAACCTACCACCTAAAAGAATTAGAAAAAGAAGAACAAGCAAAACCTAAAGTCAGCAGAAGAAAGGAAATAATAAAGATCACAGAGGAAATTAACAAAATAGAGGTTAAAAATTTAAAAAAAGTCAATAAAACCAAGAGCTGGTTCTTTGAAAAGATAAACAAAATCCACAAACCTCTGGAGAGGCTCATCAAGAAGAAAAGATAGGGGACCCAAATAAACAAAATAAGGAATGAAAGAGGAGGGGCTTCCCTGGTAGTGCAGTGGTTGAGAATCCGCCTGCCAATGCAGGGGACACGGGTTCGAGCCCTGGTCTGGGAAGATCCCACATGCCATGGAGCAACTGGGCCCGTGAGCCACAACTACTGAGCCTGCACGTCTGGAGCCTGTGCTCCGCAACAAGAGAGGCCGCGACAGTGAGAGGCCTGCGCACCGCGATGAAGAGTGGCCCCCACTTGCCGCAACTAGAGAAAGCCCTTGCACGGAAACGAAGACCCAATACAGCCAAAAATAAATAAATAAATTTTAAAAAGAAAAGATGACTAACATCTTAAAAAAAAAAAAAGAAATGAAAGAGGAGAAATAAGAACCAATAGTGCAGAAATACAAAAAATCATAAGAAAATGCTATGGACAGTTATATGCCAACAAAATGGACAAACTACAAGAAATGGACAAGTTTCTAGAAGCATACAGCCTGCCAAAACTGAATCACGAAGAAACAGATAGGGCTTCCCTGGTGGCACAGTGGTTGGGAATCTGCCTGCCAATGCAAGGGACACGGGTTCGAGCCCTGGTCTGGGAAGATCCCACATGCCGCGGAGCAACTAGGCCCGTGAGCCACAATTGCTAAGCTTGCGCGTCTGGAGCCTGTGCTCCGCAACAGGAGAGGCCGCGATAGTGAGAGGCCCGCGCACCGCGATGAAGAGGGGCCCCCGCTTGCCGCAACTAGAGAAAGCCCTCGCACAGCAACGAAGACCCAACACAGCCATAAATAAATAAATAAATAAAATTAAAAAATATATATATATAACCTCATCTTACCATGTGTTAATACACTTAAAAAAAAAGAAGAAACATAATTTGAACAGACCATTTACTAGAAGTAAAAGAGAATCTATAAAAAACAAACAAATACACAAACAAACAAACAAACAAAAAACCAAACATGAAAAATCCAGGACCAGATGGCTTCACTGGGTAGGGAATTCTACCAAACATACAAAGTAGAACTTATACTGATTCTTAAAACCCTAAAGTCTTCACAAAAAAACAATTAGAACTCATAAATGAATTCAGCAAGGTAGAAGGATACAAGATTAATATACAGAAATCTGTTGTGTTTCTTTACACTAACAATGAAATATCATAAAAAGAAAGTAAAAAAAAAATCCCACTTAAAATTTCATCAAAAAAAAAGAAAAAAAACATACCTAGGAATAAACCTAACCAAGGAGATGAAAGACTTATATGCTGAGAACTATAAAACACTGATAAAGGAAATTGAAGGTTATTCAAGGAAATGGAAAGATATCACATGCTCTTAGATTGGAAGAATAAATATAATTAAAATGGCCATAGTACCCAAAGCAATCTGCAGATTTAATACAATCCCCATCAAATTACCTATGACATCTTTCACAGAACCAGTTTAAATAATACTAAAATTTACATGGAACCACAAAAGAACAAAGCTGAAGGCATAACCCTTCCAGACTTTAGACAATACTACAAAGCTACGGTAATCAAAACAGTGTGGTATTGGCACAAAAACAGACATATAGATCAATGGAACAGGATAGAGAACCCAGAAATAAACCCACACAGCTATAGTCAATTAATCTTCAACAAAGGAGACAAGAATATACAATGAAGACAGTCTTTCCAGCAAGTGGTGTTGGGAAAGCTGAGCAGCTGCACATAAATCAATGAAGTTAGAACACTCCCCCTCACACCATACACAAAAATAAATTCAAAATGGCTTAAAGACTTAAATATAAGAATGATATCATAAAACTCATAGAAGAGAACATAGGCAAAACATTCTCTGACATAAATCATAGCAATATTTTCTTAGGTCAGTCTCCCAAGGCAAAATAAATAAAAGCAAAAATAAACAAATGGTACTTAATCAAACTTATAAGCTTTTGCAAAGGAAACCACAGACAAAATGAAAAGTCAACCTATGGACTGGGAGAAACTATTTGCAAGCAATGCAACAAACAAGGGCTTAATTTCCAATATGTACAAACAGCTCATACAACTCAATATCAGAAAAACAAAAAACCCAATCTAATAATGGGCAGAAGACTTAAATAGACATTTCTTCAAAGAAGACATACTGATGGCCAACAGGCACATGAAAAGATACTCAACATCACTAATTATTAGAGAAATGCAAATCAAAACTACAATGATGTACCACTTCACACTGGTCAGAGTGGTCATCATTAAAAAGTCTATAAATAATAAATGCTGGAGAGGGTGTGGAGAAAAGGGAACCTTCCTACACTGTTGGTGGAAATGTAAATTGGTGCAGCCACTATGGAGGTTCCTTAAAAAACTAAGAATTATATGATCCAGCAATCCCATTCCTGGGCATACATCTGGAAGGACGAAAACTCTAATTGGAAAAGACACATGCACCCCAATGTTCACAGCAGCATTATTTATAACAGCCAAGACATGGAAGCAACCTAAATGTCCAACAACAGATGAATGTATAAAAAAGATGTGGTATATATACAATGGACTATTACTCAGCCATAAAAAAGAATGAAATGATGCCATTTGCAGCAACAAGGATGGACCTAGAGATTATTATACTAAGTGAAGTAAGTCAGACAAAGAAAAATATTATCTGATATCACTTATATATGGAATCTAAAAAAATAATACAAATGAACTTACTTACAAAGCAGAAACAGACTCACATACATAGACAACAAACTTACGGTTAGCAAAGGGAAGTGGCAGGTGAGGGATAAATTAAAAGTATAGGATTAAAACGATCAAAAAAAAAAGGAGTGTGCAGATAAAGTTCTACAATATGCAAAGCACCTTCACTCCCATCTTCTAACTCTGATCCAGTTAGAAGTGGGCTCCATTTTACAGATACAGGAATTGAGCTCTGAAAAGAGAAATGACTTGTCCGAGATAATCCAGCAATTAAGCACCAGAGGCAGGAATTAAAGCTCAGTCCCACGACCCCTGTTCCAATGCCATCTCTACTAGGTAACACTGCCTGACTTGCTGATCAATAAAACAAGGCTGGTTTGTTGGCTTGTTGGCACCAAGAACAAGAATGTTAATCATATTGCATGATCACTTTATAGTTGCAAGGTGCTTTCATGGCACAATTTCATTGGATACTTTCAAGAAATGGGTCAGAGAAGAGCCAGGCTTGATCTTGGTCACATGGTAGAAAGCAACATGGGTGCAGTTCCAGGGCTCTGACATACTGAAACTATCATCTTTACCATCATAGGATGGGCCTCACTACCAAGACAAATGCTTAAACACAGGGCTCACAGTTGGTTTTGAGTTCTCCTAAGACTCACTCATGCGCCCCTCCTGCTCCCCACGGGCTTTCTTACCTCCTCTTCTGGAAGAAGAAAATCTGCATGAAGGGTCTGCCCTTCCCAACAGCCCAGACCTCTTCACCCCTGCTGTCCTAACAGTCCCCCTCGCTGAGATGGGCTTTGAGACAAGCTAGGGAACTGTGGTCCCCAATTTTGTGGTGTCCCTTGAGAAAAGGCACAAAGGAAATATGAGCTGTTGTTAGGAGGATGCTGGTTATTACTAGTGAAGGCAAGAAACCTCCAGGGAATGCATACAGCAAATGTGACCACCCATAGCCCCAGACCCTGTAATTCTGAACAAAAGAGACTTCATTTTACCTCCCAAGCTCAGAGTGACACTTTCGCCCTGATGAGTGGGGCAAATGGTCCCTAAAGAGCATTTAGAAACATGCGGGGATGAGAGGTGGATGTGAATGCATGACAGCTGCCATTAACTGCTTACCAGCCCAAGATGTCGGGGCTAGAACTTGGATTTGGAAATGGCAAGGGATCCTTTGAGAGCCCCACGAGCAGAGCTCCTGCTCTGCCCTACCCCCCTCGTGGAGATGAACTTCTGGACTTCTACAAGGGTCACCAAAAGTGGCCTAGACAAAATGACTTTTGCATCATTATGTCAGCTTATGAAATATGTTTTGAGTGGCGATTTTATTTTTATTTTTTCCAATCTCGATCTCGAAAGGTCAATCCAATACTTAATAGATGGACATCCCAGGGTTTGTAATAAAGTCAGGACCCATATGATGGGATTTGGATGGCAGGACCATTTTCTTTTGCAGAAAAAATGTAATAAGAGAATCTGCAAGAAGGGGAGGTTAAAATTATATTTTGAGGGTAGGGGATAGTGCTGTTCTGTCAGAAGCACAAAAGCCCCTGCCCCTCCGGTAGAACCAGGCTTCTCCCTTCCCGGGTTTCCTACAGAAAAGCAGTCCAGGCAGCGGGGCGACGGGGGGCGGTTAGGGAGATGGGGCTAGTCCCTCGGCTGCTAATTACTACACGTGACACCAGAAACTGATCTTTTTCTCCAAGCCGATGATGGAAGCAGAGAGGACTGTAACAGAGTCAGGCAGAACTGGTGTGAATCCTGGTCTGCATCCACCAGCTTTGAGAATATGGACAAGTCATTGCCTTTCCTAAATCTAAGTTTCCTCTGCTATAAAATGGGAACAAAATGCTTGTTTGGCAGGATACACAAGCTCATGAAGCTATGGGGCTTAGCATGCAGTAGGTTCTCAATAAATGTCAGGTTCCACATGACTCCCCTTTCTTTTGACAAATTCACTTATAATATTATACATAAGGGAGATGGATATGAGCCTGGGCGGGGTGGATACCAGCTGACTTGGGCAGGGGTCCTCTTCCACAGCCTGGTGGGAAATCAGCCATGAAGCCAATAAAGTATATTAACGAAGCCATTTTCAAAGCCCAGAGGAGAGATGACTAAATGCTTTAGGACAGGAAGTTTATGCCTGTTTTGTTCATTAGTGCAGATTTTTTTAATTGAAAAAAATACATGTATAACAAAAGACATTATGTGTGTGTGTGTGTGTGTGTGTGTATGTGTGTATAAAGAGATTTTTATCTTTATTATTCACTGCTGTATCTGCAGTGGCTAGAATAGTATCTGATATATAGTACATCCTCACTAAACATCCGTTGGATGGATGGATGGATGGGCGGATGGACGAACGGAGGTGTGAACAGATGAATGAACAGGTGGGTGGGTGGATGGTCACGGAGCACTTCAGAGAGGGGTTAAGAAGGAAACCAGCAGGGAGATGCAGTGAAGGAAAGAAGAGGGAGGTAGAGAGAGCATGTAAGATTACCAAATCCCTGTACTTTCTCCAACAATACAAATTATCATCTAAAACAACAAAAACCATTTTGTTAATCTAAAATGTAAAATATGGTGAGGTGGCTGATTCCTAAAATAGTTGTTTTATATAAAGGCCCAAAGCACCACGGGGTTCAAAGTAATCTCCATGAAGCCATTAAGTTAAAGGCCACGATATTTATTTACAAGCTCAAGGGTCAAGTGATTACTTTCAATTCCGTGCATTCCCAGCAGAGGAAGGCAAGTATTCCAGGATATTCAGGGTGGAGGGCTATCCAAGGGGGTTAATTAATATGTAATTAATGGTGATTATCAGCAGAAAAGCTCCCCGTGCACTTTTGCAGGGATTGGGGTGGGCATGGGGAGAACATGTGTCCTTATGTGACAAAGTCACTAGTCATATAAATCTTTATACATATATTTACATCTACCCACACACTAATGTAGAAACTGTATCTACAGTAATAAATATTTCACATACTGTCTCCTATTATTTAAAACCATCATTTCAAATGGTAGCATTTAGCCCGCTGAGTGAACACACTTACTTGAAAACCCATTCCCTTACTGCCAGAGATTTAGTTCACCTTGTTTCCAACTTTTCTCTACTATAGTTGACAGGGTAATATTTCCTTTAGGTATAAAAAATTTGTTTCACCTTAGATCATATCCTTAAGGTAAGAATTCAAAAAATGGCATCATTGAGTCCAGGATATAAGCTTTGTCAAAAAGTTTTCCAAAGGGGTTGAGATTAGTTATTTTACATGAGGATGCGAGTTTTGCACAGACTCACTAATAGAAATAACTACTAAAATTTTCATTTAGTAGTTTCATAGGAAAAATGATGACAGGTTAATTTCTAAAATAGCTGTAATATATAGAAAGGCATAATAGTACAATAAAGTTTTAACAGACTCTAAGAATGCATTACAAAGAAGGTAAATGAAGATGAAAGTCTGGGATAATTAGTAAACACACACACACACACACTTGATGAGAATTCTGCTCTGGCTGTGACTATGGGCACGCCTAGAACTCAATCTCCTTTCAAAGACACTAATGCCACTTTCCCCCTTTCTGGGCATTAGTCCCTGTGGGAATTCCATGAGAAAGGCTGGAAAGGAATGAGAGAGAGGGATTTCAAATATTCCCTTTGTACAGCCCATAATAAGGATTATTCTAAATCTTTTGTCCAGCATATATAAGATACCATGGCAGTTAATGAGTAAGTTAATTGGTTAAATCATTCTAGTGCGGACCTCCAATTCATTCCGAGTAAGCCCATAATGTGTGTGTAAAAGATTAGGACTGTGTATAAGAAAAGACCAAGACACCAGATGGCTCAAAGGAGCCTCGCTGATATTTTAATTTTAATTTTTCTACAGAAGTGGTATGTTCTCATTAAAGAAAACCTGGAAAAAAGAAAAAAGTAAAACAAAAACAATTATCCTAAAGTTTCACAATCGATGGCCAATATGTTTATAGATTTTCCAGTAAATATACACGAATTTTATAAAATTGAGATTAGACTGTATATAGATTTTTACCTTGCTTCTTCCACTGAACAATATAAGCATTTCTAATAAAAAGAATTCTTCCAAGATGTCTTTAAGGCTAAAGATTATTATCTTGGGCTTCCCTGGTGGCACAGTGGTTAAGAATCCGCCTGCCAATGCAGGGGACACGGGTTCAAGCCCTGGTCCGGGAAGATCCCACATGCCACGGAGCAACTAAGCCCATGCGCCACAACTACTGAGCCTGCGCTCTAGAGCCTGCAAGCCACAGCTACTGAGCCCACGAGCCACAACTACTGAAGCCCGCGTGCCTAGAGCCCGTGCTCCGCAACAAGAGAAGCCACCGCAATGAGAAGCCCACGCACCGCAATGAAGAGTAGCCCCGGCTCACCGCAACTAGAGAAAGCCCACGTGCAGCAACGAAGACCCAACACAGCCAAAGCAAATTAATAAATAAATGAAATAAATACCTTTAAAAAAAAGATTATTATCTAGTATGGATGTATCATGAATGTTAAGCCATTTTCTTTGTTTAATACTTCTGAAGTTTTCTTTGATTTTTATTATTCTTTCGTCCACTCAATGTATATTTAGTCTATGTTTGCTATGGGGTATGGACTGGGTCAGTAAGACAGTCTTAGACCCCCGCACTCAAGAAAAATATTAAGCACTTAACACATATATTTAATCCAAGCTGTGTAGATGCAGTAAGAGGTGTGCCCCTTAAGCTGAGAGGGGACAGTTGATAGTGGATAGCAGGGTCAAATGGGAGTAAGCATGTCCCAGCCCAGGGTAACACACGTGCAAAGACTAGGCAGGGAGGAGCTGGTGCCACTGGTGGAAGGACTGTGGGAGTGTGATGGGAGGGGCAGAAAGCCACACAGCTGGTCACTCCATACTAAGTGCATCGAAAAGCCATTCACACTGTGAGAAACACAGTATGTGCTTTTACATTTTAAAAAAAAAAGGTGCATTAACACTGAGATCACCATGGGACTGGATTCCTTAGACCTGACAAGCCTCTAATTAGCAGCTGGTTTGCGTTCAGATTTCATGGCTGGCCAGCCTGCCCATCTGCCGACTGCAGGCCACCTGGACGGGAGAGCAGGGCAGGCATCCAACGGGAGACAAGCCCAGTCACCCTGCAGAGACTCCAAGAACCTGTTCTTTCCCCTTTCGGGGGTTTCACCCAGAACGAGGGCTAGGAGGGGGACATACACCAGGCACACTGCAAACAATAACAACAAGATGAAATATCTGGCTCCAGGCATCCTTGTCCGAAATTTAACTCAGTCCTAAGATGACTGAAATGGAGCAGGCATAAGATATCTGCTCAATAACTTTTTGATGAATGAATGAATGAACTGTGGTCCCAACATCTCAAATTTAATTCTTGTTACGAGCTGGCCAAAGTGCACCTCCCTCTCCAAGGACAACAATGATCGCCCTGCTAACTGCTTATCCTGCCTGTGCCAGGGTGGCATGTCCCCTCTGAGGGGCTCACTTTCAGCCCTGCCTCCTGCCCACCCATATCTGCGTTCAGCAGAGGATCTGAACTTTTTTTGTGCAGACTGATGTGAGCTGATGTGGTAGGCTGAACAAATCGAAGACATCAAGTCCTAATCCCTGGAACCTGTAAATGTTACCCTAGTTGGAAGAAGGGTCTCTGCAGGTGTGATTAAGAATCTTTAAAAGGGGGGATTATTCTGGATTATCTGGGTGGGCACTAAATGCCATCACAAATGTCCTTAGAAGAAAGAGGCAGAGGAAGATTGAACATACACATGAGGAGAAGGTGGTATGAAGATGAGGCAAAGATTGGAGTGATGTGGCCAGAAGCCAACGAATGCTGGCAGCCACCAGAGGCTCGAAGAGGCAGGGAATGAATTGTCCCCTAGAGGGAGCACAGTACTGGTGAAACCTTGATTTCAGCCCAGTGGTACTGATTTTAGACTTCTGGCTTCCAGAACTGCAAGAGAATAAATTTCTGTTGTTTTAAGCCACCAGGTTTGTGGTAATTTGTTATAGCTGCCACAGGAAACTAATACATCTGAGTATTGGATGGTTCTGAGGTCAGCACACCTGGCATGTCATCCTAGCTCTGAAACTCACTCAGCAAGTCTCTTTTGGAACTGGGATTCTTGCCCAGGCTTCAACTTGACTCACAGCTAACGCTGGGCAAGTCTTTAGTTTCCTAGCCAGCAAGGTGGGAGAGTAGCAGTAACCAGCTGGCAGAGTTGCTGGGGATTGAGTGGGACACGTACAGTACAATGCCAGGCACACAGCAGTCACTCTGTGTGATTACTCCTGCTCTCCCTTTAATATCACAAAAAAAAAAAGTCAGCAGTGGCCGAGAGCTCACTGTGTGCCAGGCAGGAGCTAAGCCTTCGCTTGAGAAGGAGGTTCTGGCCAGCATCTCCAAAAGGGGAGCTGGAAGGGTTAGGTATGCCCCTAAAAGAGAGGCATTTTGAGCTCCCTAGAAAGAAGGATGACAGAATGGGATTTGCTGAAAAGGTACAATGTCCCAGAAAGAAACACAAGGCAAAAAAAATGTATAGCCCAGTCACAAAATATAGAATTCTTTACTCTGCCAGGCTACCCTTCCCATCCTCTGGGGATATCATGCCAGTATATTTTCCTAGGAAGTGTGTCTTTCCCATAACACAGAGGTCAGATCCAAACACTAAACACAGCTGGATATCTTTTCATTTTGTCAGTTCCACCCTCTGTGCCTTCCTTGAGAGTTGACTTTTCTGGACTCACCGGTCTAAAATGAAGGGAAAAAAAGGTAAACCAAAACAGAAAGTTGCGGGTATCACCTACAAATCTGAGAGCTGAAAGGATGGCTGTTTTCCCCTAAGTACTAATGCTTTGCTCTCTTGTGTGAACTCTCTCTCACCCATGCCATGGATCCTAAAGACGTGGAGAAAACCTGCCAAAGCCCCCAGGTCATCCTGTGCCCTTGGGGCCAGCTGCAGGCTGAAAGTAAAGCACTGGGCCAGGAGGCCCCATCTCGCGTTCCTCCTCCTGGTCCCTGGGTGAGGCCTCACAGCGCGGATATAGGATCAAGCCCTCCCACAGGTCTGAATCCTAGTCCCACCACTGAAGAACTAGGAGACCTTGGGAAGGCATCTCAACCTTCTCATCCATAAAGTGGGGCCAATAAAAGGAAGACGGGGAAAGCACAGCTCAGCCAGGCTGTAACTTATTCCTTCTTTATCCCTCCTACTGCATTCATCCTGGAAACACAGCGGTCAAGCCGAGTCCCTTGTTCTCAAGGAGGGTAAAGGGCCAGTAGGGGTGCCTGACAATAAATGAGAAAATAAACACTATAATTACCACTGGGGGGAAGTACACATTTTGATGAGAAAGACAGTCAAAGGGGAAGGCCTTTAGAAGAGAGAATGCTGAACAGGTGCACTGGGTAAGAATAAGCCAGTATTCAAGAATGATCCAGCAGCATAGGCAAATTCCACTATCTGGCAAAGGGCTGGAGGGGTTCAAGAAACACAGCAGAGGTGTTAAGAGTGCCTGGAACAGCACAGCAGGGTGAGAATGGCACAAGGAAGGCCAGAGAGCTACCTCACAGGCCAGGTCATGTCGGAGTCGTTTACATTTCATTTTAATTGTGATGCAAAAGCTACTTTGAAGGCTTGAGGCAGTGGAGTGAGTAAGGCTGTCACATCTGGGTTGTAAAAAGATCACTCTGGCTGCTGCATGGAGACCATCCGAGAACAGACTGGAAATGGGAACCCGTTTGGAGGCTACTGCAATGGTTCGGGGAGAGATGACAGTGGACTGGACTGGGGTGGTACCAGTGGAGATGGAGAGAGACGGACAGGTCCAAGAGGAGCACTGACAACAGCTGCCATGAACTTGAGTGCTGTGCAGCACTGTAGAAAGCACCACGCACTCACTATCTCGTGGGATCCTCCTGGCAGCCCTGTGAGGTCAGTACTTTGATTTTCTCCAGGTGAGGAAACTGAGGACCAGAGAGGTTAGGTAACTTCCTGAAGACCACACAGTTAGGAAGCGGTAGAGGCAGCCTCTGAACTGAGGCTATCGGGTTCCAGAGCCCACACACCAAACTGCTCTTCCTCCAAAAGGCTGGCCAGTGGGTGGGCTGAGGGTAGTGCAGGGAAGGAAAATCGGGGAGACTTCTAGGCTTTAGGACTGAACGACTGGGCCGATGGTGGCGCTGTTTACAGACAGGGATGAGCTGAGGAAGGGACTGGCTAGAGGAAGGCGGGGTGGGCTGACTGGGCGTGGAGGACCACTGGGTTCGAGAGCTCTGTTTTGCCCATGTTGAGGCCCTGTCCCCTTCACTTACTCCTCACTCCTTTTCTGTTCCCTGCAAAGCAGTGAGTGGTGGGGGGAGTGTAAGGGGTGGGCTGGTGGGACAGAAAAAGCCGGGGCGATTGTCTTCTGCCCCCTCCCCCAGCAGACACAGGTGTGAGCCTCCCAATGTCCTTTTGTAAGAGGAGGTAGGATGGCAGACCTGTTCAGAAATGCAGGAAACGTTTAGTGAAAAGAGCAAAGCAAAACTATCCAAATGCATTTTTTTTGTTGTTTTCTCATAAGTTATCAGGGCATTTTCCACATCAAGACAGTGTGAAGAAGAAATGGGAATGAGTGACAGTACAGGACTGTGCTGTGTTTCTGAATCCCAGAGGCAGGAATCCAAAGCTATTTCAGGGGCTGGCACAGCATCATGAGAGGATGCTGTCCTCGGAGGCCCACTTGCTGAGCCTCCGGGCCCTGGGAACGAGGCTGATTCACCTATTTCAGCGTTTACTGGGCTCTGTAGGGCTTTAATAGCATTAACAAAACAAAGGTTCTTGTTCACATAGGCTCGGGAAAAGCTGGCTTAACAAGGCTTGTTTACTGCAGGCCTTCTCAGAATCTTGAACCTGGGAGTGTGCATTGTGACTCTCCAAGAAGGAGACCCATTTCCCAAACGTATCTGATCACAGGATGCTTTTGCAGGCAAGCATGGCGCGGTACAAGAGCTCCAGGGAAAAGATTTTGGGAAACGTTCAGCTAATCCGTTCCATTCTTAAGGGAAAGGCAATGCTGAAGGTTCCAGAGCATGTGATGGGAAGCCTTGTAGGGAGTATAGAGTGTTAGAGGCCGTGTGGTTAGGCTTGGGGCCGAGTACATGCTGTGTGACCATGAACGAGCTAATGAACCATCCCGACTCTTGGTTTCTCAACTGTCTGTTGAAGGTGAAAATAACACAGATTTCTGTGAGAATTACAGGAGTTAACTTATAATAAGGCCCAACTGCAGGAGACCAGCACACAGTGGGCCCCTCTGGAGCTCTGAGCCACCGGTCTCCAGCAGGCTCCTTGCCGGCGTTGACTCTTCAGCACCCCTGCTGACTCCCCTGCTACCCCAGCTCCACCTTCCCTTGGCAACAGTCCCCCTCGGGTGGCCCAATTCCAGGCTATTATCAAGCTTCTCAAGTGGTCACTCAGGGGGCAGCTAAATCCAACCTGGAACTTCAAAACAAGCCCCCCTCTGGCAGGCGGTAATTGTAGCCAACAGTGCAATCATGCGCCACAGCTTAAATGGCCTGAAAAAAACTCCAGGAGGAAAGAGTCAGTGTGCCCAGCTTTCTAAATGCATCAGGTTTCTGGAATGCTCCAGGCTTCTCTATTTACGGCAGCCGTGGCTTCTGCAGTGGCTCAAACGTGACAGGCCTAGACTTGTACTTCAAGAATCCCCATCATTTGCTCACCACTCAATCATTCATTCAACACAACTTGACTGATCCTCTCTCTGGACTGGACTGAACATGGGTACTAAGGACCTGTTAGTCCAAGTGGAGAAGGTAGACAAGTGAGTCTGTAAGCACTGGGACAGAGCTATGAACAAAGTTGTATGAGAACAGGAAGCACGAGGCTTTGGTTCATTCCAAAAGGTGGCTTCAAAATCAGCTCCCATTTAGGGAGCATTTGGCATGTGCCAGAGAGCGGGCAAGAAGATTTTTGCATAAAGAGCTCAGCTCAGATACAATTATGATGCCTTTTTACTAAGGAGAGAATTGAGAAGCAGAGAGGTATAGGAGGTTGCCCAAGGCCTCACAGATAATTAGGGGAGAGCTAAGATTCAAATTTACGTCCTCGGTCTGGGCGCCCTTCTGCAGGTGACCCCTGAGCTGATTCAGCTGAGCAGACAGTTCCCATGCCAGGGGTTCCCTGAAGATTAGATGAAATGGTCTCTGGGAACATCTTTCATTAACCCAGGGGCTTCGAACACATGCCCTTGTTTCTTTGGCCTTGTATTTCTTTCCTCTGCCGTGTGCAAGCTTTGCTTTTGATGGAATAAATGTCTGCCACTTAGGCAAATGCCACTCTCGGTCTAGCATTTAGAGAAAATGAGCAAACATAGATTCCCAAAGAAGCTTTTACCAGTGCCCACATGTCCCCAAGCCCTGAGAGATGAAATTCAGTAACTCCACTGCCAGCCTGTGGGAAGACTTCCTGGAGGAGGCTCCCCAGGAGGCAGAATCAAAGGGATTCCGAAGTCCAGAGTCCCTGCAGCCCATGATCCTGAGCCCTCAGTGGAGCCGGAGTGGGATGAGGGGGATGGGGAGGGGTGCTACCATGAGATTTGCGCCCTCCAGAAGAGGCTGGGAGGCTCACCCCTAAAGGCTTGGGGCTGGCTCTGGGCCTGGGAAACCAAACCCCCCCCCCTCTTGTGGGGAGAACCCTTAGAGGAATATTTAGGAGACATTAAAACTACTGTCCTCAACTCTTTAAAAAATTCCTGTACATGTAATTATGGGTCCAGGATGAGATTCCTGGATATAGTATAATTACTTCCCCGAAGCTCACATTCCCAGGGACGGAGGGCAGGAAAGCTCTGCCTGCAGATCTGCTTCCTCGTCTCCCGGGTCTCCCTCTGCGCCCACAAACTCCTCCTCTCATGAGTGTGCTGCCGCTCTCCCACCTGCCACCCCTGCCCCCTCTGTCCATTCCCCACCCCTCGCTGCCCTGTGCTGAGCTGGGGAGGATGACACAGCAGGTGGACGGCCCTGTCCTCTTGCAGACCAGCACCCGGCACCTTGGGCTCTGGCTGCCGGGAGGACGGGAGAGTGGGGAGGCAAGAGGAGAAGAGGCGGAGGCATTTCTCACCTGCTCCCCCTCTGCTTTGCTGCCGCCTCCCCCAACCCCTCAACAAGCACAGCCTCTTCAACCGGGACCCCGCTCCCCTCCGGCTCCAGAAACACGACTTTCTCTCCTCGCCCCTCAGAACCTGGGGTGGTTTTGGGTCCACCCACCTAGATAGCCCAGCATCCCTTGTTGGTTTCCTCAACCCTTTCCATCCCATTAAAGTCACTTAATTTGAACCCTCTGGGATGAATTCTCTTTTCTGATGGGAATCTGACAACCAGAAAATCAGGAAGAGGAGTACAATATTTCAGGATCAGGCCACAAACTAGGTCAGGAATAAACTCGCTCAGTCATCACCTCGCTGGTGCGTACCGGCACCTGTGCCACGTGCGAGCACTGGAGATGCAGGGGTGCTGGGCAGGGGAGGGTGTCCCACAGCCAGGGAGGAGTTCCCATTCCTGCTTCTCTCTCCTCTCCTCCCCTCCCTGCCCACCCTGTGTGTATGGGGGGGTGTATATGATTTTATATATACATATATATATTTATACACACATATATGTGCAGATATGATTTTTTTTACCCTAGTCTTAAAGAGGACACACTACCCACATCCTTGGTCAATAAAATATTAGAAAGAATAACAGATTTTTCAATTCTTCATTCATTCACCAAACCTGCCTGAGAACCTTCTCTGTGTCAAGCCCGGTACCAGAAGCTGTGGAACCAAAGTGAATGGCTATATGAGGTGTGATCCCTGCTCGACTCCTGAACCTCCTATTTCTACTGAGTGACCAAGGAAACCTTCTCCACTAGGATAAAGAAGACCTGTGCTGGGCTTCCCTGGTGGCGCAGTGGTTGAGTATCTGCCTGCCAATGCAGGGGACACGGGTTCGAGCCCTGGTCTGGGAAGATCCCACATGCCGCGGAGCAACTAGGCCCGTGAGCCACAACTACTGAGCCTGCGCGTCTGGAGCCTGTGCTCCGCAACAAGGCCACAATAGTGAGAGGCCTGCGCACTGCGATGAAGAGTGGCCCCCGCTTGCCACAACTAGAGAAAGCCCTCGCACAGAAACGAAGACCCAACACAGCCATAAATAAATAAAGATAAATTTTAAAAAAAAATTAAAAAAAAAAAAAAGAAGACCTGTGCCTTGTCCTTCCCTCCCCACTGGTTCACCTCGTGGGACACAGACAGACAGACAGACACACACACACACACACGCACACACGCATGCTTCAGCCCCATGACCAGGAATTCTCACCCAGTGCCACAGCAGTACCGACCCGCAGTGTATTAGACGCAGGAGGGCCCCAGGGCACACAATTCCTTCACTTTCCTCCACTGACACCTAATCAGTGTTTCTCTGGTGAAAAGAGTATTAACACGAGGCTTTGTGGGCGAGCAGGGTTCATTCACCAACACTCACGGAGCCCTGGTCTGTGCCCAGCCTGGCACTTGCCCCTCGGTCTGCACAGCTTCCCTGTTCGATGTCCTTCCATCTAGTCAGGGCACACCCCCGCCCCTGTCACCGTCCTGCTCTGCAACCCTGTCCCTCTGCTGAGAGGGATAGTAAGACAAAGCTGCCTAAAGACACAAGGTGAGGTTGCAGCCCAAGGATGTGCTGGAGGAGCTGGAAGGCGAGTCCCAGGAAAGTGAATTCCTTCTCTCTGGGCCAGTGGGTTTCTCCTTGGCTGCACATTACAATCATCAGAGGAGATCTCAGGAATCCTGATGCCCACGCTGCTCCCGCGAGCAATCAAATCAGAAGCTTTAGGGCTGCAACCCAGGCATCAGGAATTTTTTCAAAGTTCCCTGTGTGATTCAAATGTGCAGTAAAGACAGAACTGCTGATGTACATTCACTGTCCACACTTTGGGCAACTTCCACCAGATGGTCAGTCATGTCCATTTAAAACATATATTTTAGATTCAGAGGGTAAGGTGGTCTTTAATCGTAGAAAATTAAAAGCAGCTAGGTTATTAAACACTCTCCATTTACTTGTGCCTCATCTACCAGAATATAATCCCCTATTAAGAAGAGAGCATATACGGATTAACATCTATAATCAAAAACTGTAATTAATAACCCAGTTAGAACAAGATTTTGAAGAGCTAATAATTGCTAAGTACAAATTATGTACTCTCATTAAAATCTAGCTGTTACAAATGCCACTTAACCAATAACCCCTTGTCTAACAATTTGCTTTACTTTAGAGCTATTAAAAAAAGCAAAAAAAAAAAAAAAAAGCATAATTTTTTCCCCTGTCCTTTGGGATTACCTCCCAGAGCTTTGCAAAGGTTCATGGGCTTCAGAGTGTTGCCAGCACTTTTCCCCAATACCTCCCTCTCAGTGTGTAAACACAGGCTCTCATTGTCCCTCTTCCCTCCAAGTTATACCAAATCCCCACACAGCCAACCCCCATTTGCCATTTGGGACTTTGAGTACCTGCCACATCTCTGTTAGCACAGAACAATTCCACTCAAACACAGCATATTATGTCCTTTCATCCTTAGCTTGTTCCAAAATCACTTACTCAAATTCTTTCCATTATAAAATAATGAAAAGAAGATACACTTTGAAATCAGATAGCTTTGGCCTAAAAATGACTCGAGGATTCCAGAAGCAGACCCCCAAATCTGTAGTCACCTGACGGCTGACAAAGTTGATACCAAAATACAGTGGGGAAAAGGGAGTCTTTTCAATAGATGTTGCTAAGCCAATTGATTATTCATATTAAAAAAAAATGAACCTTGACCTCTATTTCACACTATATAGAAAAATCAATTCCAGATGGACTGTGGATCTACACGTAAAAGGCAAAACAATAAAACTTTTACAAGGAAACACAGGAGAACATCTTCATGACCTTGGAGTAGGCGAAGTTTTCTTACACAAGACACAAAATGTTCTAACCATAAAGGAAAAAAAAATTGATAAACTGAACTTCATCAAAACTAGGAACTTCTCTTTATCAAATGATACCATTAAGAGAGTAAACATAAGCCACAGAATGGGAGAAGCTATTGACAGTATCTGACAAATGACTTGTGCCAGAATATATAAAGAATTCCTAAAGATAAATAAGAAGAGGGACTTCCCTGGTGGCACAGTGGATAAGACTCTGCGCTCCCAATGCAGGGGGCCTGGGTTCGATCCCTGGTCAGGGAACTAGATCCCACATGCATGCCGCAACTAAGAGTTCGCATGCCACAACTAACGAGTCTGCGTGCCACAACTAAGGAGGCGGCCTGCTGCAACTAAGGAGCCTACGTGCCTCAACTAAGGAGTCCATGTGCTGCACCTAAGGAGCCGGCGAGCCGCAACTAATAGCTGGTGCAACCAAATAAATAAATAAATATTTTTTAAAAAGAAGAAGGAAAGCAGACAATCTCATTTTTTAAAAGTCTTAGGGCTTCCCTGGTGGCGCAGTGGTTGAGAATCTGCCTGCCAATGCAGGGGACACGGGTTCGAGCCCTGGTCTGGGAAGATCCCACATGCCGCGGAGCAGCTGGGCCCGTGAGCCACAATTACTGAGCCTGTGCGTCTGGAGCCTGTGCTCCGCAACAAGAGAGGCCACGATAGTGAGAGGTCCGCGCACCACGATGAAGAGTGGCCCCCGCTTGCCACAACTAGAGAAAGCCCTCGCACAGAAGCGAAGACCCAACACAGCCATAAAAATAAATAAATTAAATTTAAAAAAAAACGTCTTGAACAGGCACTTCACAAAAGAGGATATCCAAATGTTCCAATAAACACATAAAAAGGTGCCTTACTTCATCAGATACTGGGAAAATGCAAAGTAAACTGCAATGATATATAATTATACAACTACCAGAACAGCTAAAATGGAAAAGGAGGTTGTTAGGGAATACAAAGAGGAATCAGAACCCTCATACACTTCTGGTGGGAGTATAAGTTAGTGCAGTCACTTTGGAAAACTCTCTGGAAGTATCTACTAAATTAGAACTTACATGTATCCTATAACCCTGAAACTCCGATCCTAGGACCAAATTAACGCCCAAAGACATGTAAAGAATATTCACTGAAGCACCATTGGTAACAGCCCCAAACTGGAAAATAACTGAATGTGCACCAACAGCAGGGCGGATAAATAAACTATGCATACTCACACTAGGCAGTATATACAGAGCCACAAAAATGAATGAACTCCAGCTCCACGGAACAACATGGCTGAATCTCACAAACATAATGCCCAGTGAAAGCAGCAGACACAAAAGAGTCCGTGCTCTATTATTTCATTTAGATTAAATTAGAAAACAGGCAAAACTAATCTATAGGATTACAAGTCAGGAGAGCAGTTATCCTCGCAGGAATTGAGGGGAAAAAGAGACTGAAGTGGGACACGAGGGGACCCCAGGAGGCGGCAATGCTCTGTTTCACGATGAAGGTTCTGGTTACGTGGTATGTTCCCTGTGCAAAAAATTCACGAAGCTATGCATTTACGAGTGGTATACATCGATAAAAAGTTTACACACACACACACAAAATTTGGCTGTTCAACCTTTTAACTGTGTGTGACCTTGAGCAAGGCACTTACTCTACCTGGTATTAAGTTTCCTCTTCTGTAAAAATTGGAATGATGACACCACCTACCTTGAAGGGTTGTTGCAGGGATAAAATGGAAAAAAAATTAAAAAGTAGATCCACGTATATAGCATCTGGCACGCAGAGCATGCACTCCATAAATGAATTTCCCCACCCTTCCCTAAGGTAACTCTATAATAGCCTCATGTAACATGGGACTTGAGGACTTTCCTTTTTGTATATTTAAAAACAACCAAACCAACACCAAAACAAAACAAAAGATATTTTGAGTGTTAAAGGTGGCATATGGCCCTTCATAGATAGTCTTGAAATGTTTGGAGAGTCTGTCTATGGGTGGAAACAATCCCCACCTCCAGCGAGGTTAGAACCGGGCGTTGGTCACAGCAACAGGGCTGTGAGTTAAACACAAGGACTGCCCCCAAATCCGGTTAATCCATAAATGGCCACAGCGAGCATTGCACTAAGAAAGAGGACAGAAAGAATGCAGTAGGATGTTGCCTGCCAATATGGCAGCCACTATCTTTTAACCACACATGGGCTGAATTTTCCAGCAGCAACGTTCTTCACAGACAGAAAAAATGAAGAAAAACCACTGTTTCCTTAAAACAAGTGCCAAGACACAATGTGAGAAAGTGCAAGTCACAGAAAACATGAGATATCCAGAAAATAAACTTGTGATTACCAGGAATTGGAAACCCACCATGGTCACACCTTCATCCCCACCCCTCCAGACCTGGCTCCTTTGGGTGTGGCGGGAGTCCTGTGACCTGCATGAGGCCAGGGCCCTACGCAGGCCACTGAGTTTGTTCCTTAATTCTTACATTCGCCCAGCAAACATTTATTGAGCATGGATGGATGAGGTGGGGTGGGCGGCCAGCCTTGTGTTTGCTGGACACACGGCATCCAGAGAAGAATGCGCCTGGACCCTGCCCTCATGGAGCTTACGGCCTGTGGAGTATTCCAAGAGGTAAACAGGCAAATACAATGCAGGGTGTTGTATGCTAAAATGCAGAGAAATACAAGGGACTTAGGGACCAGAGAGGAGAGGACACCTTCCTAGAGAAGGGGACACCTGAGCTAAAGCTTAAAGGATAAAGAGTCAGATGTGGGCATCCCCAAACAGAGGGGACAGCGTGAGCAAAACCCAGAAGGAAGAAATTGCTACTGGTGTTGCCGGAACAGAGAGTAGAGACAAGGAGTGCCAGGAAAGGAGGCCGGGAGGTTGGCAGCACCAGATCAAGGTGGGCCTTCCGTGGACTCTGTCCTGTGGGCCAGCAGTTCTCAGTCCTGGCGGCATATCACACTCCCTGAGCATCTTTCAAACCACACTGATGTCCAGGCTCATGCTCGGAGCTGCTTGCTTAATGGGCCCAGGCTTGGGCCCCATCCTGAGTGATTCTAGGGTGCATCCGGTGTTGAGAAGCATTGCTGTCATCCAGAGGTCTGCAAACCACAGTCCTGGGGCCAAACCCATTTCTTTATGACGTGAGAACTAAGAATGGTTTTTACAGATAAACACTTGTGATCAATTTCATGGTAGGGAATACTAACTCCACTTAAGCAAAATGTTATCCCCCGCAAAAAAAAAAATGAAATTACGTTCTGCGCCATCAGTCAACCTGTATTGCAAAAACGTATTCAATTATTATTATATTCTGAATTTCATCAATTAAAAAACTCATGAAGTTTGCCTTCTCTCTTATTATATAAGTACTCACGTAACACCCTCAGTTTTGCCTCTCGGCCTGCAAAACCTAAAATATTTACTATCTGGCCATTTACAGATGAATGTTTGCTGACCCCTGCCACAGTTGATGGGGAGAGATGGGCTGGTTTCGAGCAGGAGAATAACATGGTGGGTTTGTGTTAAAAAAAAGAGGCCCCTGGCAGCTGTGTGGGGACAGACTTGGGGAGAAAAGACTGGAGAGAGGGAGGCCAGGAAGTGGCCACTGTTTAGTTTTGGCCCAGAAAAGAGCAGCAAAGCCGGAGCTGTGCAGTGGAGGTGGGGCAGCAGGCCTGGACCTCGCAGGTTAGAGGAGGGGGTGACACGCACAGGCTTGGTGGCTGATGTATGTGTGAGGTGAGGACAAGAGGGAGGTCCAGGAGATGTCCTTGGACCACCGAGGACCATACAGGTGGCCAGCACCACCACTTCCCCACCCTGGTCGGGGAGGGGAGCCCTGAGGCTGTCCCAGCACAGCTAGAGGGAGGCGACTAGAGCCTCTTTGTCTTCTATTCTCTGAAGATGCCATTCGCTTTTTGTAGCCCTTGGAGATAGTTCCCTTCCTGTTACATATGTACACAGACAAAAAAGCACAAAAAACAACATACTGTGCTATGGTATCCTTCGGCACCCTGAATCCCAAGGACCATCCAGCATGGCAGTCTGACCCCATTTTACAGACAGGAAGTGGGGGCCCAGAGAGCAGCTGCACCTTGCCCTAGTGGAGTCTTTCTATTACCCCTTCATGTGTTGATATGCAACCAAGACTGCATGTCTGGCCCCGAACTGTTCTCAGAATGTCCTCCTTGTCTCTGTGTCACACATGTCCCTGAATCTCCGCATAAGCTCCTGGAGGCCAGCACCTGTGATCTCACTCCCTCAGATCCTTGGCTCTCATGCCAGTCGGCCCTGGGTTCAAATCCTTGTCCCATCATGTCCTCACCACTCTGAGTCTCTGTCTCTCCACCTGGTAAGTGGGGTTGAGACTCTTCCATATATGGTTGTCGAGAGGCTTAAGTAGTATCCTACAAAGTGCTTAGTCCAGTGTCTAGCATGTGATAAGTGCTCAGTAATGCACAGGATTTCATTAGGGTCCTTCCCTCTTGGCAATCCGAATTCCTATTCACTTGAGTCTGGCTGGAGTGGACGTATGCAGAGATGCAGTATAGTTAAAAGTGTCAACTCAGGAGCCAAAAGGCTGGGGTCCCAAGCTCAGCTCTGCCACTTAATAGCTGTGTGATCTTGGGTGAGTCACTTACAAAAATAGTTGGTATCTCATAGTGTAGTCATGAGAATTCAGTGAGTTAAAATACGCAGGGCATTTGGAACAGTGCCTCTCAATAGCAAGTGTTCTATAAGTGTCAGCTATTGTTAATGTTTCATGGTTATTTTTATTTTCCATGGTAATGTGAACATCAGGCCAGGTACAGGGGTCCAACAGAACGTATACCAACAGTGAGCCTGGTGCGTTAGTTTACCCAGAATTTTCCAGGTGCTGCCTCAGTGCCTGGCCTGCGCTAGCCTTTGGGATGTCAAGTTGAATCAGGCTCCCCCAGCATAGCTGAGGTCCTCACTTCTTTGTGAACTGCTAAAAAATGATTTATACAGCCTCACCCAGGTGGTCCTCATCTCTGTATGGATTTATACCGTGAAGTGGTAAATGTTTATCACATAGAGTCACAGGTTCTTATCAATCCTGACCCTCAAAAAATTCTAAAGCCAAAAGATATTTCTTTCTTTTAATAACTCATTTGCTGGCAAAACCTGGCCTGAAGTGATGGGAAGCTATTTATTGTCTTCATTTTTCCCACTTAGTGTGAACAGTTCACTGCAGCGAAATGAATGGGTTTGATTATGGAGCACTGCCCCAGACTCCAGGGGGGGTATTACATAATATACAGTATATATGCCCTCGCTCCTCTCTAAAATCTAAAAATGCACCAAGTTCCAAAACACGTCTGACCCCCAAGGGCTTCAGATGACAGATTGTGGACACGCATTTATTATTTCCATGGGACAGCTGTAATCACTCTTATCATTCCCTTCAACCAAAAGATACAGAAAATTGGTGTTTGCCCATAACCAAATGACTTTTTATTTCTCTTTGAAAAAGAAATCTGGGGTGTTTTCCAGAGTGATCTGAGAAGTGAAATCGGCTTTCCTCTTTTTAATGCATCTGATATTTCAGAAAACATGTACCTTATAACCAGCACAGACTCCATCAGACTGTTCTCAGACAGGAAAATCCAGGTCTGAGGTCAAGGACAGCCCCTGTCTCTGGTGGCTGAGCCCAGGAACACTACAGGACGGGTGCGGAGATGGAGTAGAGTCTCCCTGAGCAGAAGCCTTAATCCTCTGTCTCATAACCCAAGATAACACTCTCCTGATGATGTCTGCTCACTGTGAAATTCTGGGAGGGCGCACAAGGCTACTGCTGAAGCTGGGCAGGAGAGAGGCATACTGTGAACTTGGAGGCAGAAAGAGCAAGGCAAATGGAAACGATTACTTCACAGGCTAATTGGGAGAGACCCACTTTGTAAATTGCTAATAGCCTCGGGGCACTGGAGTGACAGGCTAAATTAGCAAGCAGGATGGCTGGTTTGCTTGCTAGTGAATACCCTACTCACTAAAGGAAAGTCTCAGAAAGGAAATGCACCCATATGATACTTCTATATATGTGCTCCCAGATTGCAAAGTTTGGGGTAAGGAAAGTAGGAAGTAGCAATCAGCCTACAGGATTCCATTGCCCCGAGCATCTGGGCACCATCCCCCTGGCCCCAATCCTGTGGCATACAGGGGCAGAGGGGACTGAGCTGGTGATGGGAAACATGAGTACTGATCTCTATGTACTTGCTGAGCAACTCAACTCGGGGCAAAGCCCAGAGCCCTCCGCGTGTCACCTTACAGACTTGTGAAGCAGGAGACATAGACCTTTAAGCTCCTTCCTAATCAAACAGGCTTTGATGCTTGGGCTGCTTCAATCACTAGCCTGCCTTTTCTTTCTCCCTTTTCTCTCTTCTCACTCGCAATGAAATATGGAATTCCCAGCATTTGAACGTGGAGAAGGGACACAGGGATGCATACACATTAGAGAGTGAAGAGACAACTAAGAATTCAGGGAGAAATTCATGTTGGCCCCGTGGCTCTCCGCTGAATGTTATTCAGCTGGGACCTGGCTTCACCTCTACTCCTCCCATCCCCCACCCAGTGCCCAGACAGCACCTGACCTCTTCCACACCCTCCAGCATCCTGACCTCTATTCCCTGTAGCCATTATTTTTTCTCATAATTCCCTGCTCCTTCCACTCTGAAATCCAGCTACGACCGACTAAGTGCCTACCATGTGCCAGCTTAGTACCCGTACAGAGATTACTGGGTTTACTCCTCCAATCAGCCTGTGGAATAGACAGGTCACCTCCTTTTAGAGAAGGGGAGGTCGTGGCTTAGAGATGAAGAAACTCACCCAGAGTGACATGCCTGGCAGGTGGTGGAGGAGATATCCAAACTCAGGTCCTTGGGAAGGCCTAGGCATCCCTGGGCCTCCATTTCCTCATCTGACCAAATAAATACTACCTTCTTCACAGGATGCTTTTAAAAACTAAATGGGACAGCAAAGCTGCCCATCAGTCCTCAGTGGCTATCAGAGTGTCATTATATCCCAAGAAGGGGTGAAAGCACAGCTTCTGTTTCCCATCTGTGGTCTTTGCACGACAGGACCACACCAGCCCTCCTGGCAGCTCAGCTCCTGCATCTCAAGAATAGCAAATGAGACGGAAAGGAAAGAAAGACAGGCTGAGGAGATGGGGAGGGAGCTGCTGGGGAAGAGCCTGCCCAAAGGAGCAGAGGTGGGAACTCCAAGATGTATATGGGAACAAGAGAGGAGCTGAGTCTAACTGCTAGGCAGAAGGGGGAAGGAACGTTCTAGAAGGTGGTGGAGCCAGGGGAGTCTAGACTAAGCCCTGGGGCAGTGGGGAGCTGAGTTGGGGAGTGAGGAGCAGGTGTCCGGCTCTGGCAGTCACCAGGTGGGGGAAGGAACGAGGTGAGGGTGGGCCTGAAGGGAGGGGGTAAGACTGAAGGAGGGAGGGGGACCAGACAAGGGGAGAGGAGGCTGCTGAGGTCTGAACTCTGGCAGAGGCCTGAGGCTTGTTCTTTGAAAGGGAAAAAAGGAGAGTTGCAACCCTGGCTCCCCACACCCTGGAGTGAAATCAGCACCTCACCCACAGAATCGCCCAAAGACTCTCTAAACCCTAGTTCTTCCCAAATGTGGCTTGCACTCTCTGGCATGTTAAATAATGGTCTTGTTTGCTATCCTTGAAGGTTCTCTCCAGGGCAAGGGTGAGCTCCCAAGTGCATATTTACAGACTGCCTGGCTCTCACCGAGCATCCCATGAGCCCTACCTGCCCCTGCATCCCAGCCGCTGCCAAAGGGCAGATGCACAGCGGGAAATGGCCAGGTTCCAGTCAATGTCCCAGCTTCAGGTCCTTCTCCTCTGTCACTTCCTAGCTGCATGATTTTGAGCAGGTTGCTTTTTGAACCTCAGTTTCTGCATCTCTAATCAGGCCAGTGAGGCCACCGACTCTTATGGTTTTTGTGAGACTTTAATGTGATAATCAGGGCTTCATGAGCTATAAATCACCCTGTAAACATACTATTCTGTTTACCACTACTATGTGATGACTATTGAGGGTTGGATTCGTGTCTCCTAAAAAAAAGATGTTGAAGTCCTTATCCTTGGTTCCAGTGAATGTGACCTTATTTGGAAACAGGGTCTTTGTAGGTGTAATTAAGATGTAACTTAGGTTGAGGTCACACTGCATTAGAGGGAACTCTTATTCCAGTACGAGTGGTGTCCTTATAAGAAGAGGAGAAGAGACAGACACGCAGAGAGATGAGAAAGCTGTGAAGACACAGAGATGCACAGAGGGAAGACGGCCACGTGAGGACAGAGGCAGAGATTGGAGTTATCAGCTGCAAGCCAAGGAACACCAAGGACTGTTGGCGACCACCAGAAGCCAGGAGAGAGGCGTGGGACAGATTCTCCCCACTGGAGCCCCCAAGAAGGAACCAACTCTGCCAACACCTTGATTTTGGACTTCTAGCCCCTAGAACTGTAAGAGAATAAATTTCTATTGTTTTAAGCCACTTAGTTTGTGTTACTCTGTTACAGCAGCTCTAAAAACCTAACACACCAACAATGCTACCATGTAGAAAGTGTCCTAACAGAAGAACAAGGCGTGCAGCACAGAGAAAGAAGCACTCAGTTCCTCCCCAGCTGCTTGCATCTGTTGCCGACTCCTTCACACCAGCCCCTTGCCTTCCCACCCTGTGCTCAGTCAGACTTGTCAGGAAGGTCTCTCTGGAAACAAGCCTAAATGGTACTGACCAGAATTTTCTAAAATTGATACATCCAATAATAGTTAAGCACCCACTACATCCCGGGGCCAGGCACTGAGGGTACAGAGATACACCATACAGATCCCATTCCCACCTGCATGGAGTTGACAGTCTAGAGGGAGGATACTTTGAACAAGACACTGCAAGTGGGAAACAGGCGTCCAGGCACCCCAGGGGAAGTAGCATGTGCGGTGCTCGGGGGAAATGCAGAAAGAGGATAAAACATCACCCACTGCGTCTGCCAGCAGCTCCATGTTGACAAACTCACACCAGTCCTAAAAGGCCACAGGCATCAGATCACTCCACAGTTCAGGAATTTTCTATGACTCCCAGTGGCTATAGCCTCAGGTCCCATCCTTGTAGGTTTTATTCTAAATTCTCCTCATCCCTCTCTAGACTCTTGTCACTCAATCCTCTTTTACAAACACTTTATACCAATCCGGCAAACAGGTAACGCAGGCTTTGGGGAATCCTGAGTTAGAATCCATACCCTTGAGTATGCTGTACGCCTTTTAATATCATTGAATATTTGTCAGAGGCCTGTTCTGGGGCTCTGTACTCAGGATACAGAGATTAACAAGACATGTTTCTCCTTGTTTGCCAGCAGCTAAAGAGCTAGTTAGAGCTCCTGGGCCTCAGTTTGCTCATCTGTAAAATGGAGGCATAATATCAGTCCTACCTTACCTGTATAAGAAGTGTTGAATGCTCTGCAGATATGTGATAAACACCAGATCCTCAGGCATTTATTTCCCTGGCTGTATCTTTTCTCAGACCTTCCCCATGCCTATGTCCTTTCCTTTCGTCTTTACTTCCCCGTGGCAGATACATTTTTAAGACTCAGATGAAATCCTGGTCCTTCTGCAAGCTTTTCTTGACCAGTCTAACCACTCCTCAGCATCCTAACCTCTATAACACATGAAACTCAGTACTCTCCCCAGCTGTATGGTCCAGTTACGCACCTTTTCCTTGGCTTGGGTCTTAACCCTGTCCTAGGCTCCTTGCCTCTCTTAGTTCTTTGTATCATGCTTTCTATCTAGTTCTTATTCAAGGAACTCTGTAGATGAGTTGCTGATTGCTTCATTATTGCAAGTCCCCCCAAAAGAGGGAGAAAGTCGAGTAAAACCCCCCAAATACTGAGCCACTCAGGAGCCCACCCTGCCTCAAGGTTAAGACAAGGGGACTGTCTGCAATGGAAGCCTTGCGGTCCCCAGACCTGAATGGCCTCTTCACTTCTGCCTTCCTGGCTCTCAAAGTAGCCCAGCTGTTCACACTCTCGCAGTGGCCCCTGCTGCCCAGGGGCAAGGAAATGGTTGCCAAACTGCAGCTCTGATTGGGAGGCAGGCAGGGGAATGGCTGGGGACACAACAGCCCATGGTGGCCAAACTGGAACATCTGTCCCCCTCCTTATGTGTGATTCCCAGAGCACTAAAACGCACAGACCCCTCTGACTTCCAGGCATGGCGGCTGCTGGGTCTCCCAACCCCTCTCCTCTCTGGTTCACACTCCATGGGGTCATCTAACCTCTCAGGGGTAGAGAAGGGAGAGTGGCTTGAATAACTTTATGAGTCACCAAAGCCCAGAAAGACACACCCAAGGGAAAGCTGCTCTCTGGGTCGGCAGGGACAATGGCAGCAGGGAACTGGGCCATCGTCATGGACAGAGGGACTCTGCCCCTCATTCCTTCTGTACATGAGTTTTTCCTGAACGCTGCATCAAGGGCCTTCAGGGTCAAGTCAAGGACACAGGAGTTTCAGCAGGGACTTTATATTCAGATGGCAGATCTACAGGGCACAGAGAAGGAAGCCACTGACTTTGGCTTTGAGGAGTTAGGGAAGGATTCAAAGGGCTGGCATCCAGGGAAAAGCAGGAGCTAAGAAAGCAAAGTCCATCAGGTTAGCCAGGGCTGGGGACATAACATTCATGGTCACCTACTAGGTACTAGGCAGAGTGCTCATTGATTGTTACACATGATTTTACTTTATCATCAGATTAGCCCTCTGTTATAGGAATTACTGTTATTAACATCTCCATTTTGCAAATGAAGAAACCCAAGCACAGGGGGCCGAGTGACCTGAACAAGCTGAAAGCCAGTAAGGGGCAGAGGCAGGATTCTAATCCAGGTCTGAGGGACCCCAAAGCCTGCCCTCTCTACCATGTGCTACACAGCTACTGGGTGACAGCACACACGTTCCTATCATGCTTCTTCTCTAACGCTGTTTCCTGAGTTAATCTGCTATTCCCAAATATTTGGCATCTGGATAATCCCTTTCCAGGCCAGAGGTAGCTGCCAGTCATGGCCCATAAGAAAGGACGTGCCCGTAAGCAGGCACAGTGTAAGATGAAGTGGGGGAGTGCAAACAGCTAGGCTGCTCTGAGAGCCACAAGGCAGAAGCGACAAGGCCATTCACGTCTGGAGATCACAGGGCTTCCGCGGAGAATGTTCCTCTTGTCCCAGAATTTTTAGGGAGGGCTAGCTTCTGGGTGGTCCAATACTTGGGGAGGGGGAGGTTATATGACTTTTTTTCTCCCTTCTTCTGAGGCTCGCAAGCAATCAGCAAACCAATCCATAGATACTGCCAAAGGGAGGCTGCACGGTGGAGAGTTAGAAAGAAAACAGCATTTAATAATGCCAACTTTACGGCGCCACGCAAGACCTCTTTATACGTGGTTTCTCATTAAATCTGCGTGACAACCTTGCACAGAAGCTATTATTGTTCTCATTCCGACTGAAGAAAAATTAAAGTTCAGAGAGACTGTTTCTTAAATTAATGAACTTACATATGCGTGTTTATTTACTTTTACCCCAACTTGTGCAAGAAAAATTATACGGAGTCCTGTGCAGACAGAAGGTATGAAATCTGAAATGTGGCCCCAGGTTGCTGCAAGTTCTGTGCTCTTCTGTCTCTCCTGTGCTCTGCAGCACCCACCGCATGTGTCCTTTAATCTAGGACACCCCCAGCCCTTCCCTCCCAACCCCATGGGTCCAAAATAGGATTCAGTATGGAAAAGTTCCATTTGGCTGTGAATTTTCAGAAGCAGCAGACAAGCGGGAGGGGGGATGTCTCATCTGGGTTGAGAATTTAGGTGAGCAATGTTCACCCAGCCCCGCCCCTCAGAGCCCTGAGAGAGACATGAACTTGAGGCCGCTGCTGTACTCGCAAACTGCACGATCCTGCCTGGAACACTTAATCTCTTTCTAATTTTGTTTTTTCATCCATATCATGAGAATATTAATAGCCCTGACTACTGCTCACTGACAGAGCTGTTCAGGGGCGAGAGTGGGGAGACGGGTGTAAACACACTTCGTCAGCCATAAACTGCTAAACAAACGTGAGGGCTTACTTTCATCCCTACCCAGGTAACCACACTCAGCAGTATGGACCCAGCGAGACCGAACCTTAAGTAGAACACGCTCAGGGCTGACAGAAGAATTTATTCAGCTATGTTCAACAGTCATATTGGAGTAGCTGGCTCTGGGATGGGAGATCAAAGACAGACACTGAATAAAATAAGGGCCACAGTGCGTTAGGTTCTGGAACTGACATGGAGGCCCACAGAGGAGGCTGGTAAAGTGGACCAAGGATAGACAGGGCAGGAGCTGCTGATGAAAGGATATTGGAACTATGTCTTGAAGAATAAGTAGATTTGGCACAAGGGACACAGAGAAGGCATTCCGAGCAGAGGGGACAGCATGGCCAAGGCACAGAGATCTGAGCAGGACGGTGTGTAGAGAGAAGTGTGCTAATTCAGTGGAGAGGGGCGAGCCTCCCCGGTGCCCAGTGGGCAGCAAGCCTGGCCCCCATCCTTCATCGGGAGGGAACAGCATTTATTCATCAGTGGAACATCACTGCAACTGCCCTGCATGACTTTTCACAGCCAGACCCAGGGAGACAGTCCCAAATCTCACCAACCCAAAGGATTGCCGGCATTTCTCTAGCCATGTGTTACTCTGATTTGCTAGCAGTTTTCTGAAGTCAAACCAATCTACTGGGCACATAAGTTCCCACTGTTTTAGTGAGCAGAAATCTAACGGTTCCATTTTCTTCCCTGGGGAAGGAGGAAAGGCTGAAATGAGTAGTCATTTCTCATATTTACATAGTTCCTTTCTTCTTGCTTGCAATGACTTATGGACAAGCATTAATCTGTTAGGAAGGCAGAGAAAAATTACGATCTCTGCCACGTTGGCTAAGGAAGAGGGACTGGGGGTGGGAGGGTAATATTTCTGCTTTGTCAGAACAATTAAAGACTTCGATTCTTTGAAATTTGAGATGAGGACTTAAAGCTAGAACAGACCCTGGATGTGATCTTGTCCGATATACAAGTGCAACACTCCCTTATAAAACTGCCTGGCCAACCAGCAGGTACCAAGACTTTGCCTGATTAACTTTTGTTTATTAATTTGATGATTTGATGGATCTTACTTCTGATGGAAACACAAACACTGCACATCAAGAAAAAGGGGGAAACAGGGGAAAGTGAGGATTTTTGGAAAGGGACCTGGAGTCAAATTTGGCTTTTCTGCTTCCATAGATTAAGCTACTATGACCTTAGGCAAGACATCGAAACTCTCTGAGTTTCCTCCTCTGCAGAGAGTGGGTTATAAAACCTTCCTTGCTGGGGTTGATGTAAGGATTAAGTGGACTCGTTTATATAGAGTGCCCAGTAGAGTTGCCTGGCACACAGCCGGCACTCAATAAATGGTAATTATCATTCTCTCATTAGCCCAAACGCCCACCCAAGGCAGAAATCCTTCTTTAAACAACCCTGACACGCTAAAGAGCTATCAGATCACTACTTGAATAAATATTTGTTGATTGATTTGGTAAGCTGTGGGTTCTAAGTACCCAAGGACATACATTACTCCAAATTCTTAGAGATGCTTTAGTAACAAGACCACATCCCTCTCCACTGGGTGGTACTTAATGGCGAAATCCTTCCCAGCACGGGGCCAGACTCTAGTCACTACAACTCTTCTCCAGTCCATGGTTTGCTTTCTTAACCACTTTTGTTTTAAACATGCAGACTCCTTTGAAGAACTTCCCAGAAAGCTGCACCTACATGGAACCAATTGCCTACAACCTCAGGGGTGCCTCAGACCTCGTGAAGGGCTCTATGTGTTCCAGGCTGAGCACTATACTATCCAGGAACCTAACCAAACAAGGTGCAGACACTACTGCTCTGGTTCACCAAACATCCCTCTCACCCTCTCTGCCCAGCACTTGCCCTGTAACTTCAGAAGAGGAAAGTGGTGCAGGACTCAAGCTCTGTAATCAGTAGACCACAGTTCAAATTCCAGTTTCCCCATGTAGTTTGTCGTTAAGCCTCAGTTTCCTCATCTACAAAATGGGGATAATCACAGTACCTACCCTGTAGGGTTGTTTTGAGGGTTGAGGGGGTTCATGCATGTTGATGCTTAGCACAGTGTCCGGCACAGTGTAAACACACAATAGAAGTTAGCTATTGTTCTTCGTCCTAGTATATCTGTTCCCTTGCCCCCATTCCCTCCATAGACACTACAGCTTGGCATTGTTCCACTTAAGGGGATGCTCCAGAACGTACATTCAACTCCAGGACTCAGGATAGGCCTGGATGTCATGCCTGGGGTGTCAGGCAGAGGGCGCTCTGCCCAAGTCAGACTTGGGACAGCAGCTAACAGGTGTCAGACTCAGCCCCAGAGGACCTCTGATTGGCATGTATATGGTCTTTGATTAACAAAAATGAGAAAAATTGAAGCACTGATTTAAAAATGCAGTGTTTCCGCAGATTAAAATTTAATAAACATATGGTCCTGGAGAAGGCAAAGACGAAATGGGATCTATGGAGATTAAAAAAAGAGAGAGGGAGAATCCCAATGTCCTTTCCTCTTTATTCTCTAACCTCCTTTCCTCCCTCTCTTCCTTCCTTGCAAAAAACAAACATGTATTGAGTGGTTACCTGTGTCAGCCTTGTGCTAGGCACTGGGAATACAAGACGAATAAGCCCTGGTTTCTGCCCTCAAGGAGCTCACAGTCTTGGGGTGGGGGTGGGGAGGGGCGGCGGGCACAGACTTAGAAAGAGAACACAGTGGGGCAAGTCCAACAACAGTATAAGTACAGGTGCTCAGGCTGCTGAGGACAGAGCCTCAGATTCCAGGTGGGACACAGAGGAATAGGGGTATTTCCCCAAGAAGGGGACATTCACATTGAGACCTTTTAACCATTTCTTACTGGACATTTTTGCTGGTTATAAAGGTAATATATACTTACTACAAGAGATTTAGAAAGCACAACAGTGCCAGACAAAAAAAAAAAAAAAAAATCAACCATTTCTCACCAGAGAAAGCAACCACTGATACATTCGGGAGCCTTTCTCCATCTTTCAACCTATATATTTAACATAAATGAGCTCATGATGCCTAAACAATTTGATAGGCTCCCCTTTTCACTTAACATCGAAACACAAGCATTTTTCCTTCAAGTTCAGTCCATAAGAGTGACCTCTGGATCTTTGATTTGGGGGACAGAGCCCCCGGGGCAGCCAGGGTTGGCCCAGAGGAGACGGGACCAGCTGGGTTTCGGCAAGCAGGTCGAGTCAGCAGTGCATCCCACATCCCACAACTGTGGACGGTTGGAGACCAGGGCGTGGCTCGCAGGAGAAGGTCCAGGCCGAGAGGGTCCTCGGCACACAGGCGGTGGTCGACGCCATGGGATGGATGAGACCCCTCAGGGAGGGTGTGCAGGGTGAGAAGAGAGATGACTTAGGGTAAGGTCCCTGCCCTCTAGAAGCTCACAGTCTAGATGCGTTCATGTGCAAGTCGTTTACCCCCAGCTAGATTGTAAGCTCCTTGAGGGCAGTTACCACTTCACACACAGCGGTCCCTCGCCAACCATGGGGGTTGGGTTTCTGAAAACCCCTGGGGAGGAAAAGTCAGGCTTGAGGAATTTAGGACCTTACTGGGGAAAAAACAGGGTTAGGGGAATGAAGTCACGAGTGAACTTATGAAATCATCACATTTTTACATTGATAGAAAAACAACAAGCACAACATATTCAAAAGATTGAGTAGCAATGACTCTTCAATTATCAATGTGCACTTCAATTAACAACACAGACTTTACAATTTATTTTCATTTACCATCCATCCCTTGCATTGAGCCCTCCCCTTCACAGGTATAACAGTATGCTTGTACCTCCATTTTTTTTCATTGCTAGAAAAAATACACTGGCTAAGAGTCATCTTCTTTGGTATGTTTCCCCATGCAAAGGTTCAATGCCTTTTGGGGTTTTTACGACTCTGAGCTACTAATTCCTATCTCTTGGTCCCCCGCTGCAAGCACACTCCCACATCTTAACAGGTAGGAGTGGGCTTTTGGTGTCTGATGGACCCCTCTCCCACTCTTTTCTCTTCCCTGCTTCGGCAAACATCTCTCTCCTAGTCTGCCATCCACTTCACCTACTTCCCTCTTGCCAACCTCTGGGCAGATTTCATCATCCCCACGGGAATGACCTCAGATTCTCCATGGCTTCTGAAAGAATATGCAAACATGAAGTTGTCATGTTTATTAGAATCTGGTGTCTTTCTTCCATAGCGCCTAGTACATCGTGCACTCACTGACTCACAGTAGGTGCTCAGAGGACTCCTGCTGAACTGAGAAATCTCCTAGCCCAAAGGAAAGGATGTGAATTTTATTTCTCTTTGCACTCACTTCTCCAGATGAATGTTAAACCTTGCACACAGCATAAATATTGAAATATTTGTAGGCACATTTAATTTTCCCTTCTGACAGGTCATGATGACAAGAAGGAACTAATAGATGCAATCTACCTGCATTCACGAAGGCAATTTTGAGCTCCACATGACATGCTGTCAATAGACTCAAAAGATATGGCCCTTTAGTGAAGGAATTCTCCATCTTTTCCAGCTCAGAGACCACTTGGATAAAGCAAAAGACCTACGAACCCACAATTCCCCCATGCACGTTCAGGACACAAAAAGTGATCACCACCTGACTACAGGGGAGAACTAGCTCTATTTTTGATGAGTACCAACAAAACAATACCTTTTAAATGAAATGATAATCAGTTACATTTACATAGCACTTTATAGTTTACAAAACGCTTTCATGTACATTTTTTTAAATCACAGCTACTCTGTGAGGCGGTCAGAGAAAGCACTGATATCTCCATTTTGCAAATGAAGAAACTGAGGCTTATTCTAAAGAAAGGGGTCAAAAGGGGAACAACTCACTAATTTAATTTGAGTTCTCACCATGTTGTTACAGGCTGGATTACATATTAAAAAACAACTCAATTACAATGCTGTTTCACGTCCTGTAATTGCCACTGCCCAAGACAAAGCCTCCCCCTACTTACTCCCCTCCCCGCCACCTGTCTTCTGCTATCCTGGCCACGAACTAACCAGCCTGGCCCATGAAGACATTTGAGTCCATGACCTACAAGGAAAGGTAATGAAGACAAGTCAAGTGCCACACGTCCACATGTACCAGAAATTGCATTCTGCACTTCTTATGCATGATCTCATTTTATCCCCAAAACAGCCCTGCAAAGGAGGTCCATCTGACTGAAGCCTGTGATTGGAGAAGGGACGGAGAGTATATTCAATGTTTCCAATTGTGGAAAAAGTCTTAAAATATAAAAAAAGCATTTTGAAAAGACACGTAATCACATTAGCCAGAAATAACCATTATTAACACTCTAATGCATTCACTTATGATTGTTTCTGTACTTTATATAGTTAAAATAAAGTTATAGGTGCAATTACATATTCTGGGTTTTTTCCCCTTACAGTGGACTCAACATTTGCCCACATCTCCACAAGTCCCATACATCTTATTTTGAATAGTTGTATCTATTCTGTCCCAGGGATGCCATAACTAACTTTTATCTTAATGTTGACCAGGTGTGGGCTTTCCAGTCCTTTGTGTATATAAATAATATATAAATAAAATATATAAATAATATTATATTATTTATGAATAAGAAATATTTGAACATTTTTGTCCATCCATTTCCTCTGCATTTCTGCTTTTTTCCTAAGGATTTCTGTACCCTCGACGTGCACTGAACCCCATTTCCTCATCTGGAACCCTGCCTGGTAAGAGCATCATCTGTGGAGGTTTCTCCAAATACACACCCCTGGCTCCACCCCAGAGCTAGGACCCTAATCTCCTGAGTGGGGTGGGCTCACTCTGGTGGCTCTGGTCCCCCCACTGTTCCAGGACCGATGCCCCCCAGCCTACCTGGCCTGACCGCACTGCACGGGCATAGAGTCTTGACACAAAGGAAGTTTCCCCTCCTCACTGCACCGACTCCTGACAGGTAGAGCCCAAGGCCTGTTGGCCATCATCTAGGTTCCAACCTTCTTGCTCCATTTTTGTGATTTCTACCACACTTTCAGGCAACCTGCACTATTATTAACCTAATTTTTTTTTTTTTACTCAACTTACTTTTTGTCTCTTGAATTCATTTATTCAAAAAAAAGGAAAATGTATCTCGTTATGCTAAGTTAAAACAAAAACAAAAACAAAACAGGGCTTCCCTGGTGGCGCAGTGGTTGAGAGTCTGCCTGCTAATGCAGGGGACACGGGTTCGAGCCCTCATCTGGGAAGATCCCACATGCCACGGAGCAGCTGGGCCCGTGAGCCACAACTACTGAGCCTGCGCGTCTGGAGCCTGTGCTCCGCAACAAGAGAGGCTGCGATAGTGAGAGGCCCGCGCACCGCGATGAAGAGTGGCCCCCGCTTGCCGCAACTAGAGAAAGCCCTCGCCCAGAAACGAAGACCCAACACAGCCAAAAAAATAATAATAAAAATAAATAAAAATAAATTTAAAAAACAAACAAACAAAAAAAAACAACCATTTCTTCATGTAGAAGAGAAAACTTAAAAATAAACACAATGAGTACAAAATCAAGTAAAGACCGTTGCCTCCTTATCCAGACCCAGACCTTTGTTAAAACGGGAGATGAGCAAGCATCATCCAAGGTATTTAATACCTACCAGCACCACAATCAGGCTCTCTCCTCAACTCAATCACAAAGACTGAACAGGAATTGAAATAGGACTCTCTCACCATGTGATTCAATGTTATTTAACACTCTGCTTCGGTAACACACCTACAACCATTTGGTACTGGTCCCCCAGTGGAAAACACTGATCTAGTCCAACTTTCTCCACTTACACAGGACAAAAGATGCTGAGAGTTCAGTGACAGGCCTTTGTCACATCCAAGCCAAGCCGGCAGGAAAGCAGAACCAAGAATCCAGGTTTCCTGGCTCCTAAGTCTTATTTGATCACTCTTTGAAAATTTCATTTAAAAAATATGTTAGGCAGGAGAGTATATAGGGAGAAAAATATACTTTTCCTTTGATTTGTGCTTATAAGATCACAAAGCATGTTGTGATAGAAGAGATTAAAGATACAAGCATTTCTTTAAAAAAATTCAATCAACAGGAATTATTGACCATTTACTTCCGAGCCAGCTTCCCCTGTGTGCTGGGCTTATAATAGAGAACAGGAGACAACTTCCAGCCTCTGTCCCCCAAACTGACTGTGTGTGGGCAATGTTCAGATTTAGAGTAGCATCTGTGGATTGATCATTCATTCATTACTCTACAAACATGGATGAGCACCTACTATGTGTCAGATTTCCATAAATGATTTTTAATGGGAACACTGATGCTTTTAGACAGTTTCTCTGATAACCATACTAATTGCTAAGATTCAAACATAAGAATGGCAGGCTTTAAAAATATCACTCAAGTTAGCTACAGAAAACTGTTTTATAAAACCTATGCTGAAGACACAGAGAATGGACTTGAGGACACGGGGAGGGAGAAGGGTAAGCTGGGATGAAGTGAGAGAGTGGCATGGACATATATACACTACCAAACATAAAATAGATAGCTAGTGGGAAGCAGCTGCATAGCACAGGGAGATCAGCTCGGTGCTTTGTGACCATCTAGAGGGGTGGGATAGGGAGGGTGGGAGGGAGACGCAAGAGGGAGGAGATATGGGGATACATGTAAATGTATAGCTGCTTCACTTTGTTATACAGCAGAAACTAACACACCATTGTAAAGCAATTATACTCCAATAAAGATGTTTAAAAAAATAAAAATAAATCAATTTATAGTGTTTAAAAAAAAAAACCTATGCTGAACTTCTAAATGGAGGATACAATTTTAAAAGCATTACACAGTTTAGATATTACTACTAACAATAGTTAACACAAGCAAGCCAACCATACAATTATTAACAATTAGCTAATATTTATTGGACCCTTATGATACACTTGGCATTAGGCTCAACACTTCTGCAGACACTGACATTTAATCCTCACAAGATTCCTGTAAAGGATTATTATTATGTACAGACTTGGAAGCCGAGGATTATAAGGTTAAAAAAGTTTCCCCAAATCACATAGTTAATAAATGGTGAGACCTAGATACAAATTCAGATAGCTGGCTGAAAGTTTAAATCTTTCCAAATTTGAAACGCAAGCTTACTAAAAGGAAAAATAAATGTTAGGATTTTCTTCACTTTAATGATACCCAAAGAGGAGGGGGAATTTCAAAGCTCCTTCAAAGTTTAACCTCTAGTTTAAGCATCCATTAGCAGTTAAAAAATGGTCAATGACAGTGTTTTTCCAAACTTTAGAGTGCACCAGAACCACCTGGCGGGCTTGTTAAAACAGAGTGCTGGACCCCAGCCCACAGTCTCCCATCCGGTAGGTCTCAGGGGACCCTGAGGATGTGCATTTCAGGTGACGTTGATTCTGCTGCTCTGGAGACCACACTCTGAGAATCACCTGGTGTGGGGATCATGGGCTTTACAATTAGACTTGGGTCCGAATCTTGACTTTTCCACTTGCTTTACGTGTAACCTTGGGCAAGTCACAGAGGCTAAGTTCTTCATCTCTAAAAGAGAAGATCACTATTGGATAAGGTCATTGTGAGGATTATATTAAATGAAATTAGGCATATAATCTGCCAAATACCTGGTATGAAAAGAGAAAGGAACAGAACTGCACTTCGGGGGATAGTAATATTTCATCCCACATAATCACATTCGTCTCTTCTATGCATAATGACGTTAGAGGATGTTGGCCGATACAGAAAGGAAGATATATGTGGTGGGAAACCCATCAAAGCCAAATGCCAGCGGGTTAAAAGAAGGGCCACTCTTGCCCAGCAGCCACAAGAGGTAGTGGTAGCATCGCACAGAAGACTTCATGGATGGCTTGTAGGCAAAACCAGAGGGACCTGAAGGCATCTGGGCTTTTCCTGGGGCTCACTGCAGATTTAATAATTATAAAATAACAATATAACTGCTTGGGCTTTATAAAGCACCTTGCTGTCGAATGGAATAAATGGGAAGTGTTAAGTAGTCCTTTTATCTTCTGCCTGATTTGTAAAGTGTTGTCTGTGGGGAATATTGTGTGTACGTGTATATATATGTGTGTGTGTGTGTGTGTGTGTGTGTGTGAGTGTGTGTGTGTGTGTGTGTGTTTGTTGCTGGTTTTATAGTAACTCACAGAGACAAACCTGGTTGTGAGCTTCTCGTCCAGAAAGAGTGGAATATATTAAAGCTGGAAATTGGCCTTGGGGCTAAATATAGCCCAGTGGTAGAATGGAGTGGAGGGTGTGCTGGGGCACCTTTTCAAGCTGTTGGCGAGTATTTGAAACATTTAAAGGCAGATCCTGGTGCGATGGAGCAGTACTTAAATCATCTGACAAGGGATGTCTTTCTAAGGCCATTTGTAAGTTCTTTGGCTAAATAAGAGTGAGGCATATTGTGTGACCCAGCCAAGAGGGACCAAAGAGGGATGGAGACGGCGCAGAACTGCCTGGACTGCGATTAGTACCTGCGGGGCCATGGCTGATGAGCTTTCACTCCTGGAACTCCAGGCTCCCACAAAGGAGAGTGGAAGGATGGTTTCCCAGGAGCCACGTGGCTTTCACTGCCCCTGGCTCCCTGCTAGCCAGCCCCTCTTATTCATGTCTCAGCTCCCACGCCGTCTCTCTGACCAGCCCACCTACAGCAGACACTATGGATCCCCTTGGCCCCCCCTGCTGTGTCCACGGACAGTCTCCAGACCACACAGGCTTCCCACCTCGTTTCTCTGCTGGGGACTCTCTGGCAGTGGAAACCCACGCACAGGGCTGGGTGGAAGCACCTGGAGGTTAACATCCTTCGAAGCAATCCACAACCAATGAGAAGTGTACCTTGGTAGATGGACACCCCTGCTTCTTCGCCCCCTGATGGAACAACTGTCTGGCCAGTGCATCAGTGTCTCTCGGACGGCCCTCGAAGGACTGAGCCCCCTGCCCACGGTGGTGACCCAATCAGTGATGTACCTGCGCTTAGCTTTCCTCCCTTGCCTGCTCCCTCACCATGCCTCCTGGAATCACGGCACAAATAAACCCCTTTCCTCTGGGTCTGCTTTGGGGAGAACCCAAGCACTAAGAACTAAGACATTATCTCAGCTCCTCCTCCCCATCCCCCAGTCTCTCTCTATCACACCGTCCCGTCCCGTTTCCTTCCTGACCACTCTCTGAACTGATTCGCTTTCTCTTCTTACTTCTTCACAAGGGCAGGGCCTGGGTCTGCTCCATCTCCACCACCTGGAACTATGCCTGGCCGGTGCTCAGCAAACATTAATTGGTTAAAAAGAATAGTATTTGCCACTTGGAAATGGCTTCCTCCTAGAACTGTTTATATAAACAGGAATTATACTCTCACCTCTTAACATCAACTCCCTTTCTTTCCCCAAATATAGCCCTGTCCTAAGACACATCTATGAATAAGCAGAGAGGTTTCATGGAAGGGTTTGAAATTCAGAGAGCTGTGTGATTTTGGGCAAATTATTTGTCTTCTCTGATCTTCCTTGAGACCATCTCAAGAACTAGGAATAGTATTGCTTATCTAATGGATTTACAGCAAAGGTTAAGAGCTTAGAGATGTAGTAAAGTGTCTGGTACTTGGCAGGCATTTAATAAGTGTGAGTTCCCTTCATCCCGTTTCTTCCTCTTATCTTCTCTCTCAACCTCCATAATAAGTCCTACACTCTATAGAGAGAGGGGATTCTTTGAGCACGTCTCTCCATGTCTGAGCTGCCTCCAACCCCTACCCCCTTGCTAATCATCCCTGTCCCTGTATAAACACACACACACACACACACACACACACACTTGTAGATGGGGTCATTGAGTTACATAGCCAGCACCATCTTCTGAATTGTCTTCAACTTCCTGCCTCCATTTAGTAAGCCCTTCTAGGCAGGTCCAGACCCTTCCATGTAGGCTACTTGGCCATTTCACAGATAGGGAGAGTGAGGCTCAGAGAGGGTGGGTGAGTGCTCAAAGCCTCAGTGCTAGGGCAATGCAAGCCTGCCTACTCCTCTCTAGATCACTACCTTCACCAGGCTCCTAGCAAACTCCAGAGACTACATGGCTATGACTGAGTGACGCCCTAAGGACCTGTTGAGGTTTGCAGCAATAGATATCCCTGTGCTAAATGGTCCTCCTCTTGCTTTTGTTTAATGAAAATTGATGCAATGCCCTTGGCAGTGTCCTGGACAAACCCACCGCAGTAGGTATTATGAGCCCATTTAACATTCGAGGAAACTAAGACTCAGAGAAGTTAAGCAATTTGCTCTCCATCACAGAATGAATAAGTAGTGGAACCAAGAATCAAATCGAAGTGTGTCTGACCCAGAGCCTAAGTTGTCCTTAGAAGACACGGTCCTTCCTCTCTCTGCTCGCTTGTTATTCGCTGCTGCTCTCCCCGTGTTTTTCTGTCACAGCCCCACTCCCTCTCAGCTTTCCTTTTCACAAAAGGCAGGAAAGAAGAGCGTCCACTACATTGCAAGCTCCCTGAGGTTTCCTTCACTCATCTCTAGGCACTGTTATAAGCTCAGGGAAGATCTGTCCACTTGAAGTGAACAAAGCCTCAAGAGGAGTTGATTGGAAGATGTTTTAGCTTCCTTCCAACTCTGGAAGGCTACTCCCTGACGGTCCTATTTCAGCTCTGTCAACACATAAGGACAAGCGTTTGTAGCCATTCAAAACACTGAACAGCATTATTAAACACCAACAAATGTTCATCCTCAAGAGCGAATTCCATGACCATGGGAGCCAGTGCCTGGGGACTCCACCTTTGCAGGGGAGCCCAGAGGAGCAGCATCTCTGTTTGGATCCATCATGTCACAACACAGCTCCACTTGCTCAGCCTTCCTGCCAGGGGATGAGGCTCTGTGATCAGGAGGTGTCAGGAAAGGGAACAGGCACAGCCACCACGACCGCTCTGGAGCCTTCCTGAGCACCCCAAGAGAACACAGCCTTCCCAACGCTATTAACCACTTAGCTGACCGGTGAAGTCCAAGGGCATCCTCAAGAAATAGCCACACTCACTGAAATCCTGCCCCGTGAGGGTACCCACCAGGGGGTGAGGCATCAGGCCCCAGGACTGTCAGAGAGTCTGGCTCCTTCAAGACGGCCAAGCTGGGTGACAGGTCCTCGGCTGTCTGGTCACCCAGGACAGCCTTAATGCCATCCCTGCTACGCACCTTTCGGCTATCAGAGTGACTTCCTGATCTTGGAACATCCAACCCCACTCAAACACATAGTGCAGTGACTGAGGGTGGACTCTGGAGCTGGATTATCTGGGGCCAAGTCCTGGCTCCACTGCTGATTACCTCCATGACCTGGGACAAGTCACCCACCCTTTCCACGCTTCAGTGTCCTCAAACATACGGTGGGAAAAACAACAGTCCTTACCTCATAAGGGTTGTAAGAAGATTATGTATAAAGCACTTCTAAAGTGCCACTGCAGAAGCATCTTATAAGTATTTATCAAATAAATAAGTACTCATCCCATCTCCCAATAACTTCCTAATACTAGCCTCTTGGAAAACATACCTATTTATTATGCTCTCACACATGCACGCCTCCACTCATTCATTCTTCTTCTATGCGCTCCCACGGTGTTCTGCCTAGTCACAGCCTGTATCGCTCTGGACCACCGTGGTCTATTCCAAGAGAATCTTCACTGTACCACAGCCACACGCTGTATCAGCACTGAGAATGCAATGGTCAGTTCAGAAGGGAGGGGGATACGGGCCAGGGTCACTACGTAACGAAGGCAAGGGTGCAGTGCTAGACGCACCAGCAGCGGGCACCTTATGGAGGTATCAGTTATACTATGTCTTAATGATGTTGTCATAATTAAAAGGCATCTGATCCATCTACAGCAAATAGGAATCTCTAGAGGTCCATAGGACATGTTCATTCTCAAAAGGGATAAAATGAGAAGCAGAAAAAGAAGTCAGAGTAAAAACACATATTCCAGGCCCCTTATATTCCAAATCTGCTCCCATTCCTCATAGGGTTCCCAAACCTCCTGGCAACTGTCCCCCGTCCCCGAGGCCAGCGGCCACGGGTTCACACTCCAGGCTGTTTACAAAGTCTTGTGAAAACTTCCTGCCTCCTGAGCAACTGGCCATGGATTCAGGTCCCTCTGGTTCCAGCTGCCTTGGAATCCACAGCCTTTCTGGCAGGCAGATAGATCACTCTGCCTTTCCCTGCCTCACGGAGACTCTCCATCCCGACTCCAGCTCCTCCCACTGATTGGTCAACGGACATCAGAGGGAAGGCACAAATGTTCCCGTGAGAACTTCAAGGCCAGGCCCTAACAGCTGTCTCAACTGGAGAGGCCTTTTTCACTCTAATTTGGAGATGATTCTAGCTCACGAAGACTGCTTATTACGAATGTTGGTTCAACATACCAGCCAAATATAATGCATAAATTCTATTTGGATCCTAGCTGAGGAGAAAAAAAAAGCCATGAACACATTTTTTGGACAATTGGGGCAATCTGAATATGGACTAGACATTAGATGACAATTATATTGTTACCTTTCTTAGGTATTATATAAATATCATATCATGGTTATGTAGAAGAATATCCTTATTTTTAAAAGAAGCATGCTAAAATATGTAAGAAAAAAGAAGCATGTCTGCTAAGTGGAGAAAAACATATATCTACATATATGCACACACACAGATCAAGCATATATGGCACATGCTTTAGGAAAAAGAATGATCAATTCCTTGTGGCTCTATATAGACCTTATTCATGCACCCTATATACAGAACTGAGAAAAAAAAAAAAGATGCAGAAAGATACATACAATTTATCTCCAAATTTCAAAATTCAACTTGACTTTGCCCTGGGAGGGGAAGAAAATCCCTTGGCCGTCCCCACTGCACCCCTGCCAACACACACTGGAAGTACCTCCTCTGAGTTCAAAGCCTTAAGAGAAATTCCAGAAAAGCTGGCCTGGAACAGTGAAGAGCTGGCATTCCCCACTGGGAGACTTGGGTTCAAACCTGCTGCACAGGAGCTGGTGATCTTAGAAGCCACTGAACTTCTGTGGGTCTCACTTTCCTCAAAGTCACGCAGGAGTTGAACAACCCTGCCTCCCAACCCCACAGGCTGAGTCCAAGGACCAGGAGAAAGAAAGCCTGTAAAGGCACCATCTGAACGTTCCTTATTACTGCCTATGTTCACAAGTAAGAGAGGCCGAGAATCACACACGTGGAGGGGTATCGGCGCTCTGTCAAAAGCTTCCCATGTCAATCTTCTGGAATTGGGCCTCCAAGAATTTACTTTTCCAAGCTGTTCGCTACTGGAAACAGACATAATTCTTTTAGCCCTACATGTTATGGCCCAAGCAATAAAAACACAACTGGCTTTCGATTTTTTTTTTAACAGGCATTCCCAAAGCAATCTTATATAAATGGTTCTGAAACACGAGGCAGAGACAGAGGGGCCGAGTAGAGAGACAGAACTCAAACAAAGAGTCCTGCCTGGGTCATGGACAAAGAATGCCAAAACCTTGGCCCGTGGCCCCCTGAGCTCCTTGAATCTGACTTGGGCAGAAAACCTCATTCATTTAAAACTCATTAACTCTGATCATTGGTACATGGCCTCAGCTGACCCTGCCCCTGTTCCATCTATGAAATGCAGTCTGGCTTAGAGCTAGGGGCCCCACGGAGCACAGGCAAGCTGGCTAACTGGGTGGCCAGGAGACCAGGTTCACTCCTTACCCCACCACTCTGTAACCTTGGACAAGACACCTTCCTTCCCCAGCCTCAATGGTCGTCCCTATTAAACAACAGTGTTGGATCAGAGGCTGTTCCTGTCTCATCCAATTCCAAGATTCTATGATTAGTCCCTTCTTTTGGGAAGTCCTCCTGATCCCTCAAAGAATGTTTGCTGAAAGGAACTGGTATCTGTGAAATTAAAGCATGCTTAATCAACCAAAGGGAACAAACTGTTTTAGAGCACATTTAAAGCACTCATTTCTGTGCCCCAAGGGAGAACAAAACATCAACTCATTTTGATCCATAGGAATTTTCAACTGTTTGCTGTTGGTTTGAGGTAGCTAAGTACTTTACAAACCTGAAAGTAATAAATAATACTATCATTATAGAGAGCAATTTGGGGCATTTCACTGCATAGAGTCAGACTCTAGGCTAAGACCTCTATATACCACAGCAATGGCATGATACAGGCTCATTAACTCCACTTTTGTATGAAAAAACTGCAGCTCAGAGAGGTTAAGTAACTTGTCCAATGTCACACAGCAAGTGGTAGAAGTAGGAGTCCAACCCTATTCACTGTGGTAGCATCTGAAGCTAACCTGTCATTTTATAAACACACTCTGGTTTATGAGTATGTTATTTGTCTTTCCTTGTAGTGGACATCAACTTCGAAAAAGCTTTTTGAGCTATAACTGATGTGCAATACTATACATTTTTAAATTGTATAACTTGATTTTTGGTATCAGTATACAAACTGTGAAGTGTCACTACAGTCAAGACGGTGAACATATCCATCACCCCCAAAAGCTTCCCCTTAACCTCCTCCCCTCACCCATCTCCAGGCAACCACCGATCTGTCTACTATCACAAGATATTACTCTGCATTTTGTAGACTTCTGTATAAATGGAATCAGCACATATTTTTCTGTTTGGCTTTTTCCACTCAGCCTAATTATTTTGAGATTGATCCATGTTGTTGGGCTTATCAAGAATTCATTTTATTTTTATTGCTGAGTAATATTTCATTGTATGGGATATACCACAATTTGTTTACCTATTCACCTGCTGATGGACATTTGGGTCATTTACAGGTTTTGGCTCTTACCAGTAAAGCTTCTGTGAACATGCCTATACAGGACTCTGTATGTAAATATGCTTTTATTTCTCTTGGGTACCTATCTAGGAGTGGAATGACTGGGTCATAAGCCAGGGGGACATTTAAATTTTTAAGAAGCTGCCAAACTGTTCTCCAAAGTAGTAGAAACAGAAATTTTACATTTCTGTTGCTTCATGTTCTCGCCAAAATTCAGTATAACCAGTCTTTTCAATTTTAGGCACTTGAATGGGGTTGAAGTCATACCTCATTATGGTTTTAATTTTCATTTTCCTAATGATTAATGACATTGAGCATCCTTTCACGTGCTTATTGAAAAAAATCTTTGGCTATGATATAAAAATTTGACAAAAATAACAGTGCTAGGGGCTTCCCTGGTGGTGCAGTGGTTGAGAATCTGCCTGCCAATGCAGGGCACACGGGTTCGAGCCCTGGTCTGGGAAGATCCCACATGCCACGGAGCAACTGGGCCCGTGAGCCACAATTACTGAGCCTACGCGTCTGGAGCCTGTGCTCCGCAACAAGAGAGGCCGTGATAGTGAGAGACCCGTGCACCGCGATGAAGAGTGGCCCCCGCTTGCCACTCGCACAGAAACGAAGAGAAAGCCCTCGCACAGAAACGAAGACCCAACATAGCCATAAATAAATAAATTAAAAAAAAAAATAACAGTGCTAGTTACCATGTATTAAACTGTTACCCTGTTACCCTACTATAGGTATACCTGGAGGTATTAGGGGTTCAGTTCCAGACCATGGCAATAAAGTGACTATTGCAATAAAGTGAGTCACATGAATTTTTTGGCTTTCCAGTGCATACAAACATTACATTTACACTATACTGCAGTCTGTTAAGTGTGCAACAGCATATGTCTAAAAAAACAATGTATATACCTTAATTAAAAAATACTTTATTGCTAAACAATGCTAACCATCATCTGAGCTCTCAGCTTTTCAGTCGTAATCTTTTTGCTGGTGGAGGGTTTGAAATATTGTGAGAATTACCAAAATGTGACACAGAGACATGAACTGAGCAAATGTTGTTGGAATAATGGTGCTGATAGACTTGCTCAATGCAGGGTTGCCACAAACCTCCAATTTGTAAAAAAAAAAAAAAAAAAAAAAAATGCAATATCTGGGAAGCACAATAAAGTGAGGTATGCCTATATGTGACAGATATGATGCTCAGAGTTTTACATATATTATAGCATCTCACCCTCATAACACATGAATGAGGACAGTATTGACATCCAGTTTCATAGATGGGGAAACAGACTCAGCGAGGTCAGCTAGTTTGGCCTACTTCCCACGATAAGCTGGAGGCAGGGCCAGTTTCCCTTCCAGACCTCTGCTCTACACCCCGGAGGGCGGGCCTGCCACTTACACTGCTCTTGTGCAGGGCTGGCATCCCATCTCTCAGGCACAGTCAGGACTTGGGAGCATACCCAGACGGCGGCCAAAAACAAAAAAAAAAGAAAAATTTTGCCTACACTGCAGACAAATGTAACGCTGACACTGTTACCCCTCACGCAGTCATTCCCTATTTGCTAGAAACACAGGACAGTTTAGCCAAGGTACACTGTGGCTGAGACCCTGATCAATATATTGATACTGTATAACATGAAAGGCAAAACAGATATCTGGAAAGTAGTTAATTGAGAGCCTCAGATCTAAGAACTGGCCTCAGAACACCAGTGCTGAGCACATTTACGGTGCGCTGACAGAATCACTGAAAAGAGCTTCATTTTTGTTCTTTAAAGGCAGGTGTCCTTCAAGCTGTTGACTCTTATGTAAGCGCTGGGAATGTGTCTGGAGTTTTCCTTAGCCCAGAGACTAAGTTCTAGCACCCAGGGCAAGGCTACGTGCTGTAAGGGAAAGAGGAGCAGCGAGGAGCAGGCCGGCTAGCCTCTCTGGACGTCAGTTTCTTTCTCTGGGCTGCCGATGGCTCATGTGGGATTCCCCCTAATACCCTCCTGGCGCCGGGATACTGCTGTTTGCACTTAATTGGCAGGAAACACCAAACACGAGAGTGGTAGTAAATGAGACAATGTAACAAGAAGAGCCCTACCTAAGTAGAAGAAATTTTACCTTTGCATTTTACTTTAAATCCTTGCCTTTGAATTGTGTTTTCGTTCCATGCCTGCAGAATTACATAGCCCTTGGAAGAGCAGTATTCACATCTCCCGCCATCCCGGACGATGCTCGTGACCCTCCTGCTGATACTCACGATGTGATATCACCTATATATAGCTCCCTTGCACCATCAGAAAAAAGTCCAAGCTCCTGAGTTGGCTTCCTTCTTCCTGAGGTCGCCACATCCCACCCGGCTTCCCCTGTGGATGCAGTTTTCCAGAGCTTACAGCCTTTTCCTCAGGCTCTCTCCTCTGCCTAGGGAGTCCTTCCACATTTCCCCACTTGGAGAGCTCCTAAACTCACAGGGCCCATTAAGAAGAAGGCCTCTCCTCTCTAAAGGCTTACCCTGGTGGCCCCCAGGCAGATTAAGTCACCCTTTACCTGCATTCTCCCTGGCTGGAGTGCTCACCTCCAAGGAGGCCCTTTTCCCACTGTATATCTCACATGGTGAGATATATAGCATCAGCAATGATATACAGCATTGCATATATATCATATATATATGGCGTATATGATATATAGCACTGCGTCATCAGTAAGCTTGTCTGTTTCCTCCACCTTGACCAGCCCAGCCCAACAGAAAGAGAATATACATATAACAAATAATTCTGCATGATAAGTAACTACTACAAATATAATAAAGTATAAAAAAAATTTAAAATTTTATTCTACCCACATTTCAAGGACCCAATAGCAACATGTGACAAATGGCTACCATATTAGAGAGCACAGATATAGAACGGTTCCGTCCCGGTGGAGCTTCTACTGAAAAGCACTGGTCTAGAATATCTCTTCGGGGAAGTCTTCTCAGTGGTGGTAAATTTGCTTCTTTAAAGTGCAGTTGATTTCCCTAAATAAGCAAAAGATACTGGGACTGCAGTATGCGGAACACGGACACCACCAGGAATACTGAAACTATTGGTTACAAGATGCCACTTCTATCTGATGAGTCACAGTCAACCGTGTTACTTACAAGCTGGCTTTGAAGGTCAATGCTGGCTATTAGAAACCCCTGCAATCTATTCTCCCCCTTACCACTTCATCACCCAGTACGACATCTTTTGCTTAAGTCCTTCTGAAATAACTTGATCTAGCATTTTCCTGTTTGTATTTGTAGATGCTGTTCCTGCCATGTACAACATCCTCTCCTGTCACCCTGGCTGACTCATGACCCTTCAACATAGTTCAAGCTTCACCTCCTATGTGACACCTTCCCTGATGGCCTCTGTGCAGAAGTGGCTGCCCTCTTGTATGCCCCCTGTACATGTACACCCTTCTTCAATCACTCCTTCGCAGGCATGTGTCTTGAAGGTAGCAGTTGTCTTTTTCCCTGACTTGGCCAACCACGGTGCCTGGCAAATTGCACATGCTTGACAAATACTAATTGATAGACTTGTGAATGAATGCCTGAACTCCCAGAGTCCCAAGGAGGCGTCCAACCCTGTGTCCTGCAGTGACAGCATCACCTGAATGAATGTGTGGCCCCTCCAGGTACCACCTCTGAAGGCAGCGCTCCTCGTTGGAATGTGTACATTCCAGGCCATATTTATAACAGGCTTGGCTTATAAACGTTTGAAGCATAGGATGGAAAGAAGTCCATGGACGGCAGCTGAGCCATCCCCCTGCCTTCACAACAAACTCACATCCAAAGCAGTCAAGAAGATAAAAACCTACCTGGCTTTTTAAAGAATTCAAAACCACCCCCAGCGAGCCATGGCAACCCTGAATCAAGAACTGAGGGCACCTCCCTCTCTGTGCTGAGTCAGCGGTCTCTGTCTGCTGTGTGACTCACCCCGCTGCTTATAAACCACCTGAGCAGCTGGGAACAAGGAAGCTGCGCGGCCCACACCCACTGGGATGAGTACTGCTCCCTCCATGTTCAGAATGGCACCCACTGCGACCACAGCCCAGGGATGGATGTGATCCCTCCTGCCTCACTCACTCAAAGGCAACGGGGTCCATCAATCCCCAGCTCTTTCCTGTGAGTCAGGGGTGGGTAAAATCAGATTGGCAGTCAAGAAGCTCAAAATTTGGACTTGATGCTGTGATACGGACTTTCCGGTGGGTTCAAATGCCACTACACAGCCAGTTACCATACATGGTGTGTTGCGGATCACGTCCCAGCCTTATTTCCTCCACTTGAAGTGAAGCTAACGCCCTCCTACCGGGTTGGTTGTAAGGAGGTAGAGAGATTAGGGGCTGCCACACAGCAGTTGAGAAGATATTGGACACCATCCCTGTCTCCTCCCCTTGGCCAGACGTCCCATGAACTAACTGGCTTTGTGGGTTGAGACAAGGTCCATCCTTCTCTGAGTCCTCAGTTTCTCTAGCTACATAGGTGAGCCAAATTATCGCTCAGTTCCCTTCCAGATCCAGGGTGGGAAAGTTTTGGGTATGACAGTTTGGGGTGTGACAATTCCAGTGTGACTCTGTGTGTGTGTGTGTGTGTGTGTGTGTGTGTGTGTGTGTGTGTGTGTGTGTGTGTATGGGGGGGAGAGAGGGAGAGAGAGGGGGAGAGAGGGAGAGGGAGAGGAGGGGAGGGGGGGAGAGAGAGAGAGAGAGAGAGAAAGAGAGAGAGAGAGAGGGAGGGGGAGAGGGAGAGGGAGGGAGGAGAGAGAGAGAGAGAGAGAGAGAGAGAGAGAGAGAGAGAGAGAGAGAGAGAGAGAGGCCATTTTTTTTTAGTTCCCTTAATGGAATAAGGCAGATTTAAATATTTTGATTCCAACCCATTGTGTTCTCTTTGTTCTGTATATATTTTTAAAGCTTATCTTTGTCTTTTAGCTCTTTCAACAATGCAAATCCTCACAATACAAGGTCAAGTTTTTCTCCCTCCCAATGACTTAACATATTAAAAAAAAAAGTTGAAGGCTTATTCTCTGTATTTAAATCTTTGATGCTTCCGATAAAACAGGTTGGAAGGGGTTGGAACAGAAAAGCGCTCCATTTACCTGAGTGACTAATAGGAAGAGAAGGCAGGCTTGCTGCCCGCCAAGAAGAATGGCAACCAGAGTGCTTGCGGGGCAGCGTTCTGCCTTGATCACTTCTCAGAACCCTGTCCCTTCCTGAATCCGTGCAGGCAGCGCTTCCCAAAGAGTTTCTGAAGGAACGCTGCTCTCAGGAGACGTTCTGCAAACACTTTTTTAAACTCTTCTGTTGGGAGTTCAGGAACACTTATGCGCTATTTCCCTCTCATGGAGATTCACATCTGTATAGTCAAGGCTCTGAGAATTCCTGCAGTGCAAGAACACGTTTATTAACCCGTCTAATTTGGCATTTCTCAAACGTATTTGGACACAAACCAGTGTTTTAATGGGGTTCTTCTCCTTCATGGAAAAAAAAAAAAAAAAGCTATTCTGCCCTTCCATATATCCACACACACACGCCAATATGGAAAAAATGCTTGAAACCCTGTTCCAGGAGGCCAGCATGGGGCAGAGGTAACAGCACACATTTCAGAGTCGGACAAAGTCAGGTTCAATCCTAAGTCCACCAGCAGGGTAGCCTTAGGGATGTTACTTAACTTTCCATAGCCTCAGGTTTGCCGTCAGTGAAAACCCAGCTGATAATATCTAGAGTGGCGCTTGTGTGTGCCTTAGGTGAGACGCGCCCTGCACAGAAGTATCTGCCACACAGAAGGAATTTTTTAAATGTGACTCTCTCTCATCTCTCCCCTTTGCAAAATCACATGCGGAGACTTCTGAAAACACACTGGTCATTTTTTTAAACGCTCATAAAATTTTAAATCAAATCAAACTATTTCACATAAGAAGCCTTCTTGGAATGTCATTCCATTACCGAGTCTGCAAGTTTTCTTAGAGTCATCCAGAAAAAAAAAAAATGGCACGGCCGCTTCCATACGCAAATACGTGAAGGAGACCGAGTATTTCATACAGCTCTCTGGAATTTAATATCAAGGAATTTGCCCGTGTCAAATAGTACTTTATTTAACGGAATGTGATATCACTTGATACAGTCATAAAGTGCCTTCCTATCAAAATACAGCTGTTATTAACATTACTAACAACTGCTTTATCCCAGTGCATTTTATTGAAGTCATAACGATGGGCACTTTTGGAATAAGTGTCCCTGGCTAATTTTCAGAGGCCTATCTCCCACAGAGAGTTCATATGGTGATTCCAGCGGGGTTTTCACCAAGGTAGAATGAAGAGTTTAAAATGCTTGAAAGAGAGTCATTTCCAGGTCACCAATAATTAAATAGGAGCTAAAGGAACAGAATATGGAAAATGTGTAATCTTCCCTGGCTCTGAAATAAAAAAAGGTATCAGGGGGACAGTACCTTTGCAGGGAGACTTGATCTCCATCTACAGTAGGATTCCTTTCAAGCCTGGATGTCTATTTCAAAATACCCATTAAAAGTCTATGATGGACTTTAATTATGAGAGGCAGGTGATAAGAGTGCACTCTCACCCGTTGTCTGGGGTGGTTTAGAGCTGCCAATCACCCCCTTCTAAGAGGTGCAATGTACAGATACCACTTTAAAGAGGATGGCTGGACTGCGAGGGAGGGCTTCTTACCCCACAGGTGGTGCTGACAGAAAGCGAGTTAAAATACCTTGGGGCCCTGCAATGTGCACTGAAGGGACCTATTGTTAAAAGCAGTGACAGTTTTCCCATTAATACACAGTTGTTGGACCAAGGGACTCCCTCATCTCGGCTTCTCATTTCTGAGCCTCTAAGGTCCCTCTTTCCACCTCCAGTCACCTGCACACTGTTTGGGGGTGATTTGATGAGATGCCCTGGAAGCTAACAGGTAGCATTAGTCTACACATACACATACACACACACACACACACACACACACACACGCACGGTAAAGGACAGCAGAAAAAGGAGCCCATCTTAATAGAAGTAGCCAACTCTAGAATCAGAAAGACCTGAATTTGAATCCTGACTCCCTCACTTCCTGCTGTGTGGTCTTAGGTAAGTTACTTAACCTCTCTGAGCCTCCACTGTCTATCTGTAAAATGGAGACAAGAATACCTGCCACGTAAATTTAATGAGGCCCCTGCTTCATAATAGGATACCTCATAATGTCATCCAGCCCTAGGAAAGCAGAAGCCTTGGAGTCTGTGTTTGTCTGACTCCATTGTTTCCTGTATAACAACTCCCTCCGCCCTGAGAGAGAAACTTGCTGGAGAGGCCAGCTGAGAAAGAAAAATGATAAATTATTCAGAGGCATTAACATCAAGTCTGATGTAGGTATAAAAATAGTTACAAAACACCACAATCCTCCTGTTTTCATTACAGCAACCTTGCCTCCCTGGGAGGAACAGGAGAGGCTAGGGTCTGGCCTGAGGCTGGGGCCTGGGCCTGGAGCAGGAAAGCCTCATCAGGTTTCTATTTTGCTCTTCTAATTACTCATCTTTGAACAAAGACCAGTGAAGGCACTTGCTTGTCACCTCTTTATTTTAAACCAGCCTTCGGATAGGCTGGCTTAGTTTGGAATTGACAGTATGCTCGGCTATTGGAGCAGCGAGAATTCTCTACATCTTGCCTTCTGTGAGCTCTCCAAGGATGCTGGGCCTGATCCCAAAGCTCCGATGCAAAGGAGCTAGCTGGTAGGCTGCCCCGAGCCTAACCCCTCTAGGAGTCCCAAGCCACGGGCCTGTGTCACCCAGAAGGACTATGCTGTTCCCAAAGGCACATATTCTGGGAAGAAAACAGGAAGAATCCAGCTGGAAAGTTAATGTTTACTAAGCACCTACTCTGTGCCAGGCACCCTGCCAGATACTTTACCTATATTGCCTCTGACAGCCCTCACAACAAATCCCTAATTAGTTGAAAGCCTATACATTTCACAGGTGAGGAAACTGAGATTCAGGGAAATTAAGGGACTTCCCCCAAAGCTCCACCAAAGAGTCAGGGCTCAGGCTGAGATAACCTGACTCCCAAGCTTGCTCTCTCCCCAACCCCCTCCATAAGAGCAGAGCATGTGGTATGAAAAGGTCTTCATGAAATATTCAGCTGCCTTTGTAGCTCCTGTTGCCTCCAGGCCAGATCTGAACGCTTACTCAGGGCTTTTTTTTTTGGCAGGGAAGCTACATGGAAACAATTTCCAATTCATACTTAACAAGACAGGGAAAAGGGCCTGTTCTTGGCCTGCTCCAGGTTTGGGGGAAATCTATGCTCACGCCAGGAACAGTAGGCACGGGGCGGGGGTTGAGGGAGGGTTAAATGGGAGGCCAGAATCAAACCTACTGTTTCCATGAGCCAAGGGTCTCAGAGAGTCTCTTTGGCCGACTTTGCAGGAGAGAAAAGGGGAGCGATCAGCAAGTGAGAGGAAGCCCCGGAGGACAGAGGGAGGAGGAGGCATATGATCGCAATATTTCTTGTGCTTTTGAAAAACATATTCTCACCCTTCAAGTCTGACCCCAAACACTTCTTTCTTTTGGAATCTTGTTTTGCCTCCCCCAGACAACCTGGGTATGAGAGTTCTTTCTCAGATGTGTCTCCTTGGTGCCAGGCTGTGCTGGAGGCCTGATTAATATTACTCCATTTCCTCCTGAAAGCAGGTCCTGTTACTCCATACTAAAGATGAAGGAACTAAGACTAAGAGGTTACTGAATCTGCCAAAAGTCATACAAACTAGCGCAGTGGATCTCAACCAGGGACCACTCCTCCACTACAAAGAATCATCCAGTCAATGGTGCCAAAGCGGAGAACGCGTGGGCCAGTGATGGCTCAGCCAGGATTTAAACAAGGTCGGCCTGGACTCTCCAACTCACCACGTCTGATAATACTCTTAGGCTATCGTAAGAACCTTTAGGTCTGAGTGGATTCCCCTGCCCTTCTGTCCTGAATGACACCAACTGCAGGTTACAGCTCACTCAGCAAGCTTTAATGGACTGATCAGTCAGGATACTCCATAACCGTGCCAAGGATCCAGACGAGCAGCCTCACCAAAGGGAGCCAGCCGTTCTGTAACTGAATCTTTAAAGAGGACAGTGAGTCCAGCTTCCCACCGCCTGCAGGAAGCTTCTCCTCCATACTCTGACAGCCCCTGCTTGCACTCCTCCCATGATGGGGAGCTCACTCCCTTCACAGGCAGTGCAATACTTGGTAGGATGTTCTCCCTGATGCTGAACTGATGCCAGCTCTCCACCCAGCTCTGGCCTACCTTGGTCTCTGGAGCCCTTGGGGATTGCTGGTTAGCTCCTAAGAAACCAGCCCCAGAGTCCTGGTCAGGTTTTCCTGACTGCTGGAATGGTGAAGTAGAAGAACACAGACGTGGAGGCAGAAAGATCCAGACTCAAATCCTGGCTCCACTGCTCATAGAGTTGGTAACGGAGCATCGCAAGTCAGCCCGGAAGAGCTGCAATGTTCAGCACACAGTAGGGGGGGGGTGCTCAGCACACAGTAGGGATCAAATGGCCTATCTTAGCTGGACCTGGCACCCCCCTCTGCTGTGCGCTCTGTGACATCTGCTGGCCTTCCCCGTGTCACATCCTCTCTCTGGCCTCTGCCTGCCTGCCTGCCTCTGGGGTCCACTTCTGAACAAGTAACTTGAATTTCACGATTATTAAGGGATGGGAAACTGAGATGAGTGACAACACCAAATCAAGAAATGACAACCATGAGAGTTACCATGGCAACACTTCAACTTGAAAAGTTCCAAGAATGTGCTGTAAATGATAGGCAGTCCACCCACCCATCCCCGGCCCCGCCCCGCCACACACACACACACACACACACACACACACACACACACACACACACACGCGCGCCCAAAGGTGGGGGCCTTAGAAACTTGTTTGGTGCCTGAGACAATCACCCAAACTCTGGTGTAGAATGAATTAACAGCCTATTTCCCCCTTCAGGGGTAGGTTATGAAGGGAAATTCTCTTTCCAGGAACCTTAATTAATTTTAGCTACAAGGCACCAGTCATCAGTGCAGGCAGGTGTCGGGAGAGGCTGCACATCTTCTATTAAAAGTTTTAGCTGAAAATTCAGAGACATCTGAAGATGGTGTGTATCTTGCTCCTGCCACAGTGGAGAGTGGACGAGCTCCCCACCCCTCCACTTCCCGTGGACTAACTACAGAACAGCTCCTGCAGACGGACGTCTCCTTTACGGTCAGGTAGATCTGGGCAGGAACCCTGGCTCCCTGACTCGCTGGTGGCGGGGCGGGGGTGACCTTGGGTAAGAGGTCGAACCTCTGTGAGCCCCCTTTTCTCCTCTGGAAAATGGGGCAAACAAGACCTCAGCTTGAGGATTGTGGGGACTCAAGAGGTCACGTAAGCCAAACGCAGCACAGAATTCAGCAAAGACTGAGAGGCTCTTCTTGAGAGCGGCAGACACTCTCTAGGCACTGGGGTTACCTCGGTGAACAAAACACAAAGATGGCTGCCTCGTGGAGACGCACCATAGTCCCGAGAGGCTAAACAGACAAATGGAAAACCGCCAGACATATACACGAAAACAGAAATCTGATCCCCCAAGCTCTGTAGGAACCAGCCCCCCATGGTCAGGACTTGGTCAGTAACCTGCCAGCTTTCCTAATTTTTCCTCCCCGTCCACATCAGGACCAACGAGAAAAGACAAATATGCTTCCCAAACGAGAAAAGACAAATATGCTTCCCAAACCAAACACAGAAGACAGCCCGCCCCCAGCTTCCTCAGGCCAACAGCCTCCAATCAAAGCAGCCCTCAAGCCTTCCCCTTTTTTCACTGTCAACCTTCCCCACTTCCCTGCCTGCCTTTGACTCTCAGCGGAGGCTCACGATGGTGGCCGATTCCCTTGTTACGGCCAGCTCTGAATAAAGAGCCTCTGCTTGCTCTCAGCTGGGCGGTCTTTATTTATGTCCACAGCCCATATGCATAACAAAGAAGTAAATTGTATGGCATGTTCTGCCCTTGAACTGGAACCCCAGTCCTGCCCTCAGATTATTCTTAACACAGCAGCCAGAGTGATCTTGTTAAAATCGGAACACATAGTATTTAACACCATGGAAAGAAGAAAATATACAGCAGGGTAGGAGGGGTCTGGAACACTAGGGGCAGGAAAGGGGGTTCACCAATGCAACAGGATTGTCAGGGTGGGCCTTGAGGAGAAGGTGATGGAGGAGCAAAGACTTGGAGGTGGGCAGCTGGCCATGCAGATGTCCAGGGGAAGAACACTCCAGGCAGAAGTCATAGCCTTGAGGCACGAGTGGGCCTGAAGTGTCCCAACAGAGCAGGAGGTGGGGTCAGAGATGCAGGGGAGACTTGGCATGGAGGCGCTCTTTGTAGGTCGTGTAAGGACTATGACCTTTACTCCAAGGCCATCGGGGAGCCATTACAGAGTTTTGAACAGAGGGGTGACCCGTTCTGATTCACGTCTTAATGGGATCACTCGAGCTGCTGTGTTGAGAATGAAGTGCAAGGGGGTGAGTACAGAAGCAGGAGCCCAGTGAGGGAAGCTATGCAGTCCTCCAGATACGAGAAGATGGGGCTCCGACCAGGGTGGCAAAAGTGCAGATGGTGGGAACGGTCAGGCTCTGGATATATTTTGATTATGAGCCTAAAGTTTGGGAGACACTGTGTTAGTAGCTTTCTTCTCCCTTTCCCTCTTCCCTCAAAAATACAGACATCTTCACAGATCCAGGAAGCAAAATGCGGTCCCGGTCACCCTGACAGCCCAATGACCATCGCACTGAGCACGGATGCCATTCCACACACACTGGTCGGGAGCTGGGGTGCCAGCGGGGCAGGTCTGCTCTGGGTGTCTCCAGTGATACCCTGGCACTGCTGGTGAGTGACAGCTCCCCACATAAAATGTGAGCAATGATAACTTCCTTGATCTAACTCTTAGAAAACAAGAGGGAACTTAAACTGGGCTCAATCCTTCCCCAGGACCATTTAGCATCACATATCAAAAGCCTTAAAAAAAATAGCTGCATAATCTTTGACCCAGCAATTTCAAGTAAAGAAATTGGGCTGAAGGAAATAAACAGACAAGCCCATTAAAATGTTGATCTCAGCATTATTGACAGTGGTAGAAAACTGAAAACAGCAACAGGAAATTGGTTAAACAAATAATGACATATCCTTATGACGGACTACTACGTCGCTATTTAAAGTCATTTTGGAGAGAAAGTTTAATGGCATGGGGAAATATGATATATTAAGGTTGCAAAACAGTATGTACAATCTGCTCCAAATGGCGGGGGAGGGGGTTTGGGGGAGGGGGAGTAGGGTTATATGTAGACTCAATACTGGAGAGAAAACCCAAATGCTGGGAGGAGCTACCTCTACATGGCAGGATTATGGGTCATTTTCATTTGTTCTCCGGGTTATCTTAGGTTTTTAAAATTTTCTGTTGTTTACAGGTACTACTGGTGTAATCAGAAAAAAAATCACATTAAATAAAAACATGATAAATGTTATAAAATTTTCAAAGTAGTAATTTATCCTAGCAATAAAAATAACTACCTATTCCACAATGTGTCCTGAGGTTTCATTAGTTTGAGGACATGAAAGGAGCCTGAAGAGGACCATGTAGCACGTGGAACTGGAATCTTTCTGTGACACTATGAAAATGACCACCGTTTACTATGTCTAGTGTCCCCCTGCAGCTGCCACCACTGAGGCCACCACAATACCGACAAAGAGACGCACAAATCTGATGGACCCCACTCTGATACTCCACGCATGGTCGTCCTGAACTTGGGGAGAGGAGGAGGAGGAGGGAGCAGGAGCAGGAAGGAAGATCAAGGTTTTAGAACCTGTGGGCCTTGAACAAACAGCATCAGCATCTCCTGGGAGCTTACTAGAAATGCAGAGTCTCAGGCCCACGCTCCCGCTGACTGAATCAGAACCCATGCTTGGAAGAGTCCCCAGGCAGTGCCCATGCATGTTAAGTTTCAAAGGCCCTCTCCAGAACACAGCATGTTTTCCCGGCTTGGGGCACGGGGGTGGGGTGTGGTTTGAGATGATCTCAAGTAGGAGGATTTCTCAAGCAAATATTAATTACCTAAAAGATGTAAAAATCACCCAAATCATCCAGAAGTGCGGAGTCTCCAAGTCTTTGGGCCACATCAGGACGCTGGCACCAACCCTGAAGAGCTACTTCCATCTCATTAGCCTTTTATAGGAAGTGGACACGGGTCAGGCATTCCCTTTTCTACCCAGGGAATCCTGAGGCCCCGCTGGCTGGGTGGAGAGCTGTGCAGGAATAGTTAATAGCGCTCTGCCCAGAAACGAACATAAAAGGAGCAAAACCAGGTCAAAGCAGTATCACAACATCTCCAGGCGAGGGCTAGGCCTTTTCTAGCACTCAGAGCTTAACTGTGTTGGAACAAGAGGATAGGCTGGGAGACAAGGCTACTTTTCTAACCCTTGCAGATGCCCCAGTTTGCCAGAAGGCCCGGGGAAGGGGTGGGAAAGAAGCCTTGATTGCTATATCCGTAGTCCCAAGGCTCACATAAATTAGGTCACCTGCCTCATACATAAATTCCTCAACACAGGATCACTTTACACTTCTTTGAAGAAGGGAGGAAACAAACATGTCACGAGGCTCTACTCTCTGCACCATTTCTCAGTCTCGGCTACACCTTGGCATCACCTGGGGAGCTTTGCAGAGCTCTGATGCCTGAGTCCCAGCCAGAGCCGTTATAGGGCACTCGGAGGTGGGGCTGGGGTGCTGGTCACTGATAAGAGTCCCCAGGTGATGCTAAGGTACAGCCAAGGCTGGGATCCACTGTGCAGGGTGCTGTGCTGGAACTCGAAATCTAGCACCTGACGGCAGCTCAGAGAAGCAGGTAGAGAATGATTCTGACCAAGCTGGTGCAGTGTGGCAAAGGGACAGAGCTGGAATCAGAACCAGGATGGTTTTTCCATTGCTACAGGCACCTCCATGTTCAGAAGGCAGGGATGCCAGAGGTCTTCTCAGAGTCTGACCTGCAAAAACCTGAATAGGGTTCCTTGAACCCTCCCCCAAGCACCCAGACTGCCCCCACACACATGCACACCTATGTCCACTGCTGAACTATGATGACAGTTCAGTCAAGGCTCTGGAAGGAAGAATCAGAGGACCAGGAGGTGAGTGGGCGAGGAGATAACAGGAAGGAAAAATAGCAATGCCAAGAGCTACCATTCACACAGAAGACGCCGCCTGTGAGGCACTATACAGGCTTCACCAATCCCACACCAACCCTCTGAGGTAGAGACTTCTAGTTTCCATTTTATAAATGAAAAAAAGAATGTTGAAAGCTCTGAGAAGTAACTTACTTGAATTCATACAGCTACCAGGAGACGAACAGCGAATTCAACCCAAAATCCATTGGCACTGACTACTGTCTTACATGGCTTTAAAAAGTACTTAACTGAAGTACCGGGGAGAACCACCCATAGTGGAGGAAAAAGAACTCGTGACTCTGGTGACCCTCAAGAAGTTACTTGGAAGGCTCTGGAAATAACGATGCTCATTCAACAATGAGAAGGACTCACAAAACTGCCACATTCTTTCATGATAATCCTCTCAACATCCTTACCCAATAATCATTATTATTCCCAATTTATGTATAAGGAAACTAAGGCGTGGAGACATTAAGTAACTTGCCGAGGTCCCACAGAAATAAAGTATCAGGATTGGCAGCGGGGCCATCCACAAATCTGGGGTCTCTTTCAAGCTACCAAGAGGGGAAGTGTGGGAGGAGACCTTTCAAGAGGGCAAAAAGTGAGCTGGGGGCTTCCCTGGTGGCGCAGTGGTTGAGAATCCGCCTGCCAATGCAGGGGACACGGGTTCGAGCCCTGGTCCGGGAAGATCCCACATGCCACGGAGCAACTAGGCCTGTGAGCCACGATTACTGAGCCTGCGCATCTGGAGCCTGTGCTCCGCAGCAAGAGAGGCCGCGATAACGAGAGGCCCGCGCACCGCGATGAAGAGTGGCCCCAGCTTGCCGCAACTAGAGAAAGCCCTCGCACAGAAACGAAGACCCAACACAGCCAAAAATAAATAAATAAATAAAAATTTAAAAAAAAAAAAAAAAGTGAGCTGGACCACAGCGTCCTGGATACTTCTGGAAAGTGCTTCTAGGCCAAGCATCCCTGCCGCTGTCACTCTATCAGGACTACTTTTTAGTTAGGCATCTTTTTGCTATAATCATTCAACCTGCATAAAAGGAATGTCCACTTTATTTATTCCTTGAGAGGGACGAGTGCACGGCTGGGAAATGTTGAGGGGTTTACACCGGATTAGGATGAAGTGCATCCCAGGGAAACCAATAAACAAAGGAAAACGGCCCAGGCAGCAACAGAGCTTGCCAGCCTGGACCAGAGAAGGCACATGACTCAGCATCAGCCAGGCATCGGCTGAGTCCCAGCTCTGCAAACCCAAACCCATGTGACAGGGACAAGTCTTGCAACCACCAGATGCCACACTCCTTCATCAGGAAAGTAGGGATCCTGCCAACCTCCAGAGAGCAAGCATCCTGGGGGACAAAGTGGCTAACGTTCTCAATGGCACCGCACACCCGGCCCCAAAGTCACCTGCGTCATTACTTACCTGTGTGTGCCAGGTGTTCTCCTGAATGAACACTTAATCCTCACAGCCGTGTGATATGAGATGGGCTCTGCTGCTTTCCCGATTTTACAGATGAAGGCTCTGAGGCCCAGAAGGGTTGCCCAAGGTCACACAGCCAGGAGGTGAGGGTCAGGGTCTGACCCAGTTCTTTCGGGCTCCAAAGCTGATGTTCTCCCCAATACTCCAGACTGCTTAGTCGTAATCACCTCTGAGTGCTCACCGTAGAAACTGACTTCAGGGCCTGTAAGGAGCAATTCAGGTTGGACGCTAGGAAGCACGTCCAGGCCTTGACGGTAGACAAACACTAGACAGGATAAGCCAGAAATTCCAAACTGCTAGAAAGGGCAGATTAGGAACAGCTGGGAGTCCCTGACCGCACAGCGCAGGGGAGAGCACAGGGCCCCAGGGGGGCACGCAGTTGCCAAACTTTATAGGTTAGTTCAGTTAAAAAAAAAAGAAAAAGTAAAACAAAATAAAAATAAAACACAAAATTTAGAGGAAAAAGCTAAAATGATTCTCTCAAGATCATCAAAAATTCTATTAATTCACAGGTTACAACCTTTAATACTTTGTCGATTTCTTTTTAGCCCTGTTTCAACAAATGCCTGCTTTGAAAAATATATTTGGGATCTAATAGTAGAGCGTTCAGTATTTTTCTAAACATAAATTTTATTGTGGCCTTTTCCCATGCCACAAAAAACATGTCAGAAACAACATTTAATCTTTGTATAATATCCCACTGCTTGGCTCTGCCATATTTTACTTGTCCAATCCAATTGTTTTTCTTCTTTTTTCATCATTATAAATAACACTACAATGAACATTTTTATTCTTACATCTTTTCTGCCCATCTCTGATTATTTTCTTTGGCGAGATTCCTAGAATTGGAATACTGGGATAATGGGAATAAGTGTTTCTAGGACTACTGACAGTTATTGCCAAATTGCTTTCCTAAAAGGGTATGTTAATTTGCTTTCCACCAGCAGCAAAGGAGAATACCTGTCTCCCAGCACCTTCTGCAGAATCTAACATTGTCTTTCAAATAATCTTGGCTAATAAGTGAAAAATAGTAGCATGAATCTGCAAAGAGGCACAGAGAGTTTAAATAACCTACCTCTAGTCATAGAACCAGTACGTGGATGAACAGGGATTTGAACTGAAGTCTGAGCTCCAACGGGTTGGGTCCCTACCCACCACCCAGAAGGACCCAGCCACAGCTTGGGTTATATAATGGCTGTCAAATATCAGGTATCCTTTTAGGGTATTTTACATGAGAGTTCCAGAAGGGCAAGGACCTTTGCCTTAGCCTTTGATTATCCCAAGCTTCTAGACCAACAATGTCCAAAAGAACTTTCTGCGATGATGGAAATGATCTGTATCTGGGCTGTCTGATATGGCAGCCACTATCCTCTCTTGAGCACTTGAAATCTGGCTAGTGCAACTGAGGAAATGTATTATTCATGTGACTTAATTTTAATTAAATTTAACTTAAATTGTGACTAGTGACCACCACCTTGCACAGCACAGATCTGGAGTTACCTAGTGTACCACCGAGTATTTATTAAGTGACAAACTCATGGAGTCCCCTAATTTCACCTACCTCTATCATCCTTCCTGAATGAAAGGCAAGAGTTTGCTTCTTCTACCCTTATCGCTGTGTGTCCATTTGTTCTCTCAGTGTTAATGCTATTTATCTGCCATGTGGGGGTGATGTGAAGATCAGCTAATTAATGTTTGCAAAGAGCTGCATTACTGACTGGTTCTCAGAATAACTGCACATTAATAAAACGTTTCAACGACCAATACTCATCCAGAGGCCAAAGCAGGGCTGGGTTTATTTAGTAAAAGGTTGGTTTCTCTGACTCATCCTGAACCAGATCCTTCCACTGTGGCTCTCATCAATGCAAAGTGCTTTTATTTGAAAGATTCCACCAATCGGAAGATACTGAAATTTACCTTCACAATGGTTTTGATGTCACAGTTTGATGAATAAATTAATAATACAAACAAGATTGGAGAGGGCGGATATTTAACCAACTTGAACAAATTGCTTTTAAGCTCTTAAGCACTTTAATTGCTTGCATGATAATGATGCAAATTTTTAAATGTCTTGATCCACTCTTACATAGGCCCAGTAAAAGCACCTCTAAAGGGAAACACTTTGCTAAGCACTCAGTTTTAATTATGTGGCATTCTAGAAAGTTACAAAGTTGCCATGCTAAGAAAAATAAGGTTTGCGGGCCAAGAAGCGTATGATCAAATGCTGGGCCTTGGTGTGTGCCCCTGGGCGGATGGCTTGACTTTCTCAGCTTGTTTCCCCATCCAGAACATGGCTATAACAGCAGCTACCTGACACACAGAAGGCACTCCGTTTGTTTTGCTGCTGCCCCATTCTTCCACTTCCTGGACAACCACAGGATGAGAGGATTGACCATGTCCCTCCCCACCCTGCCTGGGGAAATGAAGATGCCAATTCTCAAAGCCCCAAAGGCAAGAACGGACACGTCCTTTTACAACACCAAACTATAAATATAAGACCATTCCCCCTGACATCTGGAGGTCACTATTATTACTTTCTGTAATAATGTCAGAGTAGGAAGCAGCTTGAAACCTTGCTACTCCAAAGCTGGACTACGGACCAGTAGCAAAGCATCCCCCGGGGAGCTTGTCAGAAATGCAGATTCTTGGGCCCCAAGAATCTTCAGACCTACTCTGGACCTACTGAATTAGAACCTGCATTGTAACAAGATTCTTGGGTAAGGTGTGTTCATATTAAAGTTTGAGAAGCACTACCTTATAAAACATCAAATCTACTCTCCTCTCCCAACCTAATTTTCTAGAGAGGGAAACTGATTCCGGGAATGGGCAAGTGTTTCACCGGAGGCCTAAGTATTAGCTCCAACTCTTTGGTTTGACTTTCAAAGAGTTCAAAGACCAGACTTTCAGAAATCAACAATCATTCCACAGCGAGAAAATGGGGTCTTTATGAGACAAACATCCTTAAAACCTAGGGTTCTTGACAATTATAATGATTAATCAATTGCATCTGATACCCTTTCCCCACCATAGGCCCAGGCCACAGGGCTACCATCCATCGGCAAAGCAAATGCAGGACTCAGAGGACAGGGACAAGGGGACACGGAACACCTGCTCTTGAGATCCTGCTACATTGATGTCTTGCTTCCTTTTTGTTTTCCAAATGAAAGAAAAGCCCCGATTTGATGTTTGGAATGTGACAAAGGACAAAAATATTCTCTCACCTTCCCTAGTGAAACTGGAGTGGAATCAGTATCAAGGCAGCATCTAAACACTTGTCAGAATTCAGAGTCTGTGACCAGCAAAGTGGGTTTCCTTTATGGTGACCACACCATCAAACAATGCTGAGGTGACCTCTCCATCCTATCTAAAGGAACTCCTGATGTCTCCTGCTGAGCCTGGGGACACCTTGGTAATGGAAGGACAGGACTTCCCCCACTGGCTGCACAGAATCCTTTGTCAGATGACGAGTCATCTAACCACAGGGAACAAATCTTTTCTGGGTCACAGAAATCTGACACGTGAAAGAGGAAGGCTGACAAACGCACCCTCAGATTGAACTGGCCCAGGCAAGGATGGGACAAGAGTAGCGCCCAATTACTACCACTTTGGAAACAGCATGTAGGCAGTTTTTTTTTTTTATTGTGCCCAGGGAACATGAAGTGAGACATTTAGGCTGATTTTCCCAATAAATGCTGTGCAGGGTAGGGTGGGGTTAGGAGGGCGGATAAGCTTACTTGTGGGGTGGTTTCCTTACTAAGCCTCTGAACCAAAAAAAAATAAAGGCGGGGGTGGGGGGCGGGGGTGGGGGTGGGGGGGGGAATCCAAATGCAAAGACACACTCGCTTCTCTGAGGAACTGTTTGTCATTCACCAGGGAGCCAGCCCCACCTACAATACAGAGACACATATTTACATATTTCAACTCCATTGCTGGCTGAAGGGCTACAGAGAGTGAAGACTCATTCGAAGAAAAACGTTCTTGGAAAAAAGATTTGCCTATCAGTTTAGCAGAACAGCTCAAAGTTATGCAAATCCCCTGCTTGAGGTTTGTTTATCACCCCTACCTTCCTCTACTACCTAAGCTCCCAAGAGGGATTGCAAAGTAAGCGGCCACAGTCTGGTTAAAAAAATGAAGTAGAAATCACAGTGGACCCTACTGCTTCTCATGTGTGACAGAAGTCTCACCATGGCATATGCCTCTGACCCTACAATCCCACTTTCTAGGGCTTTATCTTAAGGAAATACTAAAATTACACAGTGTGTACAAGAATAATTACTGCAGCTTTGTGATAATAACAAAAAAAACTAAAAATAAACGAAAAGTCAAAATTTGGGTACTGTTCAACTAATTATGCCATATTAAAACATTGGGGTTCTATGTAGCTATTAAAAATGTTGCCATAGGGCTTCCCTGGTGGCGCAGTGGTTAAGAATCCGCTTGCCAGTGCAGGGGACACAGGTTCGAGCCCTGGTCCGGGAAGATCCCACGTGCTGCAGAGCAACTAAGCCCGCGAGTCACAACTACTGAGCCCACGTGCCACAACTACTGAGCCTGTGCGCCGAGAGCCCATGCTCTGCAACAAGAGGAAGCCACCGCCATGAAAAGCCCGCAACCGCAATGAAGAGTAGCCCCTGCTCGCTGCAACTAGAGAAAGCCTGCGTGCAGCAACGAAGACCCAATGCAGCCAAAAATAAATAAAAATAAATAATTTTTTAAAAAAATGTTGTCATAGGGGGAAAAGATATAGCATGGAAAGATTTACCATTAAAGGAAAATAAGCATTCAAAATATTGTAACTATGATCTCACTTTTTTCTGCAGTCATAAAGAGAAGTCACAAGGTACAACCCAAAATGTGGTGAAACATTTTCTTTTTGCTTTTCTCTATATTGCCTTACTTTGCTACAATGAACATATATTGCTTTGGTAATTAGAATAAAGACAATAAAAGTTAGGAAAAAAACTGTGACAAAGTAAAAATATATAACCTACAGAGGACTAAGCCTCTACATTTACAGTTTCATTAGAAGCCTTCCTTATGGAAAACTATAAATTCAGGGATCCACGCATGCTTGGTTTCCTGGGAACTGGGGCATGTGTTACTTTCAAAGTGGCCCCCATAGCAGTCTGTCAGCACAAAGTAAAGATGGAGCGATTTAGCTTTCAGTTACAATAAGCCAGGCTGATAGACCATGTAAGAAGGCAGGTAAAAAAAAAAAATTGGCCTTGAAATTGACGTTGATTTACCCTGCTAGGCTCTTGGAATCAAACCTGCAAGGAGGTGATTGAAATCCCATTGTTCTTATGTTTTATGTTTTATATTTCTGGATGTGGGAGAATGTATTGGGACAGGAACAGCAGGAGGGCTGGGGTCCAGGTAGAGCAGCCGTTCATTAGAACTATACCTGCAGCTAAGTACCCAGGGGAGGACTGTACTGTGTGCTTAGTAGGTTTCATTTTCCTTCAACCTCTGTGACATTTAAAGAATGTGAGCAGGCAGCTCAAACTGAGTCCCTTGCTTGTGTTGCCCAACAGCATCTTAGATTCTTAATCACCTTCTTTCCTATATTCGTAATTTTTGATCTGGAAATATCAGGTTATGCAACATGCCAACCTGCACAACCATGTAATTCTGTCAGAAAAAAAGGACTCAATGAGGGAGAAATTCTAACAAAACTGGAAATGACTTTTCTAAGAAAAGAGAAGATATTTTGGTTTCAAGCATTTGAGCTGTTTTTAAATAGACTGTGGATGCAATATTGCTGGTTCTTCTGGGGCTGTTGAGTTCCCTGCCCATTCCCCACCCTCAAATGCACAATGTTCCAAAGGGATGAAGGAGGTGGGAGGGAATGACCATCTGTGAATGGCCTGCAGTGTGTCAGAGGTTTTATGGACCTTAATCCTTATAGTGTTGTAAACCAGACATATCTTCCCATTTTACAAGCAAGAGAACTGAAGTTCCAAAGGTAATTTGCCTAAGGCCACAGAATCATGACTCCCGTCCAGAAAATTAAGGGGTTAAAGTCACATCCTATCAATTTACTGCCACAAAACCAGAGAGGGGTGAGGAGATTCTACGACCTAGAGTCAGATCTATTGGAAGAGAGCCTTTGGAGATCCAAATCACCCACTCCTACAATAAATACCCAGCCTTCTACTGCAACACTCGTTTCTACGGAGTTCACTACCTCATATTCCAGATCGTTCCATTCGCTTCTAGAACTGTCTTCTGATGATTCTTTTTAGGGCTGAGCCTTGATTCTGCCCCCTGGGCCCCCCGCACTGAGCAAGGCTGATCCTGTTCCCCCCACAGTCCATCGGGATGATTCATTGGCCTACTGCCCCCATTCCACCCCCCTTCCGCCCCAAAAGAGAGGCCTTGATACGAGGATGCTGACAGATGAATCCAAGAGACCTCTCTCGAAAACTGAACCTCTCCATCCCTGACAACTTCCCCACCACAGAAGATGGCGAACTCACACACCAACCTGCACCCTGCCCCCACTCAAAGACACGTGGTAGGAACAAAACCTTCCCTGAATTAGTCCCCTAAAACTATATGAACGTCTCCATCCTAAGTCCTGAAGAACGTGGGGACGTCCAAATCTCCAAACATTCGCAAAGCAGGGCCGAGAGGAGACACACGTTCACCTCAGGAAATCAGCTCCGACTGGTCCAATTCCACCAGGTGAAAAGACTTCCCATCCTCACCGTCACCAGAGAAAACAGATTGTTTCTCAACGCGCCCTTCCAACGCCTACAAAGAGAGGAATCTCTTTTTTGCCAGATGACTGGCCTCGCCGCGCACCTCCCCTCCCAAGCGCGCGCGCGAACACAGGCGCGCGCGCGCTTCCACTGCCACCACCTGTGAAAACATCTCTTGTAACTTCGGCGGAGAGCTCCCGGCAAAGCTGAGCGGCGGGGCGCCGGGAGCGCGCCGGGGGTGGTAAGGGTGGAGGGCCGGGCGAGGAGAGGGGAGGGACGCGCCGCCGGCACTCCGCGCCGCGCCGCGGGCTGGAACTTGGCCTGGAACGCGGCGGTCTCGGCTCGGGTTTCCCGCCCCGGCCCCGCCCACCCAGCGGCCCAGCTCGCGCGGACTGCGGCTCTGCTCGCTAAGGAGCCTCCAGACGGGGACCACGGGCAGACGCCGGGGGGAGCGCGACTGGGCCTCGACCCGCGCAGCCCACCGTGGACCCCCGGAGGCTGCCAGAGGGCGGCGGGGAGGAGGGTAGCGCGGGGCCGCTGCCGAGGCGAGGGGCGGGAGTGTGCCGCCCCTGAGCGCAGGGAAACAGGTTGCTGCGGAGCCCCATACCCTCCCCGCGGCCGCCCCGCCGCGACCCGATTCCCGCCCTGCCCCGGGAGCGAACCCAGCCCCTCCAGGGCGCCCTCCTCCTTCCCGGACCCCCGCAGGCAGCCGGGTTAAAGGCGCCTTCAGCAAGGTCAAGACGAGGCCGGCCGGCACCTGGGGATTTTTCCCAGCCGAGCACAAGCTTTGCAATCGCATTGTTAAGGATCCTGGCAGTGGCAGGAAATCCGAACGGCCCCACAGGTCTGCGGGAGGGAGGATTTATTTTACAGCGCGGAACACACTCAGACAGACCCGAGATTTCGGCGGGGGGCGGGGGGGAGGGGATGCGAGGTTTCCGGAAGATGGAATGTGGCAAAAACAAAAATTCCCCACCCGTGCACGCCCCCACCCCCCCGCCTGCGGGAGGAGGGAACTCAGGGGCACTGTGCCCCTGACTTCAGCGATCTGCAGTGCACTGCCAGGTCTGGGGTTGCTTATCCCGCTATGGGCGAAAAATAAGATTTAAAAACACTCTACTATTATGGTTTCTCTATCAAAGACCATCAACGTGCTGCAGGCGGCAAAGGGCAGCAGCGAGATGTGGAGAATAAACACAACAGAAGCAAATTGCTGTCCGCGTAGCAGAGAAGCGAGGGGAACGGAAGCCATACTCGGCACCCGTCCCCATCCCATCAAAGCCGGCCTAGCCCAGGAAACCAGGAATAGGTACCTGATGGTGGCGGACTCTGGCAGAGGCCAGCACTCTCCCTCCGAACCCCGCGCCAGAGTGGGCCTGCATTGCTGGGATGCTTGGCATCTCGGGGGGGGGGGGGGGGGGGGCGGGGACCAGGCATCGCGGGCAGGTTTCTAAACATGAAGGGAACTGCATGTGGCAGATGGGGAGGAGGCGCTCGGAGAAGCAGAGAAAAGGGCCTTTGGGGTTCCCCAGGACACAAAGCCAGTTTCCTAATACAGCATTCCCTGGAAGGCCTCCCAACACCCCCAAGGGGAGGCTTGGGCCCTGTAAACTCAATGGATCCTGAGTTCTGACCGGCTTTTTCTCTCTGATCAATCCCAGATCCTTTTCCCAGTCCCTGCCTCGGTCGCCGGTCCTTTGGGGACAGCAGCATCGGCACCCAACGCCCGTCGCAGGAGTGGGCGCCGTGAAGCGAGGCGGCTCTCTTGTCTGATCCCGGGATAGGAGCGCCCCGGTACTTACATTCCTCAAGCAGGCAAACTTTCGGGCTTGTCTTTCGCGAACAGGGGGCTCGCATCACGGTTCCCGGTAATCACTGAGGCAGTTTATGTAATTGCCCGCGATGCCATTTGGCAGATCTCCCGGCGTGCGCGGCCGCACAGCTCAGCACATGGGCACCCTTTCAGCCTGGCGCTCGAATCCCGAGTGTGCCCCGCAGCCGCCTTCCAAAAGTAGCGCAGCGATCTCGTGGTCTAGTCAAATACCAAGACTGCAAGCAGGACCCGGCAAAACCCAGGCTGTCTCTCCGCGCCGGTTTCGCCGCATTGGTGGCTTACAGATAGCTGCATCTCTACAAACCTCGCCAGGGCTGGTGGTAGGAGGGGGTAAGGGACTGGGCGGGGGATTGCCGCGATTCTGAAGAGGGATTCGTAAGCCAACTGAGTAATAATACCCTCGTCCACATGGACCAGGGTGCACAAATCACTTTAACGTCTCGCCCTGAAAGGGGAGCCAGTTTCCAAAGTTAGAGACCACGCAGTTGAATTTCCAGTACTTTCCAACCTCGCCTAGGCGTAGGCAGGGCAGAGAAGGGAGGGCAGCGGCCAGCAAAGCCCACCCCACTGCCCAGCTAACGAGGACTCACCAGTTGAACCTCCCCCTCGCCCGAGTAGTTGACTGTGATTCCCTGGTTGCGTGTACACACACACACACACACACACACACACACACTCCTCGAGACCACCTTCCCGTCTGCTCCTCCAATATAAAGACTGCGTTTTTAAATCACGAGGAAAATGACTAAGGAGCTTGGTGATCACATTTCATTCCAGAGCACATTTCCCCGAAGCTGGGGTACGAGCAGTCTCTCTCTCTCTCTCTCTCACACACACACACACACACAAACACACACACACGGGAGCGTTCCGAGTGTCCACCCGGCGGCTGCAGCCTCAACTCGCTCCGAGGGAAAGGTGGACACCGCGGCAGGCTAGGAGACAGGAGCGCCGCGCCGGCTGCAGAGGGCGCGAGGCTGGGGTCGCGTCTCCCGGTTCTTCCCTCCAACCGCAGCGCGTGCGGGGCCGCCGCAGCCGGCGCTCGCCCCGCAAGGCAGGCTGCAGCCCCGGAGCCCGGCGCCGCCTCGCGGGCTCCTCCAGCGCCCGCCGGGGCCCTGGGGCGGGCGGGTCTGCAGAGCGGCTGCGGACGCTGGGGCCAAGGTAGGGAAGGGGTTCCAGGCGAGGCCGAACCTCGGCCCGCGCCCACCTCCCTGCTCTCCCCTAGCCCTGGCTCCCAGGCTCCAGTCCGCGGCAAGCTCCGGGGGCTGCGCGGCAGAGGCTCGGGGCTCCAGACCGACTCGCCTCACCGGCAACCCGCGCCCCTGCCGTCCTCCCTGCCTCCCCCGGTGAGGGCCGGGGGAGCGGGCGACCCTCTCCCGGAGCCCTGGACATTCTCGCGAGCTGCTCCGACCCTGCCCCAGCTAGCGAGCGCAGAGAGTATTGAGAGCGGGGGAGGCGCCGCCGCGGTCCCCAAAGGCGCTTTTCCGTAGAACGGATCGCGCCGCCTTACCGTGGCTGCAGGCTGCCACCGCCGGGGAAGCGGGGAGGAGGGCGGCAGAGAGGCAAGGCGCCGCGCCGGTGGCTCCTCTCGCTCTCGGCGGCGAGGCTCCTCGGCTCCGCGTGCCCGAGCAGGGCGCCCAGGAAGGAGCAGGTCCCGGCTCTGCGCTCAGCTCCAGCGAGACCAACAATAGCTCCCGCAGGGAGTGGAGCCCCAGCAAGTCTCCAGCCGCGCGCGCACTCCTGGCTCCCGCTCCCGGCCGCTCCCGGCCGGCGTCCCTGCCAGCACTGCTGCCCCACATGAAACAGCTGCAATCCCGAGGCTTCTGGGGGGTTGGGGCGGGTGTGTGCGCGCGCGTGTGTGAGTGTGTGTGTTTAATAGCTTCCCTCCTCTTCTTCCCCTCCCTGCCTGCTCGCCTGCCTGCCTCCGTCCCCAACTCTCGCTCTCTACACACAGACGGAGAGGGCGAGCGAGAGACACACCACACACACTCACACACACACGCACACGCACACGCAGGTTACATGAATGGGAGGCTGGAGCCAATCCTAGGAGGCTGGGCGAGCCGCGGCTCACAGACGAAGAGAGCAGGACCGCACCACGGCACCGGGGGGCGCCACGCAGGTGATGCGCGTCCTCCCGGGGCCACTCACCCGCCTCTCGGCCAGCCCAGTCTCTCTGTTCTCTCTGACGCCTTCCCCTCTCCCCTTCCCTCTTTTCTCTCCGCTTCTTTCTCCGTCTTCTCTCCTTCCTATTTCCTTTTCGTTCTCGAATTCTCCGAGTTCTCTCAGTTCACTTTCTCGGTCACCTCTTTTCTTACACCGTCCTCGCTTGCTCTCTCGCCCCCTTTCTCAAACTTTCTCCTCCCTTGTCCCAGCTTCTCTCGACTTCCTCTCCTCTTGCCCTTTGTTCTCTTTCCTCCCGCTTTGGCCTTCTCCCCCGTCTCTCTGCAGTGTTTTCTGGTCTCCTTTCCTTCCCCCCATCGCCTGTCCCTGGGTCTCTCTGGGGCGCGTGGCCCAGCTCCCAGCCGACTCCCTGTTGTTATTTCACGCCCGCAACACTTTTGCAGGGACGTCTCTCTCGCCCTTGCTGCTTCAGCACAGCCAGAGGTAATAAAAAGCTGAGAACTAGAGTTCCTTCCTCAGGCACGCAAGACGCCCAAAGAAAGGCCCTCCTTCTTCGGACAACTTCCCCAGAACCATGGTAACAGCTACTGAGTCGCGATAACAATCATTTAAAAAATAACTGCAGTGAATGTGGTCCAAGAGGTTTCTGTCCTTCGCCTGTCTGGATCGTGATCGCCAGCACAATCCAAGAGAAGGGCATTTTTATATGATGGGAGAGGCAGCTTGGTGCAGTGGCAACTTGCTGGGGCTTAGGGAAGAAATTCCCACCCCAGCCCTGCTGCATGCTAGCTGTATGACTTCGTGCAGGCCATTACTCTTTATCCAGCCTCTGTCTTCTCATCTGTGAAACGGATAGTTATGGTGAGGATTAAAAGAGAGAACAAAGGAAAGAAAGCTCTGGACATACAGGAGATACTCCATTAATGTTAGTTTCCTTCCCTCCCATCCCTTTTTAAAACTCCCTTCATGATCTTCTGCTACATTATATCTCCATGATCTCCAGCGCTTAATGAAGGAGGAAGTGTGACAATGCTAATGTCATAAAAATGTGAAACAAGGTCGAGGATATTTTAAAATCTGGATTGTGTGGTCAGGATACTGTCTAGCCAGTTGCCATCCACTGATTACAGAGGCATCAGAGATTACAGTATAAACTTGGGGAGCTGGAACACCCTTTCAACATCTAACTGAGGCTTCCCAGAAAGTCAGGGATGAGGGGAGGAGTGGGTGAGAGATTTCCACACACTCTGTTCAATCTATTTTTTAAATGTTCATGATCACTAAACACTGACCAATGACAAAGCCTCTGAGACTAACTGAAATGTCGAGTCTCTGCCTTTGGATAACATTTATCAACTTTGTGTCCTCATCGCAGACATCAAATGCTGGGGATAAGCTGGGGTTGGCAGTCAGATTCAGTCCTCTGACAAAAATCTGTTGACCACTTACTCTGTGGTTGGCACTCTGACTGGCTCTGGGCATCCAGTAGTGAGGCAAATGGGCCCTGCCTTTGTGAGTGTACAGTGCAGTAGACATGTGTGACAAAGGTGTAATAGGAAAATGAGTCACATATACCTTGAGAAATGCCACTTGGTGGACAAAAATCTTTCAAAATATGAGGTCCATGGAGCAGTAGGGGGTAGAATAAAGGGATCCTCGAGAGTGAAAATTTTGGAATTCACTCTTCATTCTGTGCACCTCATTTGACCAATGAGAAAGCAGAGGCCCAAATGATAAAAGTAGTGGATGAAAGTATCATGAGAAACAAGATATTTTGCATAGTCTCAAAGTATCTTTGATTAACTTCAAAGGGGAAAACATTAACTTTACAGTGAAAAACCTGGCCAACTCCACCTTAATCAAGTAATTACTAAGTCAGCATCATTAGGAATATGGCAGATAGACATCATATGCCTCCTGATGTGATGCACTGAGAGGGACATCACATCTCTTCTGTGGTATTCCTGCCAAAAATGAATAACCTGAGTCGAATCGTGAAGATACATCAGACAAACGCAAACTGAGGACCATTCAGGGAAATAACTGTCATGTACTCTTCAGAAATACCAAAGTCTTAAAAGACAAAGACTCTAGACAGTTCCAGATTAAAGGACCAGTTTAGTTGTCATGATGATAAATGCAACATGTGGTCCTAGATTGGGACATTAATGGGACAGCTGGTAAAATTAAAATAAGGTCTGTAGATTAGATAACAGTTTGTATCAACATTAATTTCCTGGTTTTGATAATTACTGTGGTTATGTAGGAGACTATCCTTTTTTTTTTAGGAAATACCTGAAGTATTTACTGGTTAAAAAGATGAACAAAGCCCAATCCCCACCTTCAAGGAGAGGCACAGTGTGGTGGGTTTCTGCCTAAGATGGGCAGAGTGTGAGCACAGAAGGATGCCCAACCAAATCTTTGTGGGTAAAGGAAGACTTCCTGTAGGAGGTGGCATTCAAGCTGAGTTTTGAAGGCAAGAAAGTTTGCTAGATCATGAAGGGAGGGGAGGTGCTTTTTAAGTAAAGGTAATAGTACAAGTACATGGACAAAAGCATGAGACACTCACTAAGGCCATGGAGTCGGCCTGTGAAGGGAGTGCCTAGGGTAGAGTCTAGAGCAGTAGGTAGGGTTGGTTCTTGAAGGGGCCTCAAGGAAGCTGAGGATCTCAAGCATCCTGAAAGCTCAGGTGCTGGGTGTTTGGGGAGCAAGGAGTTAGTTATTAAAGGCTTTTAGTTAGAGGAGGCAAGTGATCGTAAGTGTATTTGAAAAAGGTGATCTTAACAGCACAGTGGAGATATGAGTTAAAGGGAGTAGCTTGGGAAGACCAGAGATGCTCATTTAGGTCATTTAAGTAGACTAAGGCAATTGTGGTGAGGCTGGAGAGGGGAGGAGACATTTGAGAGAAATGGAGGTCGTAAAACGAACAGATTTTGGTGCCTGGTTGATGGGGTGGGCAAGGAGAAATCCAAAATGACTCCTAATTCTCAAGCTTGGGTACCTGGATGGAGGGTGGCTCTAGTCACTTCGACGTCCAGAGAAATTCAGGAGGAAGTGGAGGTTTTAGAAAGAAAAGTAAGGTCAGTTGTTACCATGTTGTAATCTAACTCTACAGCTAGCTTGAGATTCTCCTGTACAGCTCCCCTGTTCCACAGAGCATTTTACACTGCTGTAAAATTCAACCTAACACTCTCCAAATGGCCAGGCCCATGTATTAACCAGAAAACAAAACAAAACAAAACAAAAACAGTAGATTAGATATCGTAGTAGCACATTATTTGTAATAAAGGGAAAAAATGGAAACAGCCTAAATGACCAACTAGGATAAGTAAATTGGGGGACAGCCTTGTTGAAATATTATGCAGCCACTCTAAAGTTTTTCTCTTTTGCAGAGTTTTTTATGCCATGGGAAAATGCCAAGGTTAGCATGTACATTTTCTAAGAGGCAGACTGCAAAACTGTTAACTACATAAAAATCATCGTGGAGAAAAATCTGAAAAAAATCATGGCAGTTATTAACAATGGTTGCCTCTGGGTGATAGGGTTATGAGTAATATATTTTCTTCTTCATGCTTTTTTGAAACTTTCTAACTTTCCCACAATGAACATTCATTATTTTCATAACAAAAAATAAAAATCCATCATTAACAAAATGTAAAACGGCTGTGACCCCCCTCTTCCACTTTATCCCTTTTCAATCCACCCTTCCCACTCCTCCTGTAAACTAACTGCCTTTAAGCTTTATCTTTGAGAGTGAAATAAGAGAGCATTTAACAAATCAGGGGAAATTATCAGCTGGGCTGAAGAGGGGGAGAAGGTGTTTTAGGCAGGCAGATATGTTATTAGAGCTGTTGAAACTGTATATATTAAAGATGTTTGCATTGCCCTTACTGATTCTGTGATATGTTACAAGGAGAAGAAACCCTATAATGGGGCCAAGAAAATGTGCATCTTTAAAGGGCAAGTTTTAATTAGGAAATGTATTTATTTGCAAAAACACTTCTTTTCATAGTCCAGCAGTTACTGTAGAATTGTTTCATAAAGCAGGTGTTTCAAGTAAGGAGGCAGGTAGGGGCAAGGGGCAATGCTTCGTGCCTGTTGTCTGATACTACATCAAATACGCAAGCTGCTTTCATAGGATTTGGATACCCACTGATGAGCACCATCAAGTGTTCACAATTAGAGAGAAAAGTGCAGACCAGAGGATGCTCTTATTCTTTGGAAACGCTGCTGTAAATGGCACCCCAGTTAGGTTCCCTCAGCATCTGTGATTTTTCATCTCATGGAAATATATACTACGTGGCTAGGTTCCCCAACCCAATAATAATACCACCTTCCACAGCACAGCCCTTTCACCTTTTGAAAGGCCCTCCACATCTGTTGATTCACTCAAGCCTTGCATCCATCCTGGCTGGGATCCTGTTATTTGAAGTTTACAAGGGAAGAACGGGGACCCAGAGAGGCAGAGCAGTGGCTAAAACTAAAGAAAGAACAGGGACGTTCTTGGAAAGCCTTCTGTGTGGCTCTGGGGCTTCCAAGGTTTGTTACCTCATCACATCCTCAAGATGACTTGGGAGGGAGGGTGAATAAACTGAGGCTTATGTGGTTCCGGCTCAGTAGAATCAGAATGGGAACCCAGTTCTCAGAATTCCCAGGCCAGTGCCTTTCCCAGCACGACCCCATTTTTAAAAACCAAGAGGTGGGGGCTTCCCTGGTGGCGCAGTGGTTGAGAATCCGCCTGCCAATGCAGGGCACACGGGTTCGAGCCCTGGTCTGGGAAGATCCCACATGCCGCGGAGCAACTAGGCCCGTGAGCCACAACTACTGAGCCTGCACATCTGGAGCCTGTGCTCCGCAACGAGAGGCTGCGACAGTGAGAGGCCCGCGCACCGCAATGAAGAGTGGCCCCCACTTGCCGCAATTAGAGAAAGCCCTCGCACAGAAACGAAGACCCAACACAGCCATAAATAAATAAATAAATAAAAACCCAAAGTTTAAAAAAAAAAAAAACCAAGAGGTGAGGCTAGGTGTCATTCTCTGACAGTTTGGGCAGAGAGCTGTCTTTCTGTATGATGGAAATTAAAAGCTGGTATGTAGGGGTAAACGATGACTTTTGAATGTGTCTGCTAGAAAAGAAGGGGAAAGCCTCTGTTTGGATTCACAGAAATTTTCTCTTTTAGAGAAATGGTTGGTTCTTGTCTCTCTCTCCCCACCTCCACTGCGACAGAGCATTTGGCACTTAGAGGTTCTTAGTAAATATTCCTTCCCTGAGTGAAAAAACAAATGCTAATAACAAAATAGCTAGCATGTATTAAGCGCTGTGCCCAGGACGGAGCAAAGGGTATTGCCTCATTTAAATTTTAGAGCAACACCATGTGGTAGATACGATTATTATCCCTATTCTGTAGGTGAGAAAGGAGACATGGAGAAGGCAATTTGTCTAAGGTCACATGGCTGATACATGGCAAAGCCAGATTCCAACTTGGATTGTTCTGTGTCCAGGCTCATAGCCACCATATGGTATTGGATGGATGGATGGATGGATGGATGGATGGATGGAATTAATGATACCAGCAATGAAGTGAGCTCTCCATGAACTGCAGTACATTTTATATTTTATGGTATGGTTAGTCTTGTCTAGAAGAGGCCATCCCATTGCTCTCCATGATTGCACCCCATTTATATCCTACATCACATGTTTCACAAGCTGCAATTATTTGTATATGCATTTGTTTTACTTAGTTTCTTGAACATCTGCCCAACCTGCAATGTAATTTCCATGAGTGTCTTGGTCACTGTTACGATGACCAAGCACAATGCTTGGTGCAAAAGTAGGTGTTCAATAAGTGTTTGTGAACTGAATGAATGAACGTGGGCTCCCGTCCCTTTAAAGTGGTAGAGGGCCTGTGAGTAGGTATACACATGCCCTTGTAAAAGATGGGTACTTTACATGAATTTACTCCATCCCACACCAACTCTACTCTCTGCCTTGAGCGCATGTGGTCCTGGCAGAGGGGCTGAGGTGCAGATGAGCACGTAAGGGTTCTGATGGTGTTCCTTCACTGACATTTGCTCCCAGATAGCAGGGAAAACACTCATCAGAAAAAAGCAGCATCTGTTATGGTCAAAGGTGACGAGCTGGCAAAATTCCACAGTGGAAGCATCCTCTCTGATTAGGTCAGCCCCTACTTTCACAGCAGAGAGGCACTGTATCAGCTGACATCCCTTTCTGAGAGCTGGTGGCAATGGTTTCCTCAAAAGGAGCTCTCCTAAAGCTTTCCTCCTGCATGCTGAATGCCATGTGATACTTTCCAAAGAGGATGCATCCTCCTTTCTTGACAGTTTTTGTCCTCTTTTCTCATCATTTGCATCCTCCTTTCTTGACAGTTTTTGTCCTCTTTTCTCATCATTTGCCTAACAGACCACTCTTGTGGATTTGCCTCTTTTTGTACACCAGGTAGATCAGGTGGCAGCTGCTGGTCTTCTGCAAAGCTAAATCAGATCCATTTCCTAGTCCTGGATGTCTGCAGCCTTAGAACTGCACGTTGGTCCAGAGGGCCGTGGCCATTGGTCCAGGGGTAATCAGGAATATAACAAACAAAGCAAACAAAAAAGCAACCACAAAGTCTTCCACTAAATAACCAAAGCCTCTGTAGGGTGATTCTAATGACTGTGATGCCAGACCCTGACCCAATTCTTTACACAGATCCATACACTTAAGCCTTATGACAGTCCTACAAACTAAATTCTATTACTACTCCCAAATCAGATTGTAATCTGGTATTTCTAGGGCTGATTAGCCTGTGGGATGAAAGGAGTGGCATTAATGTTAATTCCCAAATAAGCACACACTGTTCTGTTCTGTTCTGCATATTGCCTTTTCCATTTAACAATATGTCTTGGAAATAGCTGCCTCCTCATTCTTTTTTTATGGTTGCATACTATTTCATTATAGGGATGGACCCTTTGAATTTAACCACAAGGATCACAGTAATTATGATACATTCATTTAAATAAATCTCAAGAAATTAACGTAAGATCAGGTACCATCCCAAAAACGTTAAATAAGTGAATTAAATTATATTCTCACTATCAAGTCTGTTGACTCTTAAAAAGAAGCAATCCAAAGGATGTTGAAGTTTCAAATCAGTTGGAAAAGGATGAACATTTCAATTAACAGTGCTGTGGTAACTGACAAACCATTTGGGGGTTGAGGGGAGTTAGATCCCCATCCCTTTTGGTATCACTTTAAAACTTTTCACACTGAATATTAAAAAGAGAAAATATGAAAGTTCTAGAAGAAAACATAGATGAGAATTTACATGATTTGGAGATGGATAAAGATCTTTTTAAGTGAGTCATGAAAAGGAAAAAGTCATAAAGGAAAATGTTAAAAATTTGACTATATAAAAAATTTGGAAATTTTTATACTTATAAAACCAAGAGAAAAATCAAAAGAACAACAAAACGTTGGGGAAATATGTGAAACATATATGAAAAAGTGCTATTGTCCTTAATATATAATAAGGTTTTACAAACATATAAGAAAAAGACATCTCAATAGAAAAGTTGGAAAAGGACATAAAAAACTACTTTACTAAAAAAGTACAAAGCTAAACAAATGATGTGTATTTAACTCACTTGTAACTCCAAGAAATGCAAGATACAAGAACACTGAGAGTTTTTTCTTTTTACGTATCAAATGAGAAATGTATAAGACAAAAATGACATACCCAGAAAACAGTTACTCTTCCTATACTGCCAATGGTTATATATTGACACAACCTTTCTGAAAGATAATTTAGCAATATTTAATAAAAGCCTTCCATTGTGTGGGGCTTTCAACCCAGGAATCTATGTCTACATTTAATAGAGTTAATTAAAATAATCATGGATGGACACAAAGAATTATGTAAGAGTTTTATCAGTAGTAATAGTGACAGATTGGAAACCATCTTAATTGTCAAACAATTAGTAAATGATCAAATGTATTATGGTACATCATAGTATGATGAGCTATTACACAGCTATTATAGATCATGGTGTAGAAGAATATGTAATGAACTTGGAAAGGATTCACAATTAATATTTTTGTGACTTATTAAGGAAACTTATTAAGGAAAATTCCAAACAAATATAAAGTTTGGTGAACAGGCTCTACCCATCACCTAGTTTCAATGATTATTAATAAACAGCCAAACTTGTTTTATTTTTTGTTTTAATAGATCTTTATTGGAATATAATTGCTTCACAATACTGTGTTAGTTTCTGCTATACAACAAAGTGAATCAGCCATATGCATACATATATCCCCATATCCCCTCCCTCTTGAGCCTCCCTCCCACCCTCCCTATCCCACCCCTCTAGGTCGTTGCAAAGCACCGAGATGACCTCCCTGTGCTATGTGGCTGCTTCCCGCTAGCTATTTTACATTTGGTAGTGTATATATGTTGATGCTACTCTCACTTCGCCCCAGCTTCCCCCTCCTCCCCACCCCGTGTCCTCAAGTCCATTCTCTATGTCTGCGTCTTTATTCCTGCCCTGCCACTAGGTTCATCAGTGCCTTTTTTTTTTTTTTTAGGTTGAATATATATGCGTTAGCATACGGTATTTGTTTTTCTCTTTCTGACTTACCTCACTCTGTATGACAGACTCTAGGTCCATCCACCTCACTACAAATAACTCAAGTTCGTCTCTTTTATGGCTAATATTCCATTGTATATATATGCCACATCTTCTTTATCCATTCATCTGTCGATGGACATTTAGGTTGCTTCCATGTCCTGGCTATTGTAAATAGTGCTGCAATGAACATTGTGGTACATGTCTCTTTTTGAATTATGGTTTTCTCAGGGTATATTGCCCAGTAGTGGGATTGCTGGGTCATATAGTAGTTCTATTTTTAGTTTTTTAAGGAACCTCCATACTGTTCTCCATAGTGGTTGTATTAATTTACATTCCCACCAACAGTGCAGGAGGGTTCCCTTTCACCACACCCTTTCCAGCATTTATTGTTTCTAGATTTTTTTGATAATGGCCATTCTGACCCGTGTGAGGTGATACCTCATTGTAGTTTTGATTTGCATTTCTAATAATTAGTGATGTTGAGCATCTTTTCATGTGCCTTTTGGCCATCTGTATGTCTTATTTGGTGAAATGTCTGTTTAGGTCTTCTGCCCATTTTTTAATTGGATTGTTTGTTTTTTTGATATTGAGCTCCCTGAGCTGTTTGTATATTTTGGAGATTAATCCTTAAACTTGTTTTACCTATACCTCTTCCCATTTACTCCCTCCCCCATTATTTTGAAGGAAATCCCAGGCACCATTTCATTTTGTCCATAATTATTTCAGTAGATAGCTCTAAAATATATGAACTATTTTTTTTTAAAAACCCACAATATATTATTACATTAAAAAAAATAATTTCTTAATGTCATCAACTGTCTAGTCACTGTTCAAACTGCCCTGATTGTTTCATAAGTCTTTTTTTTCCAGTTTTTTTTTTTTTTTTTTTGCATTAGGATCCAAGTAAACTCCACGCACTGCAATTGGTTGAGATATCTCTTAAGTTTCTTTTGACCTATAGGTTTTCATCCATCTATTTTTCCCCAATTGCACATTACTTGTGAAAGAGAACAGGTTGTTTATAGTGTAGTTTCCCGTAATCTGAGTTTACTGATTGCACCCTTCTGGTTTAACATGTTCTTTTACATCTTATATTTCCTATAAACTGGTAGTTAATTCTAGAAGCATGAGTTCATTGTTTTGGGCAAGACTGCTTCCTAGGTGGTGCTGTGTACTTCCACCTGTCTTTGTGATGTTAGCAGTCTTTGGTGTTCCTCGACTAGATTCATCATTTCATTAGAGGTTGTAAACTGGTCATATTCTAATTCGAGCATTCCTTTTTCACTTGTAACTGGAATACTTTGATAAAGAGAAACTTCCTCTCATGAACTCTTTTCTTACCTGAAAAGGCAGGACGCACGTTTGTTTCTTTCCTTTTATTTACCAGGTTTCCAAAGAATGAGTTAGTTCTCTAGCATCCTTCAGAGATAAGCAATGAAGTTTTTTTTTCTTTTTAAGAGTCATTATGAGCTCATGTATTTAAATATATTTGATGTATTTTTATTCATTTCAGTTATTATTCATATTGATGTTCAGTTGCCCCATCTCTGGTTGGTGGGAACATCTTCTTATTGACTCCCAAGTCCTTGATAGCCTTCTTTTTTTCTGGAATAATAAGGTGCTCCAGGCTCATCTTGTGTCTATCCTAAGCCAGACCTGAAATCATCCATTTTTTTTAAGGACCCCTGGTTCTTTTTAGTGGGAAATGGTATTTAGAAACCATGCTATTGCTACTAGGAGTTGCTCATTGCCACTGGGTTTGTATTGTTTCTAGCTTTTTTTCAATTGGCAGGTTTAGGAAATATGAAATTTTTTAAAAATGAAAATTCACTATGAGTTTATACAAGTACTTCTAATTGAGTTTTTACTTAACTTCTTCAGTCTTCAATCTGTAACTATTTTCCATTACAAATAATAAATGATGTTATAGAAAAATATTTAATGATTTGGGAAAATAGCCATAATATCTATCTTAGATAATCATCTATATATAAATATGTAATATATAAATCACATGTATATCTCAAACATCCGGAAGTTAGCAGTGATTATTTCTTGATGATAAAATTAAAGGTAATTTTAGTTTCCATTTTTTGCTTTTTAGTATTTACAAAATTTCCAGAATAAACCCATTTTATTTTTGCTATAAGAAAAAATTTGCTAAAAAAAAAAAAAGAAAAAATTTGCTAAAAAACATAAATAAACCAGATGGTATAAATTATAATATAGTAAACTGTCTGCCAATCATACATGGGTAGAATAATGATATTCTATTACATCTGTGGAGTGCTTTACAGTTTACAAATCATTTTACATCCATTATCTTTCATGATCATCACAGCAGCACTGTTAAACAGACAGAATAAGCATATTGTCTTATAGGATTAAAGAAAAATGAGGTTTTAAAGGATCACATATGATGGAATCAAGGCTGGAACTCAGGGCTTCTGACTTCTTGGTCAATGTTTCTCCCCTGCGTAACATCTGTCTCTAGATGGTTGTTACTGTGTGTCGTTTTACAGTAAGGCAAGAAGACCCTGCAGTGTCCTGCCTGCTGCTTGGAATGTTATCCTCAGAGCTTGCTTTCTTTAGAGTGAGGCTTGGAGGCCCATAAAAATGCCAATACTTATTTTTCCATTTAATTTCTATTTTTATCAAAGTGATTCATTAACCTAATTTTAGAAGTCAAATATTCTACAAAGATTTTAATGCAAAATAGAAAGCCCCTGCCCTGAAATTCACCACCCCACTCTACCTAATATTCTTTCTCCCCAGAGGCAACCACTTTCAACCACTGTTTTTTTTGAGCTGCTTCTTATTTTTATTTCTATATTACCAGGTAATCTGTTCTACTGCAATTCCTAGGTTTTTAAAAATTGCTTGAATTAATTTTATTTTTTCTTCCAGTTTTGTTAAGATATAATTGACATACAGCACTATATAAGTTTAAGATATACAGCATAGTGATTTGATTTGCATACACAATAAAGTGATTATCACAATAAGTTTAGTGAACCATCCACCATCTCACACGGATACAAAATTAAAGAAATAGAAAAAAAAAAAAGAAATAGAAAAAAAATTTTTTTTCTTGTGACGAGACTTCTTAGGGTTTACTCTCTTAATACTTTCATATATAACATAGAGCAGTGTTAAGTATTTTTATGATGATGCTGAACAGTACTTCCTTAGTACTTATTAATCTTATGACTGGAATCTGGATTTTTAATTATTAGGTATTATCAATATACTTTCTATTCTTGAAGATGATAATTTAACTGCCTTTTTTCTCTTTACACAGACAATTCCCTTTTCCCCATCCTCTCAATGTACTTACATCATAAGTTTTGGTTAAACGTTAGTATTTCCATTATAATGACTGTGTAAGTATTATTCTCAGCTGAGCCATGTGGTGTACTATGATGTGCTTTCTTGTATTAGTTTTTGTTTCCTCTTGAATTAATAACTGGCTTTTTTTTCATATTTGCTTAGAGTTTTAGGTATCTATCACTGTTTCATCCTCAAACTCTCTACCAAATTATAAATCTTCTCTCAGTTCTCTCCGATTCATCAAATCATCTGTCAATTTCTTTTCTTATATTTGCTTTCTTTTCCTTTCTCCTTTCCTTTCCTTTACATAGAAATGTAATTCCCCTTGGTCTGAATGATTCCAATATGGACTGGTTGCTTTCTAGGCTTGCTGTTATAGCTCTTGTTCTAGGATCTCCCTCCACCATATTCCTGGAAATTTTATTGGATCTCCTGTAATTGTATCTTTTATTTACAGGATCCCATGTCTTCCTCCTTCTTTGTTTCCTCTTCACACTGAGAGCAAATGTATGGGAGGTAAAGTTTTCAAGACCCGATTTGGTTGGTTATAGAATTTTAGGTTGGAAATAAATTCCTTATAATTTTAAGGACATGAATGGTTCCACTGTCATCTTGCTTCTGGTGTTGCTGCCATTTTTGCCTCTGATACCATTTTGCCTCTTTACCCTGTTTATGTGACCTTTTTTAATCAATCTCCTCTGAAAACTTAGGATCTTCTCTTTTCCCCAGTGTTCGGAAATTGTATGACATTTGGTGTGGGTCTTCTTCCTTCCAATGTGCTGAGCTGTTTCTGGATTCTTTTACTTTGGAAACTGAGAGATTTGTTTGAAATACTTCATTGCTGATTTTCTTGTTCTGTATTTCCAAATATCCTTTTATTCAGATACTGGACCTCCTAGACTATTTCTAATTTTTTAATCTTCTCTTTTTTTATATATATGTGTATCCTTTTGTTCTACTTTCTGGGAGATTTTCTCAGCTTTGTCTACCCACCCATCTGTTGACATTTTTTATTTCTGCTATCATATTTTTTAATTTTCAGGAGACTGTTTTAGTTGAGTGTTTCTTTTTAAACACCCTCCAGTTCTTATTTCGTGTACATAATATCTTTCTTTATCTCTCTAAGGATATTACTGATGCATTTTATGAAATTTTCTACCATTCCCTGCACTGTCTCTGTGCTCTTTAAGGTTTTTTAAAAAGGTTATTTTGGTTTTGTGTTTATTTTTCATTGTAAGGGCTTTGCTCATCAGATACTGGTGATCTATGGTTAACCATGCCCAATCAACTAAAAACTAATTGGAGATTTTAGGGCATACGAGCCAGACATGTTGCCTGGTGGGCTTCCCTAGAGGATGATCTGTCTAGGTCATTTCATGGGTGATTCCCTAACAGTATCTGTAAGTCTTTTCTCAGGGGCCACTCAGTTTCACAAGAAGGGAATTCTCCAGTCTCTTCCTGGGGGTGAAGGTGGGGATAGGGACAAAACTGGCTGCTAAGATTTTCTAGAAGCTTAATGGGGGAAGGACTGGGAGGCAGTCTCACCATTTCTATATAGATTTCACTCACTCCACCTGTTCCTGTTTCCAGCACAGAATATCTACCCTCACCTGTGCTGCTTTCCAAACGTCCAGAGCTTCTCAGCCTCATTCATTCCAGACAACAGATCTCCAGTCCTCTCCTTGTTGGAGGAGGGGCAGGCACCCAGGAGAGCAGGACAGCGGAGGGAATCTTAAGACATCCAACGAATCTTCCTGTTTTCAACCCTACCCAGACCCCTCACTTGCAGAAGTGCCTGAGCTTCTAATTTCTGAGTCTTCCTGGGGCTCAGCAGTGAGCCACTGGTCACTTAGGTTTTACTTTCTCAGGTCCACCTAAGTCAATTATTTCCCCTCCATCTGCTTGGTAGATCCAAAGTGCTATTGTCTCCTTTCCAATTCTTTTCTCATTTGTGGTTTTGTTCCTTTTATTCATTTCTCTCTCATTTTTTTTTAACATCTTTATTGGAGTATAATGGCTTTACAATGGTGTGTTAGTTTCTGCTTTATAACAAAGTGAATCAGTTATACATATACATATGTCCCCATATCTCTTCCCTCTTGCGTCTCCCTCCCTCCCACCCTGCCTATCCCAGCGCTCTAGGTGGTCACAAAGCACCGAGCTGATCTCCCTGTGCTATGCGGCTGCTTCCCGCTAGCTATCTATTTTACATTTGGCAGTGTATATATGTCCATGCCACTCTCTCACTTTGTCCCAGCTTCCCCTTCCCCCTCCCCGTGTCCTCAAGTCCATTCTCTAGTAGGTCTGCGTCTTTATTCCCGTCTTGCCCCTAGGTTCTTCATGCACTTTTTTTTTTTTTTAGATTCCATATATGTGCGTTAGCATACAGTCTTTGTTTTTCTCTTTCTGACTTACTTCCCTCTGCATGACAGGCTCTCTCTCAGTTTACTAGGTGCTGGGGAGGGAGCGGGGATGAAAGTGTGCATGGTAAACCCTCCATGTGCAGCAGAAGTCCACACCTCGAAGGCCAGCACTTTAAGGGGTATTCAACCACCTCCTGGTCTTGTGCTACTTCTGGGAGAAGCACTGTGGCTCCGCTCTTCACTGTATCCAGGGCCTGAACTTGGGACCCCGAATTTCCTCATCTTTCAAGAGCAGATAATAGTGCCTGCCTTGTTGGCTGTAGCGAGGATAGCTGGGATGCTATCTGGTTTGTATTTTTAGTTCCTAGCCCTTTGAAAGATATCAATAAATACCAGCTACCTTTTTAAAGATTAAAATTGCTGGTAGGCTGTGTTGGGGGTAGGAGGAAAGCTCACTGGGTTACTGAGGCAGAAGGTAATGCATAGGGAGCTAGAGAAGCCTCTTTTACAAATGCTTTGGTGACAAGCTCTGGACTTTCAAAGGTAATAATAGTAATGAGGATAATTACTATTTACTGAGAATGTGTGTGCATCAATCACCATGCTTTACATGTTATCTCAATGAAACATCACAAGGACCCTAAGAACAGGTACCATTCGTATCTTCATTTGAGAAATGAGCAAGTAGAGGAGTGGAGATGTTAAACCACTTGGTCAATATCGCACCACAAAGATGTGACAGATCTCAGATCAGAACCTGCAATTTGTCTAGAGCTGTTAATACCAAGGCCAGAGCTTCTCAGACTTTAATGTGCTCACACATCACCTGGGGATCTGGTTACAGAGCAGATTCAAGTTGAGTCGGTTTGGCACAGGGCTGAGATTCTGCTTGTCTACCAAGCTCCCAGGTGACCCTGAAGCTACTGGTCCAGGGACTGCCTTTTTACTAGGCTCCCGACTGAGGTGTCTCTATGGCAGCTGTGTCACATGGAAGCTAATTTATTTCTCAGGGTACAAAGGAGCCGATATGAACAGTAATGGTACCCCTCTCACTATCTTCCTCTCCTGTGGGTACTCATGTCCCCGCCATACACATTCCCCAAGAGGCCCAGCATGTCTCCTATGTGCTCACAGCCCTCGCTACTGCTGTGGCTGCAAGATGCTCACTTCTTCCCACCACCTCTGAAGTCCAAGGGTAGCCTTTCACTATTACCACCGCTTCTAGTGCCTTCTCTGAGCATTCCACCTGGAGTTCCAGTTCCAGGTGTTCTGAAACACAGGACCCTCAAGGTGCAGAAAGGCACTGAGTGCCTTCCTACGAGCCCTCAGCAGAGTTGTGCCATGTTTCTTGCAGAAACAGGGAGAAGCCCGTCTCCCACACGAGGTCACGTGGACCCCAGGCAGTAGCACTGAATCTCACAGCTTCCTTATGAAAACAACTCTGTCAGCTGCCACCTGTAGGCTTACTGACCTGGGGAAATAGAACTTCTGTCCTCCTGTACCCCCTCCCCCCTCATTAGCCTCTACCCCCAGCTCTCCTAGAATTCACCACCCTGCAAGCATGTCAACTCAGGCCAGCTTCCCACCTGGGTGGAAGGAGTGATGGTCCATTTAATTTGCTAGACATGCCTAGTTATGCATGAATCTCAGGCTCAGCTAGAACCATGCTCGTGTGTCACGCAAGGCATAATAAAGGAGATTTTGGAGAGGCATCTCAAAAATTCAAGTATATCAGAGGCTCAAGGAAAAGCACTGGAATAATTCTGGGATCTGAGGTCAGAGATGCACCTCCGTACTTAGCTGTGTGACCCTGGGCTTTTCAGGAACCCTCTCTGATTGTTTTCCAAAACTATAACATTATGAGGCAGAGGCTCCAGATGATCTGTAAGCTGTACCTTTCAGTTCTGTCTGAACTTCTGTTGTCTCCTTATAGCACTTAGTGGTTTAGATTAGTCTATAAGAAATTATTCCTGCTCATGAACTGTCTGTTGGACCAATTAGAAATCAGAGCAGTGCTCAGGGGAGAGAGCTCAAAATATAAAATCAAATGACTTGCTTTTGCCACTTATTAGCTCTGTGATGTTAGTCAATTCACTCTTCGTTCTAATTCTCAGTTTTCTCACTATTAAGTGAAGGGGTCGGACCAAATGAACTCATACTATCAATAATATACAGTGGTTTCAAACTGTAGTCTCTTGGGCGGCATTCAGCCCACAAGCATGTTTTGCGTGACCCATGTAACATTAAATAAACTTTGAGTCGGGTTGCCAGCCTTTGAAAATTAGGAGATTTACATAAAAATCTGGTTTCCTGGCTTTCCTTGAAAGATCAGAAAATCAGCAACACGGGTCACTGTTCTTGGAGAGTCACCAGTGGCCTGAACTGCGCTGCAGCTGTCCTTTGAAAGGGCCATGCCACCTCTATATTGTCACAGCCCCTCCTGGGCCCATAGTACTCATTCATATTATCTGCCCGAGTCCTGTAGATGGCTGACTTTGTGATCCCTGGGCAGTAGTTACACTGAATAGCTGGGTAATATCAGGTGAGTACTTATCCTTTTTAAGACGCAGTGTCCAAATTACAGAATGGGGACAATAAATGCTCACATTATTTCACTGACTATATTAATGAGATAAAGCAGAGATCAGCACACTTTTCCGTAAAGGACCAGAGAGTAAATATTTTAAGCTTTGTAGGCCACATAAGATATCCGTTGCATATTGTCCTGTACTTCTTCTTCTTCTTTTTTTTACAATCTTTTAAAAATGTGAACATTCTTAGCTCTCAGGCTGTACAAAAATAGGCCCTGGGTGGATTGGGCCTGTGGCCCGTGTTGCCATTCCCTGAATTAAAGTATGTGAAGTGCTTACAATAATGCCTGGCCAACTGAGTATCAAGAAATGCAGTTCTTGATACTGCAATTTCAGGCCTCTCGTTCCCTGACTCTGGGACATGGGTGGATTCTGCAGTGCCCATCAGAAGTCCCTGTAGCTAGCTGCTCTGATTCTCTTCTGACAATACAGAGGGGGGCAGCGTTCTGCCTGCTGAGACACGTCTTGCTAAACAGAAAGCCCTGCATGGTGTATAAAGAGCTCCAGAGCAGCACGACAAATACAGTGCCACTGTGTCATCACCATGAAATTAAAGCCATTGTTTAAGCCATTTGCTAAACCACGTTCCCATTCCAGTTATTCTGCCTGAAACAATCACCTCTGGAGGAAGAGTTGCAGGCCCTATGAAATCTGACTAGAGGTCCCCTGTTCTCATAGCCTTCCTCCTTTGTTTTGGTCCTTTAACTCCCCTCCTCCCTACCACCCCAAACACCTTGTGCTGTATTAGTTATTATTTAACTTGAATGCCAGGGATGCAGCTTGTGATGAAAGGCACTTGACAAAATAAAACTGCACTGTGTTGTATGACTCTCACACGTGTGGCTTGGCATAATTAAAAAAAGACATGATATTGTTTTCTCATGCAAAGAATGTGATAGCTGAATCTAAAGAAATGCCAGTTATTTTCCACGGTGTCCAAGGAACCGGAGGAGAGCATGCATTGAAATAAAAGGACCAAGGGAGCGCATCAAGAGATTGTCCAAAAGATCCACGTACTTTTGTTTCCTTACTGGTTCTTCACCAAGAAACGGAACAAAATCATATAGGGTGGCATAAGCCAAGCTCCTAGAATGACTTTGACCTCAATTCCTTTGACCTGGGCCAGGTGCATCCTGTTTGTGGGGACTCATCACTCTTCCATTCATTTAGCAGGCACTGCTTGTGTCCCTGCTGGGTGCCAAACCCTGTGCTAAGTGCGAGCAATGGAGAGATGGATAAATCAAGGGCCCTGATATCAAAGAATTTATGGTCTAGGGAGGGAGACAGATAGGTTAAACACATATATAGTATTCACTAGTGCTGTGGTAGCATGAGCCAACACTTAATAAGCACTTACTATGGGCCAGGCATTGTTTTAAGTGCTTTCTATATGAGCAATTCATTTAATCCTCTCAACGATCTGAAGGGTTATATACAATTTTAAGTGTCCATTTTACAGATGGAGAAAGTGAGGCCAGAGGCTACATAGTTCTTAATTCTTTAAGGCCATGTAGCTAATAAGTGGTAGAGCTGTGATTCAAACCCAAGGACACTGACTTCAGGGTCAGAGCCCTTGAAAGACACTAAAACAGCCTCTTGATAAAAGTGCTTGGACCATGTTCTGGGAACACAGTGCCAAAAAGCCCCGAATTCTGCCTTTAGAGGCCAGGGAACACATGAGATAACATCACACTTGCCTGGAAGATTCCCTTCTCAGGGAAGGTGGGCAGGACATTCTAGGCAAAGAAGACACACATGCTTAGAGAATGATATTTGTAACAGGTCCCCAAAAGAGACTATTCAAACCTGTTATGCTTGACTCTTTTTTTAAAAAGCAACACTCAGCATTACCAGCGGTGCCTTGTTCAATATTAGTCTTTCCTGCAATTCTGGAAACTTCAAGAGGGCAGGTCCCTGTCTTGTTGATTACCATATGCCTAATGCCCAGCACAGGCTTAATAAATATATCTTGAGACTAATGAACAAATCTACTCAAGTTTGAACAGTAGGATGAGGATTAAGCTAATATTATATCTACTATGGACAAGGGTTGATGCTCAGCTGTATTTTATACTCATAAAATATAATTTTAAAGTTCTCATTTCACACTGCTTTTTTTTTAGACATGCCCATGGTATTCTTAAAAAGGCTTTAAAATCACCGTTATCATCAAAGCTCCCATTACTATCTGTATCAGTAACATTCTGATACCTGGAGCAATTTTTCAGTGTGCAGAATTCTAAGCATAATGCTGTACTTTACCCATGATAGCCATTAATTAGGTGAAATGAAATGATGTTACAGTTGCATGCAGCACATTTTTAAATGCAAACCCATGTGTGGTGAAAAGTGAAATTTCTTTTTTTTCTCCTGCAGAAGGAAACCATGCCGATGGCCAATGTAGAAGCCTCCCAAGCAGTCAGGCTTTCTTACGGAAACTGGCACGACTGTCTGAAGAAAAGAACTGTTTTGATTTGCTAGTCAAATCAGCAAAGATGTCTAAGGCTGGGGGTAAGAGGGAAAAGATGGGATCCATTTGCCAAGGACTTGGGAATAGGGCTCCAGAAGGTTTAGTGATTTCCTGATTTCCTTCTCAGACCTCTTTGCAAGTATCACACTGAGAGTAGACATGTCTGATAGGTTACTCCTACTCTTACAGATCTCAGAAGAACAGGGACATGTGGTTGTGTGAGTTGAAGGGGAAATCTTTCCATCCATTCTGTTTTTCTAACGTCTCCATGAATCTGTGACTCTTTCCTGATAATTTTTTTCTACCGATAAAAATTTTGATGAGGAACTTATTGTAGAAGAGTGATTCAGATGTTTAAGACAATATTTGACTTTCCCCTGAAATAATTTCCCAAGAGTGGGCCACAGAGAGCTTTTTACCTGCAACCAGGCAGAACAACATGTTAGTATAATTCCTATGCATCTAGTGTAAGCAGTGGAGTGTTGAAATCCCGAAATAGTGTCCATTCCCACCTTCAGGGGGACAACCCTCATAAATGCAGGTGGAAGTTTCCAGCACCTACCTACAAGTGGGCTTCCTCTGGATAATAGTTGATCTTCAGGTTGTTACATACACTCTTGTAGGAAGAAAAGTGGAGATCTTTGGGTTAGCCTGACCTGAGTTCCACTTCTGGCTCTGCCACATAGTAGCCCTATGTCTCTGGGCAGATCCTGAGACTGGCATAGAATGGTGTTCCCTCCCTTTGCTGATGACATGTCCGAATCTGAGAGCGGAACAGAAATGGCAGCAAAAGCTACATGTTCCTTTAGAGATAAAACAAGTTGTGACTTGCCTAACCCTGGAACTGGAAGGACATTTATAGTTGGAAAAAACATATTACCTGGCCCTGCCCTGTGCTCTGAGACAACATGAAACATGAGAACCGTATTTTCTTTTCATTCCACAAATACTTATTTGTGTTTACATTGTTCCAACCAGTGTGCTAAGCTCTAAGGATACCATGGAGAGCAAATGCAGACATGGTCCCTTTGAAGTAGTTTGTATATACATTACTTTCCATACACATTAACTCAATGATGTGAAATTTGCATTGTTGATCACTCCATAGTGCAGATGAAAACGCTGAAGCAGGAGCCAGGAAACCTGAGCTTAAGCAAGGGGTGGAATCAAGAGCTACAGTCAGGTAGCCTGGCTCTACAGCCAGAGCTCTTTACACTTGTACCTGTGGCCTCCTCATTTCTGTACCAGCAATAGCAACACAGATGTCTGTTTCACGTGGGCAATGGACAGAGCACTTTTGCTTACTTGATTCCAATTGTCATACAACACTGCTGTAATATTTGTATTTTTATTATTATTATCTTCATATTTCATTGATGAAATTGACCCAGAACGGTATGGTAGCCTGTCTAGTTGGTTAGTGGCAGAGCCGAGACTAGATTCCAAGACTTGTGATGCCAAGGTCTGTCCGCCAGAGGTCAACTCCCAGTTCAAATATTTCTAAATTTAGAATTCTGAAGCCATATTTTCACTGTTTTAGATTATTTCCATAACCCATGTAAATTAAATTCCTGCTAACAGGCCATTTTGTGGCAAATTCTCAATAATCAGGGAACCAAGGCCCGCAGGCTTGCAAAGTTATTTATGGCTAACTCTGAGGGCTGTTATTACTCAATCTGTGTGTGCTACAGCAAACTGTTTACTCGTGTATGCAAGCTGGCTAGTCCACTATATTTCTCCTCATTCCCCCTCAGCAAAAATGGAGACAGCAGCTTCTAGCATATGGAAGCATTTCTACACCGCTAGATTTTCTGAGGAGGGCGGGGTCGAATGGCGGAAGTGTGATTTGCAACTATGTGTCAGAAGAAATGCATATTTTTGAGTGAGGCTGATTGGACCAGGTTCCAGGTGGCAAAAGTTGTCTCCAGAAAAGAGTTTTTCTCTCCACTTTACCCACAATTCACCTTTTGTGAAAATAAGTGCTTTCTGAATCTGCTTACAATGTGTAAGAGCACAAAATCCAGGAAATCCTGGCTTTTTGTTTCTTCTGCTAACGCTGATGTTCTCTGAGAGGCTCAGGTTTCTGCCGGCTGCTTCTGAACACGGTGCAAACAGGGAGCTCAGAGCTCCCTGCAAGTTCAGCAGCTGCATGCGTGACCACACTACAATTTTTTTCTTAAGCAAATTAAATTACTACATGTGTAAGTACTGTCTGAAGAGATGGTACCTTTAAACTTAGAATGCCCAACATGATAATTTTATGAATAAACCTCTACATAATACATTATTCTATTCTCAAACTAACAAAAGGCTTACAAAGCTGCAAAGGGCATGACAAGATGACACATATTTTTAATGTTCTAAGAAATATCCATTTTTCTCCTTCAAACAATGCTTTTTTTCCCCTTTATTTGGGTTGAAAATTTTTACGGCACTGGTCTAAAGCATCAGCTAACGACCTCTCCACTGTATAGGTCCTTCGCTACCTAATTTGCTATTTAGAAACCTATATAGGGCTTCCCTGGTGGCGCAGTGGTTGAGAATCTGCCTGCCAATGCAGGGCACACGGGTTCGAACCCTGGTCTGGGAAGATCCCACATTCCACGGAGCAACTAGGCCCGTGAGCCACAATTACTGAGCCTGCGCGTCTGGAGCCTGTGCTCCGCAACGAGAGGCCGCGATAGTGAGAGGCCCGTGCACCGCGATGAAGAGTGGCCCCCACTTGCCGCAACTAGAGAAAGCCCTCGCACAGAAACGAAGACCCAACACAGCCATAAATAAATAAATAAATAATTAAAAAAAAAAAAAAAAAGAAAAGAAACCAGAGGAGTCATCTGCATGACTTATAAGAACTTGTGGAATATTCTAAACCAAGGGGTTTGACTCTTTTTCTCCTGCTTTGTCATTTTCACAGTCCCCTAAGAGTAACTAAATTTGTGGCCCTCCACCTAGTTCTCCAAGAGCTCCAACAGACAGACATCCTCTCATGTGGTCCCCATAGCATCCCTGGGATAGCATCCCTGTCTTACAGGTGAGAAAACCAAGGATCAGAGAGACTAGGTAACTTCTCTTAGGTTACACAGCCAGGGAGTGATTTGAATTCAGTTCGGTCAGGCTCTTCAGCAGATTTTTCACCTCCTCGCTGGAGGTGTGTGGGTACATAGGGAGCTCTTCCCAGGGTTTGGAGGAAAGAGCACTGGACCAGGAGTCAAGGGACAGAGAGGTTTGATCTGACTTGGCTGTGGGCCCCGAGGAGGTCATAGACCCCTGGGAACCCCGGTCCCACAATTATAGAGCAAGGGGGCTGCCCTGGGTGCCATCCATAATGTTTCCCCTTCTCTGATACCCTGTGGGTCCTGTACCTTCAAGACTCTATACCTCTAGGGAGTGACGCTAAAGGTCTTTCATTTTGATTTTTACATTTTATTTACTGCCTTTCGAGTATGTCATATAAGGCAAATTCATAAATACTTAAGGATAATAACACTATTTCTTAAATGACTCAGAAGGAGGCAGGGATTGAATGTTTTCTTAAATCTGACATCACCCTTGAAATGTTCACATGTATATCTTATTCCCCAATATGACTTAACTCCTTAATGGCAAAGTTGATGGAACTGACATGATTGTCCTTCCTCCCTGCAAGTATCCCAAACCCCTTTTTCCACCTTGGGCACTAGTACAGTGCCTCCCTAGTAGCTACTCAATAAAGAGCAGCTGTTTTGCTTTTGTTATTTTTATATTCGTATTTAATTACTAATTCCTAATGGCCACAGGATTTCTAAACATTAAAGAAATATTAATAATTAATGCCTGTCATATAAAATAACTTTTTATGATAACATATCGGATCACTATTTTCACCTGTGCAAGCCATACTCAGATAAGAATGCAGATCAATTAAAAACAGGGCCACCTTCTAGAAAGATCTGAAGAGTTTCCAATGTAAAGGGCACTGAATGCTGTGAATAAGGGTATGCCTGATTTTCTAGGATACTTCTGACTTCCTGCAATTTTACTTTTCTCAATAAAGGCAAATCATTAAATGTACGACAGGATGTGATTCTACCTTTATACCACTGTCAGATTTTTCATACATATAAATTCATACAAATCCTTTTTCAGGCCGTGTCTTCTGATTTTAGTTTGTAGAAATTAGGTCCCTACAGGGACCCTTGAGAAGCCTGTTGGGTAGACGGGCACATGCACAATCCTCTGCTGTATAATGTGGCAGCCAAAAGACAAATACTGCAGATCAATTCATTTCCAAAGCACCCAAGTGATGGGTGTTCAGCGTGTACAAAGTTTTGTATTATTCACAATAACCATGCCTGCTGATTATATTAATTATTCATATTATTATTAAACTCTCATTATCCCCAGTTTATAGGCAAAGAAAGTAAAGTTCAAAGCTGCACTGCTGAGAACTGGCAGAGCAGAGTCAGATGGTGATCTTCGGAGCCCAAAGCCCACGTTCTTTCCACCACCACCTAACCGGGCTCAGGGGCCCCCGACTTCCTCCTCTATGCAGAATCCACTGGCTCCAGAGCTCCCAGCTAGCAACCATTGCCTTCAAATGACACGGGAAAATCGAGTTGGTCAGATGTGACCCAGAGCAAAGATCTAATTCAGAATCATTTAGTTTCATATCTGCCACCTGAGACCACAGCCACATTCCTCCAGTGGCGGGGCCTTGACCGAAGAGCATACTTTTGTAGACACACAGCAAGATTCTCTCAGACTCACTTTTTAGGACCAGCATTTATGGAGGCCCTGCTGACAAACGGCTTCCCAGCAACTAACATTTAAACATCACACTTGGTACACGACAGTAGGAACACGCATGCCTACTTACTCAAAATTCCCGTTCTCTGGTTTTTCCTCAGATCCCCACTTGCTGTTCCGCCCTGTGGCTGCATCCCCAGAACCACTGAGCAAGTCTCAAAAGCAAATGCTCAACTTGTTCTAATGATGCAAGAGGTAGAAAGAGACTCTTGAAGTCCTAGCTAGCTGATAAAATTCATGGGACTCATCCTTTGCCACAGCTCACGCTTGATTTTTATGTTAAAAACAAACTCAAAAATGCTGAAAGTGAGTATCTGATCTCTGAAAGAGAAAGCACTTCTAAGGATAATAAAGGGAAGAAGTCACAATGAAAGATATCAGTAGATTGACTACATAAGACTTAAATGGCTGCATGTCAGAAAAATTCATTAAAAAATAAAAGGCAAATAACACTGAGGAAATATTTTTAATAGAGTGACAAAGGTTTAATATCCTTAATAGAGATGGATCTTTTATGAGTTTATGAGAAAAAAAATCAGTAGAAAAATGGACAAGGGTCATGAAAGGATAATTCATAGAAGAGTAAAAACAAAAGGCTAATAAACATGAAAAAGAGTTTCGTCTCACTAATAATCAAAGAAATGTAAATTAAAACAATATTAAAGGACTAGTTTTTGTGTATCAACATGTCAAAGGTGAAGAAGAAAAATAATTCCCAATGTTTGTAAGCATGTGGGAAATGCTTTTACTTTTTTTCAGTTTGATACACACACACTTGCCCCTCATTATTGTTTTACATCGCATTTCTTTGACTATAAAAAGTTTTTAAAATGTCAGTGTTCTTTGACCCGTTAATTTCAATTCTAGCAATCTATCTGAAGGAAATAATGCCAAAGATGAGAATAGGAATTATGACTGTTTATCACAGCACTGCTTACATTAACCAAAATTGGGGAAGAGGGGGATCTAAATGCCCATGAAAGAGGGCTGGTTAAATAAATTATGGTACCTGTATTACTATGCAGGCACAAAAATTGTTATAAACAAACAGCTGTAATGACATTAGAAAAGGCTCTTGACATGCATATCATACATATGCACATACACACACAATTACACAAGCAGTAATCTCACTGCTTAAAATGTTCCCTACACACAAATGCACCCAAGGAGGAAGGAAAGTCTTAAGTGTGCAACAGTCATCATTTCTGCGTGGAGGAAATATAGTATTGTGGGTATCTTATTTTCTTCTTTATGTTTAACTAACATTTTCTATAAGGAACATGTATTGCTTTTATAATCAGAAAAAAAAATCCTCCAAAATATGTTATTAACAAATCAGAAAAGAAAACTTGTAGGCAGCCTGTATTGGAGGCCCCGCCAGGAAAGTCTAAACACAGACCCCGGTCCCCAAGAGCTCCACCCACAGAGCCCATCAGAGAGCAGCTGCTGAGTCAGACTCTGGGGCATTGGCAGGGGTATGAACCTCCTACAACTAAGCTTTAACCCAGAGCTAAAGTCAGGACAAGCCAGCCAGAGCACGCCTGTTTATTATCATCACACCATGGAAGTGGTAATGTGCAAAATACATTCTGATACCTTCTTAAAAGTAGGGTACAATGCCAGTGAGATATTTGCTACCACAAAGGTGAAATAGTATTAGTTACTATTTAATGTGATGGGTAGAAATATGTTATACTGAAAAAGCACCATTACTTATTATAAAATTCCTTTTAAAATATTAAAAATTTTTACTTAAAAGTAATATACGTACATCATGGAAAATTAGAAAATACAGAAAAGTGGAGCAAAGAAAGAAAATTATATTTCTACCATGCAAAGATGACCACCATTCAAATTTTGTTGTATTTCTGCCCTTAAGAATGGTATTTTTAATCTTATTGATTTGTTTCTACTCTTACTTTTCCCACCTCATAATTGAGATCACAGTATATTTTGTTTTTAAGAAAATAACTTGTAAAGTAACCAGTTGCCCCTTTCTCTTTTGCATGGGAGGAAAGCTCATCAGAAGTTTAAGGGAATTGTAATTCATTGAGTGTGTGCATGAGAGAGAGAGACAGAGAGAGAGAGAAATACTGTTTCCATGCCCATGATGGAAGAAGAAGCCCATACTAGAGGTTCGCAGGACAAAATTGACAAGCAAAGACTATTGCAAGTAAATTTGAAAACACGTAATAGTGGTATTTTCATTTCCTAACTTGGATCAGTATATTTTACAAGACTTTGGAACTTTTTTCAGTCTCCTTTTGGAAATGAGGGCTTCAGTTTCAGAATGTTCATGAATTCATATACTCAGGCCTGAAATGAGGCCTGGAATCTAAATAGTAGTTTGAGGTTCTGAAGGCATTATATTGTATCCATTTCTATGCCAATAAAAATAAGAACGGGCCAATCATGGTCTTTATTTTCAAGGGATTTGTGGTTCTTGTTTGAATCATCAAATACTTTGTCAGACGTGCTTGGGTCTGTAACTGCCATACACACAATCATAACCTGTAGAGTCATGTCAGCCAAAGACGGTTCACCCTTAAATTTCACTGCTCTCCGGCAAGGAGAGTCCGTTCCTGAATAAGCGTTTGGGGGTGATGTTTGCAGCACAGTTAAAGCCTTGAGAAATGTCTAATACTTGAATAAAATCCAGATAATATTTTCAGTTATCTCCATCCATCACTTCAGAAAACAACAAGTGAAGAAGTCAATGAAAGAAGAGAGGAACTGAGAAGCTTTCATGTGAAGAAAACAGGACCCAAGTATCAGGAAAATTATGTTAAAAAAGATATAGAGTATTTTTGTTCTTTGATCTTTATTTTTTTAATTATGGATTTGAATAATAAATACTAACATAATAACTGGTACCATTTATCAAGTGCCTCAAGCACTGTGTAAAAGCTCTTTCGTAGATATTATAACATTTAATTCTCCAGCAGCCCTTGGTTGTTACCCCTATTTCACAGATGGTAAAACCGATGCACAGCGGAAAAGATGGAATTTGGATATAATGTTTTTTGGTTTTTGGTTTTTGGTTTTTGGCAGTGGATGTTGTAATGCAGTCATTCAGTTGTATAGATCATGAAGTTATAAAGGGATCATTTTGGTCTCTGATAATAATTAGCTGAGGGCTTCCCTGGTGGCACAGTGGTTGAGAATCTGCCTGCTAATGCAGGGAACACGGGTTCGAGCCCTGGTCTGGGAAGATCCCACATGCCACGGAGCAACTAAGCCCGTGAGCCACAACTACTGAGCCTGCGCATCTGGAGCCTGTGCTCCGCAACGAGAGGCCGTGACGGTGAGAGGCCCGCGCACCGCGATGAAGAGTGGCCCCCGCTTGCCTCAACTAGAGGAAGCCCTCGCACAGAAACGAAGACCCAACACAGCCAAATAAATAAATAATAATTAAAGTGCTAATAATTAAAAAAATAATTAGCTGAGATTTATTATTATTATTTATTATTATTTTAATTAATTAATTTATTTATTTATTTTTGGCTGTGTTGGGTCTTCGTTTCTGTGCGAGGGCTTTCTCTGGTTGTGGCAAGCGGGGGCCACTCTTCATCGCGGTGCGCGGGCCTCTCACTATCGCGGCCTCTCTTGTTGGGAGCACAGGCTCCAGACGCGCAGGCTCAGTAGTTGTGGCTCACGGGCCTAGTTGCTCCGTGGCATGTGGGATCTTCCCAGACCAGGGCTCGAACCCATGTGCCCTGCATTGGCAGGCAGATTCTCAACCACTGCGCCACCAGGGAAGCCCCAAGATTTATTATTTATTTTTACAACCATCCCCATAAGTGTTTCAGCAATAAGATACTTTGTTAAAATGAGTTGTTTTCTTTATCCATTTTTGTAACGTCAAGAGCTGACATGTATCCAATGTGACAGGCACTGCTTCAATGTTTGGCAGGCATTACTACCTTTCATCCTCACTGCAACTCCACTCTGGGGGATTGGGGGGAAACTAACTAGCAAAACCATTTTTCAAATGAAGAAACTGAAGCATAGGAAAGTTCACTGACCTGCCTAAAGACACACAGCTAATAAGCGACAGAACCAAAATTTGTACCCCTAGCAGTCCAGGCCCCATCTACATTCACTGCATTATCGTTTCTACTAATCAATAAGACCTTCTCATCATAGAATCACAGGATTGACAGCAGGAAGACATCTTAAGGGGCTCCTTATAACAAAGAACACAGACAAAGGAACAGGAACCCATAGAGATCAGTCATTTGCCCTGGGTCACACAGCAGAGGAGTGAGTGGCAGAGCAGGCTGTCTGGCTCCCAATTCAGCCTCTTAAAACTAATTTCATTATCATCTGATACAGGATTTACAGTCACAAATAGGAGTTTTGCTGGTAGCTTCTTGGCTATCAATCTTTGATCTTTTGAAAGTTCTATCTAATTGCCTTGACTTCTGACTCTTATTCAGTCCTTCATGTCAAAGACCTTCGGCAATAGTGCGATGAGAAATGCTTGGCAAAGGGACAGGTGCCCTGGCTGTTCCTATGCCCCCCTTCATCCCCTTGTCCAAGGCCCAGAGGTTTACAGACCCACAGATGCCACTTAGGATCACCAAGCACATGCTTCTACTGATGGTTCACAACCCTTGAGCCACTAAGACAAGGTGGAGCTCCTATTCGCTCACATTTTAGACAGCTCTTGTCTCCTCTCCTGCCACATGCTTTATGGCTTCCCAACTCCCCCGGGGGGGCCACCCCATCTGTGACAGGGACTCAGTGCTCAGATCCCCGAGGTTGGAGCCCGCGAACAGGACAACTAGAGATGGATCTAGACTTCAGAGCTCTCTTTGTAGTGCGGTCTTGAGTATCGCTGCTAATAACCGAAGTCCGACCACCACATCTGGGACACTGCATGGCCTGCATCATTTCATGGCCCCTCGGGTGCTTCTCCAGGTGAAGAAGAGTAGCAATAAACAGCAGCTTGACCTTTCTGCTCAGCCTCCTTGCCTGTGCTTACGGACATCTCTGCCTCTCTTAGAGCTTGCTAGAATTGGCTGGAGAACAGTCCTTGACTCAAGTAACTGAAAAATATACTTAACACTGCATTGATTTTCCATATAATTTTATAAGCACAAACATTCTCTTTCATTTCCTGACAAACAACTCTATTCCCCAAAGTGTCCAATAAAAATCAGTAACTTGCACATCACTATCTTCATCAGTGGCTGTTGTTTGGAGTTTGCCACCAAGGCCAAGGTCTTTCTCCAGCCGCCTCCACCTTCTGCCACCCCTCCTCCCAAACCAAAGTGGGGGGTAGTGGTGGGAAGCGCTATATAGATCTCTCTGACTCCGTTCAAAGCCCTTTATGGGAGAATACATAAGTTTCAAGCAATCCTTCACAGATAAAGGAAACCAGGGGTGGAGATGAAGGGTGTCACAGGAAACAATACAGCACTGACCCCTCAACTCTTGAGATGCATAGATATGCAGGGCACCTCCCCACACCATCTCAGGTCTGGCTGTGAGGCTGTGATCAAGGACATTTCTTCCAGGTGCCTGTGCACACCTGAGATGACTAATTCAATAACTGATAAACGTCTGAGGCTAAACGGGCACCCTGACCTCCAGTGGCAGGTATTACTCTAAGGTTGCATCATAAGACAAGCAATGACAGAGTGAGAATTGAAGTGGGAAGTCGTGTTCCTAGGAATCTTTATGGTGGCCTCTCCCCCAAGCACCAGAACTTGGTGCTCCGCTTTACGTGCCATTCCTAACTTCCAGGAGAGCCTTTCCTCCCAACCAACCTCACCTCTCTTTGAAACAGCAACCCAGGCTGAATGTGGCAGCAAAGGAACAAAGAGGAAGGTGTTGATTCTCACCCAGAAGTCTTGTTTCCACAAGGTCCTTCAGAAGCACGATCCTCAGGACACAGAGCACGGGGGTGGGGGGGGGGGGGTTTGCCAAGGGGACCTGAAATACCGGTTTGCCACAATCCTGAATGAATCGACTCCCAGGGCCAAGAGAGGAGAAGGTATCAGTCACTGAGAACCCACTGTAGCTCTGATTCTGAAGTGGAAAAAAAAAAAAAGAAGCAAAGAAAAGCATCGCTCAGCGATGGGCAGGCAAGGGAGTTAAGACACTGGGCTCTTTGGCGAGAGATGAGGCAGCTCTTTCAAATCCTGATGGAGTCAGGACCTCAGGGCTGCCTGCGTCAGGAAGTGCTCAGTGTTCAGGTGTGTTTTTTCCCCCTCCCTCTTTCCCTGAGCCCTGACACTGGGGAGTGTGGAATGGCTCAACCTGTTGTAATTGAACATGTGAGTTGCTGCTTGTTGCAAAGCTATTGCAGCAGCCTCTTCATTAAAGGAGGCTGTTTTGGATGCTGAGAATTAATTTCCTTTTCTATGGTTGCTGGCTTGTACTCTAGGCTGGGGGTGGAGTGGGGTGCTGGGATGGAGTGTGGTGCTGGGATGGAGTGTGGGGAGCAGGGCAAAGGGAACCCTGGGCAAAAGGGGGACTGGCTGTGCTGTGATGCTTCCTGGAGCAGTTACTTACTGTTCCCACTGGCTGCATCCAGTGGGCTCCTGATGACCACCTTGGTGTCCAGTTCTTAGGAGATGTGGCAGCTGCTACAAGGGACTCCCAGCAAAGGGATATTCTATGCACAGTTGGGCCCTAACCCTTAATCCCACCCTCAGACCTATAGCCTTGAACGCTGCCTCCTGGAATCTCAACTGACCCTCTGAATCATAGGTTTTCTGATCACCAGCACACTCAAGGGGGTGGGATGGTCCTGGGGGAAAGAGGGAAGGCATTCATTCACCCATTTGTTGGTTTATTCTCTCATTCATTCATTCCTGCATGCATGCATTCAACAGTTCATTCATGTATTCATTCATTCACTCCTCCTTGTATAAATTCATTTATGTATTCCTGTATTCATTCGCTCTTATATGTTCAGTCGTCTATTTAATATTCATTCATTCGTGAATGAATTGAATTCATTGACTATGAATGCACTATGCACTATTGAATCATTAATTCACACATTCATTGACATTTATTCATTCACCTATTAATCCATTCATCAATGGATTAATTAATGCACTCCATCAAGGTGCATGCATGCATTTTTGGGTATGTACAGCATTCACTTTTTCTTACGTGTGCTTAATCCTACACCCATCCATTCATTTATTCATTCAATCATTTCCAAATTCATTTATTCAGAAATATGCTCTCCATTAATTTATATGTTCATTTATTTATGAATTCATTTATTTAACTCTCCATCCATTGAACACACATCCTAAGTGCCTACTACATGCTTGGCAGTGTGGGGGGAAGTGAGAGGAAAAAGACAGAATCAGGCACCCCTCTTGGCTTCAAAGAGTCAAGGAGAGTAGACAAAGCTACGAGGAACCATAACACAAGAAGTGATGGATGCTAAAAGAGTGGGGTGGAGGAAGGTCAGGGAAAGATAGGAGGTCTCAGGGGCCCCTGGGCTGGGGGGCAGCTTGGAACATTGGAAAGACCACTGGGCTGGGATTCAGTCGCATTGACTTGGACTTGAATCTTGCTATGCCATCCAGTGTAGCTTTACCCCAGTTAATGAACCTCTCTGAATCTCAGTTTTCTTACTTGTAAAGTAGGGAGGAGGCAGGTGTACCTCACCACGTGGTTGGCAAGACTAAATGAGGTAGTTGATATCAGGTGCCTCACACAGTTTTACAAATGTGCTCAGTAAATAATTATTTTCTTCCTCCTCTACATTTTTTTCAAACTTTTGTCAGCAAGTTTATATTTCCCTTCTCCGGGAGGTGGGGAGAGGCGGAAGAAGAGCTTTAGCTCACACAGGGAGCTGGTCTGAGGGCTGAAAGCCAGTGTTAATCCTGAGAGGTTTCTAGACCTTCCCTAGGGCCCCTGAGAAAGGCTGAGTGAAACTCTCAAATACTCTTTCAAATGTAAAACCTGTCCCATGAATCGGCCAAAGGAATCTATTAACATAGGATTTGCACAAACCCTCTTCATTGGGTGAAAGGGGACGTAGGATTTTATTGAGAACCCGTGAGATTTGGGGCTGGGTGCCAGCTGCGGAGGGGTCTGAGAGGTGGGGTGCTGGGTGTACCCCTGTAGGTCTGTGGTCCAGGGGGATGGGAGGGAGCTACATTTCCGGAGCAATCCACTGTCTTGTTGAGACCTTGTGTAGATGTTGTCTGTACCTTATCTGGCTTGTTTCTGAAAGTGGCCTCATAAGCCACATGTTATTACAAATGAGGAAACGAAAAGGCTCAGCAGTTTGCTCAAGGTCACACAATTAATAGGTGGTAGAAGCAGAATTTAAATGCAGGTCTATCTGATTCCAAAACCTCAGGCTGTATCCGCTGTAACGTGTTCCTCCCTGAAGATTTCCACCCTCTGTGGACATTTTTTAAACATCCATCTAATTGGGGTATGAATGGCTATTGCCCAAAGATTCCTTACTAACATTTCTAACTGACACTTGAAATGTGACCAGAAATAGGCCACACCTTCAAAGGGAGTAAATGAGAATTTTTATTTTAGAGCCATACACAATATGTGTACATAGTATATCTTGTTTTCACTTAAAAAATATTTTTAGCTGTGAGGAAATAAAAATATCATGCCGAACACAAAAGGTTTCATGGTTTCCCATTCTGCTCCAAGGTAGGGGGTCCGGGTCTGTGGCTGTCTTGGCAGTACTGGTTGCATAGCCCAGGCTTGCAGGGGAAAATGAAGAATGTGGAGGGTTCAGAGGTGCTCTTCCAGACATGTGAGCACAGGTACGGCAGGGGCACAGAGCAGTCAGAATCCTGGGTCACAATCGAGGAGGGCCAGTGTTCTGGGCTGAATTGTGTCCGCCACCGTTCACATGTTGCAGCCCTCATGCCCAGGACCTCAGAACGTGACTGTATTTGGAGACAGGGCCTTTATAGAGGTAATTAAGTGAAAATGGGTCCTGACCCAATCTGACTGGTGTCCTTTTAAGAAGAGGAGATCAGGACATACAGGGAGATGGCAGGGGCACGCCCAGAAGGATGACCATGTGAAGAGGCAGCAAGAGGACGGCTGCCTGCAAGCCAAGCAGGGGGGCCTCAGAAGAATCCAACCCTGTTGACACCTTGAACTTGGACTTCTAACCTCCAGAACTGTGAGAAAATAGTCTTCTGATGTTTCAGCCTGTGCTTTTTGTTATTTGTTACAGCAGCCCTTGCAAACTAGTATATCCAAGGAGCATCTGTGTTTGGGGGGATTAGGAACAGCTGTTATTCGTAATGAGTAGGGAAGTTCTTCGGTATTTTCACAATTACTGCAACCATTCTGGGGCATACCTCTGAGTCCTCAGGAACCATAGTGGTATAGATCAGGAAGAGGGCCTTAGATGGGGAGACCCTGATTATTGGTCAGAAGAGACATTCCAAGTTGCTAGAGACCCAGTGTCACTGGGAGAGAGAGGGGTGTGAGGTGTGAGCCCTGGCTCCCCCCACGGAGGGTTCCCGGAAGGCTCAGATTTCGCGAGTGAAGGAATTATGAAGGCACGATTTCCTGACAAAGGCGTAGGATTGAGAACACGTGTCTAGTTTTATTCCCTTGGACAATGCACTACAGTTTTTGTAAAAGGCGTAATCTGATGAAGACAGAGAAGGAAAAAAAGGTAACAGCAGCATGTGAGCAGCTGGAAAGCAGGGGAAAAAGAGGCTGGAGGGAGCCTGACCCCAAGTCAGTGGTGGGGAGACCTGCCAGTTGGCGTGACCCCCGGCCGAACCCATAAACAGCCCAGGGATGGGCAGCTCAGGGACTTCTGGACCTGGGGGGAGGGGAGCAGTGAGACCCCCCAGACCCCCTCCCTTGCTTCACATTTCCTGGAGGTTGTCCCTCCACCACCTGGCAGAGATGCAGATTTATTTTCTGGAGAGAAAGCATGTTCAACAGAGTTTCTCTGAACTGAAGGACAACAGGTAGGTTGAGGCAGAGCCCTATACCGAACATAAAGATGTGGAGGGCATCTCTGCACAAGGCAGGTCAAGGCCATCCCCCCTGCCAGCTCTCAGCGCCAGGCTGCTATAATTACCAAACAACACAGATCTATTATTTTACAGTTCTGGAGGTCAGAAGTGTGCAGTTGGTTTCAGACTAAACTATGGTCAAGGTGGCAGTAGGGCTGTGTTCCTTCTGGATGCCCAAGGGGAGATTCTGTTTCCCTGCCTTTCCAGCTTCTAGAAGCTGCCCACAGTCCTTGGCCCATAGCCCCTTATCACTCTGACCTCTTCTTCCATAGTCATATCTCCTCTTTTGATTCTGACCCTTTTCCTCCTTATTATAAGGATCATTATGATAAGAGTGGGCCCACTGGATAATACAGGTTAATCTCCCCATCTCAAGATCCTTAATTTGATGACAACTGCAAAGTTCCCTTTGACGTGTAAGGTAACATACTCGCAGGTTCTGAGGATTAGCACTTGGACATCTTTGGGGGACCATTAGTGTGCCAACCACCCACGGCACTGGAAGTATCTTCTCTGGAGAATCTCACTAGTTCCAAGAAGAAAGAAGTAGAAGGACTGATGATAGGGGTTCCCAACCCATGGCTCAGCCAGCTCTCCCTGCGGCGGCTTTCACACTGGCAAACCCCACCTGCACGTCCAGCCAGCCTTTTATCTCCAGTTCTTAGATACTGCCGGACAGCTGAGGAGAGCCTCTAGCATAAAAGATGGAGACCAAAAGAAACAGAGAAAAAGGGCTTGGAGGAGATGGAGTCCATGGAGGGAGTAGAAAACATGAGAAAAAAAACTTTCAGGGAAATTGCCCTCATTAGGAGAAAGATAAAGTTGAGGAGATCTCCTGGGAAGTAGAGCAAAAACAAAACCAAAAAAATCTCAAGGAAATGGAAAGTATGAGAGAAAAGATAAGTAAATTAGAGAAGACAGGAGGTTCCATATCTAAATAATAGGAATTCACAAAGAGAAATCACAGGAAATGAGTAAGGACATCATCAATAAAATAATTCAAGAATATTTCCCAGGATTGAAGGACATGAGTTTTCCGATTTAAAGGCCCACTGAGTGCCTAGAAGAGTGGATGAAAGCACATTTGCTCGAGGCAAATCACTGTGGGATTTCACAACACTGGGGACAAAGAGATCTTACAACTTTCCAGAGACAAGTGAGAACCAGACAAGGGATGAGGGATGTGAAGGTCTTTGCTTTGCTCAATGGCAGCTCTGGGAACTGAAGACAGAGGAGCAACGCCTTCCAAATTCTGAAGGAGTTACTTCCAACACAGAACTCTACGTGAGAGTGTGGGATAAAGACATTGTTAAATACTCAAGACTTCAAAGCATTTTCCCCTCCCACGTATCTTGTCTCAGAAAGCTAATGGAGGATGTCTTCCCCCCAAACAAGGAAGTAACCAAGAAAAAGGAAAAGATGCGAAACTGGAAATAGGGGATCCAATAGAGGAGACAGGAGAAGGGGGAGGCCAGGAAGGCAGCAGTGTGTCAGCCGTAGAGGAGGACAGTCCAGACTAGAGGAGGTTACAAGGTCCAGGAGAGAATCTGCATCCTGCTCTCAGCCCCGCCTGGCCAGGGGCATGTAAGGAGCTATCTCCCTACCAGTAGATGAGTCTAGAGTTAGTTCTACTGCCAAAGACCCCTGGCAATGGTTTTCCAGGGTGAGCCCACACCTATGTGGCCTCATTCTCTCAGCCTTTCTCCATTTTCCAGCTCCCTCTTTACTGCTCTGCCTCAGTTTACCCTCCAGCATTCTAGGTCCCTGATGCCCCACACCCTACACATTTGACTGGGATCCTGCCTCCCTGACAGCTTTCCCAGTTTTTGCCAGGCTTTTCCTTGGGGAAGGTCTGGAGGCTGCTTCCTGGGCTCCCAGCCGTGTCTGGGCAGCTTACTGGGGACTGAGGTGTTGCTACTTGGGGCTGGCGCCGCATAGGCTCATCCACCTGCTTGCCAAGGAACAACCCACCTATCCTGACACCCTCTGGCTAATGCACGCTGGACTGGACTCTCCCCTTCCCTCAAGATTATCCTCTAAAAACAAGTCTCCCCACTCATACTCTGCACCGTCAAGGGCTCTTCCTTCATCCCGTGATCCAGCGTGCTGACAGGTGTGTGAGCAGGGAATAACACAGCCCAGGATGTTTGGTGCCAGAGCCTCTCAATGTAGAACACCACTGCCTTTTAGGCTTGGTATCCTCCCCCTGCTGGCTCCAAAACCAGGACCCGAAGATGAGGCTAAGCGAGCACATGAAGAGACTCAGTCCATTGTTGCCTGGCTATGCCTTCACCCTTTGCCCCCTACCAAAAAGTACATTTGAACACAGAGAGTGATAGTGATTTTTGTTATAGGGGTAAACTTGGATCTACTCTAATTTTAAAAAGCAAATCATTAGCAAATATCAATCGGATGGTGTTATGAGCTATCATTAGTAAAAGTTGCTTATGCATACTTCACTGCAGATCATGACGTACTAGTGTAAATAGTGGTCAATCACTGATTTCTCAGAAAGAGGCCAAACTCTCTTCCTCCTCTATTCCATGGTTTTCCCAGAAAGACACCCATCACTTGGAGAAAGGGTGGGGGGTCATAGAATGGTATTCAAAAGTGCTAGCGGAAATCAGTTTCAAGGAACATTCATTGCACACTAGCCATGCACCAGACATTGAGCTACAGGCTTTAAAATACTCCATCTGATTAAATCAGGGAGACGGTAGCACCCAGAATTCTTATTATGAATTATAGCCACCCATAAACTGGGCATCATGCAAAAGTCCCTTGGTCACCCCTCCTTTTCTGCACCTGTAAAATGGGAATGACATTTTCCAGCCCAGCCTACTCTACGAGGCAAGGACCTTATCACCCTGCAGGAACCCTAAAGTGTCTCACAAGTATTGCTGCTGAAATGATTCTTCCTCATGAAACAGCACTTCACAGGTTTGAAAGCATTTCATATCGATTATGTATTTTATCCTCCCAACATTCCAGGGAGGTAGGCTGGGATTAGAACTTTTCTAGTATTTTGGTCAGTGCCATCAGAAAGGGGAAAGTATGGTGTTGACCCAGTGTCATCAGGATTTGGAATCTACCAGGTATGACTTGAGTTTTTTCAGTGTAAATTTTATTATTTAAAAAGTGTTCTACATAAGGATACTAACACATGAGTAGGGTTGTTCTGTTCTCTTTGGCAGACCACGGGCTCCCTACCAAGGACTGTGTCTCACTCAGCTCAGTGTCCCCAGAGATGAATCTAGCACCTGGAAAAGAAGACGGCTCAGGTGTGCCCCTGAATTAATGAATGAATGGATTCCCATCCATTTCGATACAGGAGATTGCCCTGGCGGCCAGAAAGTGCCATCACAGCCATCTGAGACTGGGCTGCCTCCCAATGTAATGAATACAAGATAAGAAGTTCCCAGAATAAAAACTGGAATTGTAAACTGGGAAGGGAATAGATTAAAATATATATGTAATTTAAACATATGAACATATGTTGTATTTAATTAAGATCAACAATAAGCAAATGAGAAGCTGTGTCTATGTTGACAACTCAGTTCTTACCATAATTTTTGATGGACTTATATTTCCTCATTATGAGTCTTGAGATATTAAAGGGGCTTTTTAAAGGGAGCGAAATCCTGAGAATTTGCAAGTAAAACAATAAACACAGCACAATTTTCCACTTAACGAAATTTAAATGATATCATTTTTACTTAACCAACTAAAGAGGAATCAGCTGCATTAATTAAGTGCTCAAACATGGAATGACCAATAGCAGCGTCAACAGACCCTTCCCCTACACTGCTGGTCATAACGGGCCTTTCAGCTGATTGACATTAGTGAGCATATAGCAAACAACAGCAAATTTCACTAAGGCCTGGAGGCTAAAGTAATTGTGCTCTGGACTTTTGGTCAGAAGATGTAAATAAAGAATCATTATTTTCACAAAAGTAAATTCTTTCCTGGACCAAATATTTTTCTCATCTATTAAACGGCAATGAATATAATTCAACACTACTGACAGTGAGGAGTTGCTCATTGAACAAAAGTTTTTGTGGAATCGGCTTGATGACCTTGAACAAGTTATTTATTGTCTCTCAATTTCTGTTTCCTCACCTGTAAAATGAGAATAATAATAATAATAATAATAATAATAATAATATCTGCTTACATGGGGAGCTCTGAGGGTTATGAATTTACAGAAAATGATCGGCAGACTTCTGTCATGTATTGTGTTGAGCAAATGTGGATATTATTTTTGTTATTCCCCTCCAAATTAAAAACAAATTCTAAAGCTTTTCCTATTGTTCAAAATTTTGGGGTTTCTTCTTTGGGAATAGCATGCAGGGGTCTCATTTCTAAGCCTCTCACAGAAACCTTCAGGTCTGCTACTCTTCTTCCAGCACAACCTCAAGGAGAAGTTACTGTCTTCACTTAGCCTTTCAGCACATTCACTAGATTTGGCCTCAAATGACTCAAGATTAGTTTTAAATTTCAACTGGAAAGGCCAAAGACTTGCCCTGACTGAGAAGCCTAGAACCAATGTTTTATTGACAACTTGGGGGTAGGGGGGACAGAGGAAGTACTTTCTAGAAGAAAGCTCTCCTTATCACTGGCTTTTATTTGACCCTTTGACAACTTTAGAAAAGCTAATTTTTTGCGTGTTTATTTTGTCTGTTTAGTCATACAGTAAATTTCTGCAGGGAGAAAAAGAATGGTAGTGAAAGATGTTAGAAGGTTGGAGACATGGAAAAGACACACTCTTTTTGATATTTGACATCTGATATTTGCATTTCAGGAATCAGATTTGGGAGAGTGGAGATACACAGATCTCCCGGGGAAAGGACAAGGAATACTCATGTTTCCCCTAGTCTGGAACAGGGTCTCCAGTGATCTTAACAGTCTGTTTTTGTAGTTTTGAAGCAGCCTTCGAATTAGACATGGGCTGTATGCTGGAAAGGAAGCTGGAAGGGGGCTGGAAGCCAGAAAGTTCTAGCCCTGTGTCTGCCCTCCTGTGGTGTGGTCTTTGAGCACATGTGTTCCCCTCTTTGGATGTCAGTTGAATTATATTTGTAAAATAGTGAGGTCCTTCATGCCCATCCTTTTCACCACCAAGGACCCTCTTTTCCTTATTTTCCCCACGGGACTCTATGCTTTGCTAGACTTTGCCTACTAAACAAACAAGATTGAGAAGGTGATTGATAAGGAGCTTGTGCAAGAGCAACTGGAGGCAGACAGATGACCTGGGAGGCAAATTAGCCTTTGGAGGGCAATTCTGTCCCAACGGCCGAGATAATCCCGATAATAATTCTAGCTGCACTGACTGCAATCATTTATTAGGAGCTTACCATGGGCCAGACACTCTCTACACATTATCTTATTTAACTCATACCACAAAGTAGGAGAAAGCTGACATTATTTCTCCATTTTACAGGTGAGGAAATTGAGGCTTAGGAGTTCGGTAGCTTGCCTGAAGTTACACAGCTAGTGAGGGTCAGAGGAGTGGCTCAGCTCAGGTCTAACTCCACAGTCTAAGCCCTTAACCACTAGACTCAACTGCCTCTCAGTTTCAATAGAATAACGTTGCCTGTGTAGGGCTTAGGTTCCCAAGTCAAGAAATATGCAGAACAGGGAGATCAGCTCGGTGCTTTGTGTCCACCTAGAGGGATGGGATAGGGAGGGTGGGAGGGAGACGCAAGAGGGAGGAGATATGGGGATGTATGTATATGTATAGCTGATTCACTTTGTTATACAGCAGAAACGAACACAACATTGTAAAGCAATTATACTCCAATAAAGGTGTTAAAAAAATATGCGGAAAGCCACATGGAGTTATCATTGCCCCTAAAGTCCCCTAAAGGCATAAGTGTGGCAAGATGCTCACACTACAACTTAGGCCAAATATGGAAGAATTGAACCCACTTCAGGTCTGCTCTGGGCACACCTTGTTAGCAGAAGGGTGGGCAGAACTGCTGCCTTATTTAAAATCTTTATAGACATTTCTCCAAAGAAGACATGCAGGTGGCCAATAGGCATATGAAAAGATGCACAACATTGCAAATTATTAGAGAAATGCAAATCAAAACTACAATGAGGTTTCAGAATGGCCATGATTAAAAAGTCTACAAATAATAAATGCTGGAGAGGGTATGGAGAAAAGGGAACCCTCCTACATTGTTGGTGGGAATGTAAATTGGTGCAGCCACTATGGAAAACAGTATGGATGTTCCTTAAAAAACTAAAAATAGAGTTACCATATGATTCAGCAATCCCACTCTTGGGCATATATATGGAGAAAACTCTAATTCAAAAAGACACATGCACCCCAATTTTAATAGTAATACTATTTACAAGTGCCAAGACATGGAAGCAACCTGAATGTCCATCGACAGATGAATGGATAAAGATGTGGTATGTATACACACACACACACACACACACACACACACACACACACACACACACACACACACACACACAGTGGAATACTACTCAGCCATAAAAAAGAATGAAATAAATCCCATTTGCAGCAACATGGATGGACCTGGAGATTATCATACTAACTGAAGTAAGTCAAACAGAGAAAGGCAAATAGCATATGATATCACTTATATGTGGAATCTAAAATATGATACAAATGAACTTATTTACAAAACAGAAATAGACACACAGAGGTAGGAAACAAACTTATGATTACCAAAGGGGAAGGTGGGGGTGGGGGAGGGATAAATTAGGAATTTGGGATTAGCAGATACAAACTACTATATATAAAATAGATAAACAACAAGGTCCTACTTTATAGCACAGGGAACTATATTTAATATATTGTAATAACCTATAATAGAAAAGAATCCGGAAAAGAACATATGTATATATATAATATATTATATATACACATATATATATAGCTGAATCACTTTGCTGTACACCAGAATAACACATTGTAAATCAACTTCAATTAAAAAAACCTTTATATTATATATTATTTTTCCTTTCCACTTTTTTTTCCTCCTCCTTTTCTTTATTGAAACAGAATGTTAACAATAGTCCATGTAGGGTGGTAGGATTTTTTTGGCCTACCACACTGTTTAAGTTAAATGACTGCACGCTGGGATGACACACTATTAGAAGTATGTGCCACGTAAAGCTCCTACGAGCTCCATGTGCCCCTTGAGGGTAGGTCCTGGGATATTTCATCAATGGATCCTCAGAACCCAACACAGTGTTTATAGTAGGTGCTCAATAAATGATGGTTGCATAAATAAATGAATGAACTGACAGAATGGAAACTTCTAGTGATGATCTCCCTGATGTTCCTTTTTTCCTTGTTTTTTTTTTCCCCCCTCTTTTGAAGACCAGCCATTGACATCAACCAACATTAACTACTGTTAACATTATGTTTTACATACACATTCTTTCTTGAGAAGTGCTGTGCTAGGTCACTGAGATAGCCACCAGGGAGACAAAGACTTGTACTTAGGGCTCCAAGAAATAATCCAGTCCAGTCTGGTCCAATTCAGCCTGGCCCTTAGGCCATGCTCCGGTGCTCAAGAACAGGACTATATCCATTCTGGAAGCATACGTTCTGCTTGTTTAACAATCAGCCTTAACTGTGTATCGCCATGCTTTAATGCCACCTTGGAAAACTCTACTTCTAGGAGTTTCCTCAGTCAACAAGAAACATCTCTCCTGAGAAGGGACAGAGAGATGTCCTGGCTTCCAGTTCTGACTCCACACTTCTCTGGGACCTTTGGCAAGTTACTTGACCACTCTAAGTCTTATTTGTGCAAAGGAGACAATAATAATAATACCTATTTCATAGGGTTGGTGTAAGGATTTGATAAAATGAGATGTAGAAAATGCCAGCTATGCCACTGATTACTCCAGTCTTCATGATGGAAGGGAACTTAGGGTCCGTCTGTCTCTCCACCAGATGGAGATGCCCTCTTTCTAATCTTCCTGGTAAGTGTTGGTTTGGCCTGTGCCTTTTCACTTACACTGATGGGGGCACCCTGCCTGGTGCACAGGTGGATTGTGGGTAACCACTGGTCCAGCAGTGCTCAATCCTTTTCACTGACATGCATGAAAAATCCCCAGTGAGGGTAGGAGTAATTACAGCAGTGGTGGCAGCAGTAATAACGATGATGAAAGTTAACGTTTATTGAGTCTCTGCTGTGCTCTGTACATATTAAGTGCATCATCTCCCTTCATCCTCCTGACGATCCATAGGGTACGGACCAAATTTATGTTTATTTTTAAGATGAGGAAACTGAAGCTCAAAGAGGTTAAGAAATTTGCTCAAAGCCCCAAGGTCAGTACGTGGTAGAGACGGGATTAAAACCCAGATCTACTGAATTTCAGAGCTTGTAACCTCAGTTCCCGGGGTTTCACCTACCCTCACACAGAGGCCAGGCAGGGCATTTAGATGGTGTCCCAGACCAGCAGGTAAGACTGGGGTGAATTGCAAACCACTTGCCCTATTTAAATGGGGTGGTTGCTTGTCTGCTTCACCTCACGATGCTGGGGTGGTGGGTGGAGGGAGTACAGATACAGAATTGTCAGATCTTTTCCTTTTTGCAATAAATCCCAAGAATTTGGATATTTTAATGTGGTACATCATGATTTCAGATGTTACCTCAAATTTTCAGAAATTGCTTATGACCTACGTAGCTTCTAACTATTGTCATTGCCCTTTAAATGCACATTGAAGCTAATGTCCTGAGGACTGTTACTCTGTCCCCTTCTCTCCCACGCAAGTTCTGCCATCGTAATGGAAGTGAGAGAGGGGACCTACTTGCCCAGAAAGCCCTGCATCTACTCTGATTTTCTGTTATGCAGACATTAGTCCTGAATGTTGGAGCTTTAACCATTACTTGTGGCTGGTTGAGAGGCTAAGTGCTGGGGTTGAGGATGGGCTGGGGGTTAGGGTCAGAGGGGGATGGAAGGGGAAGGTAGGGGATGGATCGGGGGCGGGGGGATGAGGGTAGTGGCCCGTACAAGGTAGCAGTTCTTCAATTGCATACAAAGGCGGGAGGGGATGAAGGGAATCCTGGTGGTTTACGTGACCCCAGTAGCCACCAGGGATCTGCTGTGGGAGAGCGATCTAACCCTTTCTCCAAAATCTCAAGGCAAAATAAATTTCACAACCTCTTGGAGGAGGACCATCTCTTGGTCCGAGCCCAGCCTCCAGGCACTTTCCCAATCCTGCTTGCTGAGCAGTTTAACCTCGTGTCCACTCCTGGAATAATTAAAATAACTGTAAATGTGTTATTTATAGATTGACTTAAACCTTTCCTTTTTCCACAAAAGGAAACTGAGGGGTCTAATTTGCACAGCAAGGACCACATACTGAAGAGCTTTCACAGGATTTCATCATTTAACCCTGACAACACCCTTGTTTTACACAGGCAGAGACTGAGGGTCAGAGAGGTTATGTGACTTGCCCAGGTCACTTAGTGAGTAAATGCCAGAGCTGGAAATTCTAAAGTGGCCCCCTGACTTTGTCACTGATGCGCGATTTCTTGTACTCCGCTCTGATGGAGTGAGGATTGAGCCCTGCCCCCCAGCATGATCAATAGCATCGGTCCCATACCAGGAACAGAACAACTGCAATCTTAACAGCCCTACTCTCACATCCCCCTGTTCTTATACAGCTCTCTGAAGGCAGGAATTTCTAGAAACACAATGTCACTGAGGATATATTCATACCCCACACAAACATTCAGTCCTCTGCCCCATGTCTCATAAACACTACGTCAGTGGCCTTCCTGGGCTACCAAGTTTGATTGTTGCACTCACTGATTTTAGAGTTTCTTGATTTATGTTTTATATAACTTTTCCCTGTAATACTTGAAGATAAGATGGATTTTGGATATGCTTTTAAGATATCAGTGTAAAGGATTTTTTTTTTTTTTTTTTTTGCTGCTTATGTTTTATTTTGCCTCAACTTTCTTGAGTTATCTACAGAACAAAGTTTCTTCTTTTCAAATTAAAAAATGTATATAGATCTCCCTGGAATTTATGTTTTTTATACTTTCAAAATTCTTAGAGCTTCTTACAAATGCATGTTATAGTAGAACTATCTTAAGAAAAGAAGATGAAGCCAGATCTAGGTATATGGTTGCTTACGGAGTTGACCCTTGAACAACATGGGTTTGAACGATGTGGATCCACTTATATGCAGGGTTTTTTTTTTTTCAGTAGTGAAGACCACAGTACTACATGATCTGTGGTTGGCTGAATCCACAGAAGCAGAGCTGCGGATACGGAAGGAGCAACTGCGTTAGTGAAGGAACCTCGGAAAGGGCAGAACCGTGTATATGGAGGGCCGACTCTAAGTTATATGTGGATTTTCAACTGTGCGGAGGGTTGGCGCCTCTGACCCCTGTGTTGTTCAACGGTTAAGTGTGTATGGTCTTTAACAACTTTTTTAAAAGTATGCATAAATCACATGTGATGCCTTTGATGGAGTTTTCCAGTAATGCCTGGCTGGTAGAAAGACTGGGATCCTGGAGGTATCACAAAACTTCATATTTAATTCTAAATGGTTCCTATTTTACAGCTGTGCAAATTGAGGTCCATCAAAATTAAATGACTTGTTTCAGGTGACATAGCAAGCTTTTTAGTCAAAAGCTGACTCAACTGTGAAACTGGGCTAGATGAGATGTCAGGGCCACCGCTAGGTACGGAGAAGAATGGCTTTCCTTTTAAACCACCTACTGCTCTCCCAATGTGGGTTGTGTTTCTGGCAATTTCCATCCTTAAAGAGGAAGGGTCCTACAGCATGTAATCTTACTTTTGGGGGTAAGAATGGGATGGGGTCTAAATCTCAGCATTTTTGAACTTGGCTAGAGGTCACAAGGTCTCCTTCAACATTTTCCTCAGGAGGGCATATGTCCCTTATGCAAATAAGACTCTTTGTCTCCTCTGTTTCCTGGTAAAAGTGTCTCATAAGGCAATCAGTCATTCGCACACTAGTATGTTTTAATCCTCTCTAAAGAGGTAACTCTTTGAGGTTAAGACTCTGAAGGGGTAGAGGTAGGAGGTGGGGGAAAGTAATGCTTTGCTCTCTCATCTTCGTGCTGTGAAATCCTATTGATCTTTCAAGATCCTATGATTTGATTTGATTCAGTAAGTCAAATGTCATTTCTTCCAGAAAACCTTCCTTGATCTCTCTTGTTAGAGAGATTGCTCCCTTTCTGCTGCTTCAATTCATAACACCCTTTCTCATGTTCTGGCCTGGTGCTTCTCATAATCTCTTCCATACATTTAATTATTTGTGGGTTCATCTTATATTCCTTATATTTCTTCCACGACAGTGAGCCCCTTGAGGGCAGGGATACTTTTACTTCCTTGCCCCCATCTGTTGCCTAGTTTGGAAAAGGTAAGGTTATCTTCTGGTATCTTAAAGCCGTGAAACCACTTAGAAGTCAGATGCAAGGTGTTTATGTTCAGTTTTGCACAGGCTTCCTTAGCTCCTGGGTCATCTCTCTACAACAAAGTTTGCACACTTGAAAAGGAGCCTTCAATCTCCTCTCCACTCTCGTAGCCTTGAGTCTCGTGGTCTCGTAGTCTGCACCATTGGTGCAGAACCAATGGTCCCCACTCAGTGTGTGCTGCCTGCCCAGCTGGTTTGAGATAATGCAGGGCAGATTCCTAGCTTCACGACCTTAAACAAGTTACATCATCTCTCTCTTCAGTTTCTCCTTTTATAAAACAGGCATAATACTTGCCTCTTAAGGCCTTTGTTCTGAGGATTGGGGATATTACATCTGCAGTACTTAACATGATGCTTTGCACATAGTAATCTCAACAAATAGTAGCAATTATTATTTTTTCAATGAGGTAAAGAACAAAAAAATTCTTAGGACAGTGTCTGGCATATAGTAAGGGCTGTGTGTAAGCTGTTATTTTTATTCTTGTCTTAGGAAAGCAGTAAAATGTAGCTATAAAGAGAAAGAGCTTTGGAATCTGTTTTGGGTCAAATCCCTGTTTGCTAATTGCTAGCTGTGGTATCTTGGAAAAATTACGTAACATTTCCAAGATCCGGTTCCTCCTGCCTAAAATGGGGGATTTTGCTATCTTATAGATTTGCTGCAATGATTCATAGGGGGACAAAAAGGATTTCAAAAGTCGTGGCAGATTGCATTTACCAAAGCCGTGAATAGATAGCCGTGAACTTTGGATTCATTGGTTATGCGGCAACAGTTACCAGAACAGAGTTCCAATAAAGCGCTAGTAACATAGTAGAGACCAGATAAAAGAAGCAACAGTATGTGTTATTAGAGCAGTTATTAGAATTATGACTATCTCATGAGGGTAGTCCACCCAAGAACCCCTACTGTGCCCCCCAGCTGCCAGGAGAACTCGGCCCCTCAGGTTTTTCTGCCCCGCCCACCAGCCTCTCAGCCAATGAGAACCCAGCCTGTAAGCCTCCCTCTCCCCGCCCCCTCCTCCTGGTCGTTGGGGCCGCAGAGCTGGAGCAGGTGCTCGAAGCGGTTTTATCGGCGTCCTGGGTCAAAACTGCGGGAGTGTTGGGAGCGCTTCTTCCTTGTTTGGGCACAGCTGCGTGCCCTGCCCGGCGAGGGGGCAGCGAGTGCTCCAGCTGCTTTTGTGTAGGGCTGGCCGGCCTCGCCTGGGTGAGGACAGCCTCGTTAATCTCCCGTCCTCTGCCGCTGTGACACGGTGACTGGACAGGGGTCAGCTTCATTGGACACATTCTTTGTTGCAGTTAAGCCAAGCCCTTCAGCTCTTAGAATTGGTTTAAGCTTGATTAACTCGTGAGGAAAAGGAACATTTACATTTGGGGGACTGGAGAATAAGGTATTTAAGCTGCTCTCTTAAAAATAAATGCTTTCCATCTTGCTACTTTCAAAGCCTGATGCTCTCTGGCTTGCTCACTCTCTCTCTCTCTCTCCTCTTCCCTCCCTCCCCTCATACCCTTCTACCCCTTTACTCCCTTCTACTCCTTTTGCTCTCAAACTGGCTTTCTCTCTCCTTTCCTCCTCTCTAGTGTTTGCGCTCTTTTCCCCTCCCCCTCCTCGCTCTCTGTTCTCTCCCATCTCTTCCCGGTCTGTCTCTCCCTGCGTGTCTCTGGTTTTTCTGTCTCTGCCTGGCTCCTTCCAAACTTGAGGTGCCACTTTTCAGCACCTTTGCTCCTGAGTGGCAAATATGTGCAGCTGTCTTTGAAGCTGACACCAGTGTAGTCCCTAGAAGGTTACAGAGGGAAGCTGGGATTCTGGAACTTCCGCATTTAGCTCTGCTTAGAGGCCGAGCTTTCTTGGTGGAGAATGTGCCCAGCAATGTGTTGCACATCTCATGAGCCAAATATTCCTTTGTCAGCAGAGGGTTACTGCAAGCCGCCCTGGGGTTGGTGGCCCATCCATCAAGGCTCACTGGGATGTTTCCCAGGCTGTCCTTAGGGGACAGTCACAAGGCAGTGAACAAGGTGGAGATCTGAGGATGGTTAGGCCTCTCTCTGAAGGCTGAGGGAACAGCATTGGACTTGGGGAAAAAGATCTCTGGCCCCCATCAGCTGTGGGATCTCCGGCCAGTCACTTTACCTCTCTGAGCCTGTTCTCACCCATAAAATGGGTTAATGGCAGTTATTCTGCCTTCCTCAAGGAGCTATTAGGGGGCTCCCACGAGCTAATGAATGAGAATACATTTTGGAAAGTATAAAATGCTGTACAAATTTAAATGCTTTTTATTATTGTTGTTATCATGATCATAATTTTTATCTTCCACTAATGCTCATCTTACAACTCATCAGTGTTAAGAAGAATATGCTCTAAGTGGAATGAAATCTTGTTTCTCTCTCGTGCATGAATTTAAGGTGTACTTGTGGGAAATCAGTATTACTGTGTCAAGAGACCTTTATCAAGCCCCCTGGTTCTGCCCCACCCGGCTCCTTTAAGCCTGGCGGGCCCTCCCCTACAAATGAGGCTGGAAAAGCCGGAGTTGGTCCTGCAGGGGACCCACCCCCTTTGTCCCACCCTTGCTCCCCACAGCCTGCTTCATTCCTGCATCTGCCTAGTGTCTCGTAAGCCCGGCACCCGTCCTTGTTCCTGAGACAGAGCAGCTTCTCCGAGGGTAACTCAGTGCACCCCAGTGTACCTCCATCTAGGTATTCGCTTGGCCCTTCCTTTCCCCTAAGCCCGCTTTCCCCCATCCTCAGCCTCAGTCTCTTGGGCTCCCCCTTGTGGCAGGTCCTGACCAGGCCCACTTTACTGACCCTCCAGGAGGTCCTATAGCCCAAGAAGCCATAAATCACCCGTTTGGGGAACTGTGGCTCCTCTGACCTGCAGATTTCTACATCCGTGCAGGCTGCTGAGACCACTGGCCCCAGGTGCCTTTGGGAGGAGCAGGGGTGGCTCCAGGGAGAGGCCTCCATCTCACCGCCTGTGCTCGATTTGGCAAGCTGCTTTGTCAGTAAAACCAGTCACCATAACCTTGTTCCCACCTGACTCAGTGTTCTCGTCAATTCTCAAACCTGCATCAGACTCGTAACTCTTGAAAGATGAGGAGGGGCTTACAAGGTGGCACAGGAAAAAGAGAGGGGTGCATTCAGCAGAGTTTGGCTGCATTCACCGCTGGGCCTCACCCTGGGTGTGGGGGCCGCTCATCCAGCCCTGAAGCTCTGCTTCTCCTGTGGCACTTTGCCCCTTCTTGCTCCTCTCTGGGCCTCTGTCCCCTCTCTGAATCCTGGGGTAGGCTTCCACTTGGTTTCTCAATCCCAACCCCACTTTGGCTCCCAAACCTACTCTCCAAGGAGCTATTGTTGCATTTTACAGATGAGAAAACAGAGGTCCAGGATATTAAATGACTTCTCTGAGGGCTGAGAGCTCTTGGAGTGGTGGAGCCAGAGGGTGACCTAAAGTCATGCTCATTCCATTACAATAGACTGCCTCCTCTTTGGTTTTACAAAAAAAATGATAGAGGCTTGGCCTCTGCCCTCAAGGAGCTTAGGGCCTAATGGAACAGCTAGGCACATAAACAAATACCTACTACAAACCAGGACAATAGGGAGATAATGGAGATATTTACCCATATCTCTGAAAATACAAAAGAGCTAGTTACTAATTTTGGTTGAAAAGCTGTTGGTGGTGATGGTGGTGTGGTGGTGGTGGTAGTGGTGGTGGTGGGGTGTGTGTGTGTGTGTGTGTGTGTGTGTGTGTGTGTGTGTGTAGTACAACTTTTAGAAGAGGGGGCTGGGGCTTCCCTGGTGGCGCAGTGGTTGAGAATCTGCCTGCCAATGCAGGGGACACGGGTTCGAGCCCTGGTCTGGGAGGATCCCACATGCCGTGGAGCAACTGGGCCCGTGAGCCACAACTACTGAGCCTGAGCGTCTGGAGCCTCTGCTCCACAACAAGAGAGGCTGCGATAGTGAGAGGCCCGCGCACCACGATGAAGAGTGGCCCCCACTCGCCGCAACTGGAGAAAGCCCTCACACAGAAACGAAGACCCAACACAGCCAAAAATAAACATAATAAATAAATAATAAATAAAAATTAAAAAAAAAAAAAAAGAAGAGGGGGCTGTTGTGAAGCAATTTTGGCAGTGTTTTCCAGAGGTCAGAAACTCCAGAGAGCAAATATATACAAAGCTTGGGTGCTGCCACTTCCACAGCCCTGCCTGGGGCAGACATCATTAATCAATCCTTCCTCAGGAACCCAGGCATGTCTTCAGAATCCTTTGCAACAAAGTATCCAGGTGGCTTTACCTTTTAATTGAGGCTGGCAGGCAAGAGAGCATTTTTGGCTATTCTGGAGTATTAGACAAAATGAGCATTTTCTAGAAGAAGAAACAGGCTCAGAGAAGAGTGACTTCTCTAGTTCGCTATTGTGCAAGAACACCTGAAATCCCAGCAGGATCTGCTTCTCTGAGTGATTTTTCTTATCTCGTGTACATCAAGGAACTAACATTTAATGACTTCTTGCTAGGTGGCACCTTCTGTGACATGAACAGGGAATATTACCTGTGTTACCTCTCATTCTCACAGCTATCTGTGAGGTAGTCAGGATTATTGCCATTTTACAGAAGACAAAACTGAGGTTGAGAAATATAAATGACTTGTTCAAGGTCACACAGCCAGGAAGCTGTGGAACCGACACGTGTATTCAGGTCTGTCTCACTCCAAAGCCTATTTATTGTTTTCTTCTAAATTTATTACAAAATGTTTAAAATTTCAAAAAGGTTTCAATAGTGACAATACATGCCCTTATCACTATTCCCCACTTAGGACATGAAACAAAGCCTGTTTTATTTTTGCAGAATACCATATGACCCTTCACAACACATAAAAAAGGGGATTTAATAAAGTAATTGAGCAATGTTGAACATTTCTCAATGAAGCCTGCTTTTAGTGGAGTTTTAAAACGAATTTTCTTTATAAATTGAAATCATGTCTTTGGATAGTTCAGAAACTGCAGCCAGGGAAGTCTGCAATTTGCAGACCTGCTCGTCTGAAGGGTAATTTAATGCCACCGACATGGATCTCTATTTCTCTTTTTTACCTTTAATCAATTTTAACAAGCCAGATGGTCATTGCAAATGGGTCCTCTAGCATCTCCCTTTTCTAACTCTGCTGCTCTCGGGGATTTATTTAAATGTGGTTCCTGGCAACAATCTAATACCTTCCTATTCTCTCCTGTTCCTGGCTGCTGTGTGGGTCACTCCATAACTATGTCTTCCCCAGCCTCCCAATTGGAATTAACCTTTCCTGATATACTCTACAATCTCCCCCAGCACACAGTAACTCCAGTAAAACAGACCTATACCTTGTGTTACTTATTTATATGTGTGATTTCCCCATTAGACCCTACCTTGCTCATCTATAGTCAATGCAACAGTAATTATCATAACTGCTAATGCTTTGCAGTTTCCAAGTACTTTTCCTAGTCATAATATTATTTAATACCTACAATATCTCTGAGGTATTTTTAAAATATATTCAATTTTACAGATATGACCGTGGAGCCTCAGAGAGGTGAGGCAACTTGCCCCAAATCACAGAGCTAGCTAGCTGTAAGGTTTAGGAGCAAATTTAGCGTTCCTTCCCTGTAACTAGAATATTGAGTATTCTACATATAATTTTAAAAACTGAGATTTATCAAACTCTCACTCGTCAATTCTCTTATTCTATAAATATTTATGGAGCCCTCATGTACCAGGAATTATGCTGGGTTCTAGGGACACAGTAGTCAAAAAGACAAAGAAAGTCTTTGTTTCATGGGGCTTGCAATGTAGTAGAGAGATAGTAAACAAGTAATCAAATAAATAAACAAAACATGGTAGGCTGAATTATGCACCCCCCCCCAAAGATGCCCACATCCTAGTCCCCCAAACCAAACCTGTGGATGTTAGCTTACATGACAAAAAGGACTTTGCAGATGGGATTAAGTTAAGGATTTTGAGTTGGGGGATTAACCAGGTTTACCTGGGTGGATGGACCCAATGTAATAATAAGAGTCCTTAGGAAAGGGAGGTTGTAGGCTCAGAGTCAGAGAAGATGTGATGACTAAAACAGAGGTCGGACTAATGCGATTAAAGGTGGAAGAGCTCCACAAGCCAAGAAATGAGGCAGCTTCTAGAAGCTGGAAAAGATAAGGAAACATTTTCCCTCAGAGCCTCCAGAAGGAACGCAGTCCCACTGACCCATTTTAGACTTCAGACTTCCAGAACTATAAGAAAATAAATCTCTGTTGCTTTAAGCCATTAAAATTGTGGTACTGTGTTACAGCAGCAATAGGAAACTAATACTCAGGGTAATTACAGATTGTGGTCAAAGCTATGAAAGAAACATCTTGATGATGTAACAACTGGGGAAGGACTCTCTGAGGAGAGGATGAAAGTGGACCAGCCCAAGGAAGAGCATTCCAGGCAGAGGGAACGGCAGGTGCAAAGGCCCAGAGGAGGCAATATGATGAAGATCAAACACAGACCAGTGAGGCTAGACATCAGTGAAGGATGGAGAGTTAGGCTGGAGTCAGATCATACCAGGCCTATCAGGCCATGGTAAAGGGATTGGATTTTGGACTACAAGAAATGGGAAGCCCTTGAAGGATTTCAACCAGGAGAGAGGTAAACTGCCATTGCATTGTCTAAGGTTCCCAGAAGGACAAAGACCCTTCCTTGGGGCGGAGGAAAACTTAAACTCAGTCAAGACCAACCCATCCTCCAAATTAGTCCTCCTGTGCTCTACCAGGTTCTGAGAATGGGTCCAGTCTTCATTAGGAAGCACGGGGTTTTCTTTGTGCCAACCTGGCACTCCAGTTCTGTCAGGGGCAGATGCCCCGATGTGAACCATGGGCAGCAGACATCGCTGTAAGCTTGGGTGTGATTTATTACAGTGAGGGAGGGCTTACGTGCAACGTGGAGGGGAACTTAGCATTACTGAGCTTAGAAATGCCCCTGTCAAGGGGCAGAACTTATCATTTGAAGTACGTATATAATTATTTTGCTTCTGTCTTTAGACTGTAAGCTCTGTGAAGTCGGGGACCATCTGGACATTTATCCCTGTGTTTTCAGTGCTTATTCGCAGTAGGTACTTGACAGGCACTTGTGAAAACATGGATGACTGGAAGAAAAGGGCACCAATAATTTAGCTCAGCTTTTGTAGGAAACAGGAACTTGAAGGGTACTAATAAGCAGTAAAATACAAACATCAAAACAACCTACATTTGGTTCTGCTGAAATGCTTGTTTTGAAAGTAGGAATTTGTTCTAATGCAACTTATATGAGGGAACAATGTAAGCATACCTACTTTCCCCAGTGAAAAACACTAAATGAATGCCCAAATCCCAGCTGAATGGAGCCATATAAGACGCAAAATGCACACACGCATACGCATCAAACACCTGCCAGTTACCTTAGTTCACTGCCTGTGGTATGAGCCACAAGCATCCACATCTGGGTTCCAAATCTCTGTCCAGTTTCAGACAATTCTTCACAATAACTCAAGGTTCTGATGTCCGCCTCCACAAGCAAACCCCAGGTCTTTTTCAAGGTAAAGGGCTATCTATATTTATTGTAATATTTATGCATTTAACCATTCAATATATTTAAAACTGTGCTGCCATTTTTAGTAAGTTTCCATTTTTTCTTTTTTTAAACTGTGTCATTGGTGAAGCTTTTGAATGTTGTGGCTTTAACTCCATTTCTACCACAAACCGGGGTTTTTTAATGCATGATTTTGGATAGCACAGTGATTTTCAGAACACATATGTGGTGTTATAGCAGAACTGACTGTACTTTCTTCTTGCAACACCAAGCAAACAAGAAAACACACACAGTGATTAGCAAGATGTTAAAATCAAACCACTGAGCACTAGGAATGATTCATAATGTCCGTCTGGTGTATAGAACACTCCTCATTATTTATTTATTCATTTTTCATCTATCCTTCCATCCAGTTATTTAGTCTAAAGATGTTTATCAAATGCCTATTATGTGTCACGTCCTGAAATAAACCCTGGTGATATAGCAGAGAACAAAATTAGAGTTTTAGGAAGTCTTAGCATTGGTAGAAAATAATAATGTATAAATAAAAAATGATGATAGCTGCAATGGTCCAAATGTTTATGCACCGCCCCCCCCCCCCATTTCCAAATTCATGCGTTGCAATCCTAACCCCAAGCGTGATGTTATTTGGAAGTAGGGCTTTTGGGAGGTGATTAGGTCATGAGGGTGGAGCCTTCATGAATGGGATTAGTGCCCTTATAAAGGAGACCCTGAAGAACCCCCTTCTCCCTTCAGTCATGTGAGGACACAGTGAGAAGATGACCATTTATGAACCAGGAAGCAGTACCTTAAAAGACACCAAATCTATCAGCACCTTAGTCTTGGACTTCCCAGCCTCCAGAAACATGAGAAATAAATTTCTGTTGCTATAAGCCACCCAGTCTATGGTACTTTGTTGTGGCAGCCCGAGCTGACTTAAACAATAGTAAATTCTATTGTAGGCTTACTATGTTCCAGGCACCATAATCTGCAGTTTAAATACATTTTACTTAATCTTTTTAGTACTTGGTAGTCATTGGTAGGTGTTACCAATAAGTGGGGTAGGCATTATTATTCTCCCCGTTTTCCAGATGAGGTTACTGAGGCTTAGCAGTAAGTGGTAGAGCCAGCATTTACACCCAGGCAGTCTGACTCCAGAGCCTGTGCTCTTGAATGATACCGTTGACATCTGTCTACCCCACCTCTGCTTGATTATCTCCAGTGGTGCGGAACACCCTGCCTCTCAAAGCAGCCTGTTCCGTCTTTGGCAGGATATCAAAGGGGTGAAAACTACTTTAACAGCTGACACTAAAGTTCACTGTAGGGGAGAATTGAATCTGTTTAAGAAAATACATCAGGAAGCCACCACCCTTGGGGGTGCAGAGGAAGATGAGGGATAGTCTGAAACGACGCTAAGTTATACTGTTTTACTTAAGACTTTAATAGGAAATTGTGGGTTGGGGCAGAGCACAGGAAGATGAAGAAAACGTTCCGTGCAACCTGGCATAGCACCAGTGCCCATGGGGAACAGTGGCCAGTGAGGGGTTCTTGTGGGTGGGTGGCTACAGGTTTTCAAAGGCTAGGGAGGCAAATGTTTTCATTTACATAGTTTGCCTTGCTGCAGATGTAAATACCCTTCCCCTCTCCCAGACCTCCATACAGTCTGGGGCACACCTGGGGGAAGATCAAAGCTGATGGATCAGGTGCCAGACTGGGCTGGAACAGAGCACACCTGGGTAGGAAGGGCCCCCTGTACGTGCCCACTAAGTGATCGCCAGTCACTCCTGCTCTTCCTCTGTTAGCTCAGGGACTCGAGAGCCACTGGAGGAAATCAGAACCAGCTGTGCAGTGAACACCCAAGTTCCCGGGAATTTGCAGACATCCGGGGAGAGCTCAGCTAGAGGTTGGGGGAATACAGGTCTGTTTTTACGTAATTCTCAAAGGACTAGGGAACCTTAGATGGCCTCTGGGTTACAGCCGTTAGAAGCAAGGCTCTCAAATGGGGACTCTTGGGTTTGAATCCCAGTTTAGCCATTTAATGGGTGACCTTGAACAACTTAACCTGCCCGCCTCTCAGGTTTTTTCATCTACGGCTTGAAGATGGACTTTCTTACCTCGCAGGGTTATTTTGAGAACTGAACATATGTAGAATGTTTAGCACATGCTTGGCATAATGATCAACCAATGGTTGTACTTCTAACTCACTCTAATGGCGTGGTGTAAACAGCATAGGCTTTCTACTTGGTGGCATCAGGGTTGGAGATCCACTTCCATTACTTACTACGTCTGTGTCCCTGAGCATGTGACTGAACTTCTCTGGCTCTCAGTAAAATGGGGAAATAAGACCTCCCTGGTGGGGCTGTGAGGATTAAATGAAAGAACAGAATCTGCTAACCACTCTGGTGGGCATACAAAAGGTACCCAATGATCAGCACCAAGGCTAATCCATAAAGCCTTTTGAGAATTAGGCTTTAAAGAAAGATGCCTTGGGGGCTTCCCTGGTGGCACAGTGGTTGGGAATCTGCCTGCCAATGCAGGGGACACGGGTTTGTGCCCCGGTCTGGGAAGATCCCACATGCCATGGAGTGACTAGGCCCGTGAGCCACAACTACTGAGCCTGCCCGTCTGTAGCCTGTGCTCCGCAATGGGAGAGGCCACGACAGTGAGAGGCCCGCGCACCGCGATGAAGAGTGGCCCCCGCTCGCCGCAACTGGAGAAAGCCCTTGCACAGAAACTAAGACCCAACACATCCAAAAATAAATAAATAAATAAATTTATTAAAAAAAAAAAAAAAAAGAAAGATGCCTCTTCTGGGAGACCCAGCCCATACAGATTTCAGCTCCAATTCACCCTGGCTGGGGGCTTTTGTGCAGTGTGCAACTGGCAGATCTGTACAGTGCAGCCTGCCAATGATGGGCGGCTGTTATGACTGTGCTAATTATGATTCTTTTGCCCCTGACTTGCCCCCTATATTCTGGCTCAAGACTGTTCTAGGTTTGGAAGAAAGTACCTAGGCCCCTTCCTAATTTTCTCTCTCCGGGTTTCAGCTGCCTTCCTTCTTGTGACCTGGTTTCTTCACCCTACTCTCCCACTTCCCATCCTCCTTTCCTAGTCCTTCCTTCCCCCCATCCCAGGATCCTGACTCCCCCTCCCTGTGCAGCTGGCTTGAAGTCCACTCAGCGGGGAGGCTGGATCAATGACCTCCCTATGGCCTCGCAGGCCCAGCCTGGGTTCTGGAACAGCCTCTGCCGAGATAATCTAGTGCTTTAATTGCCAACAGCAGTCAGAAGGAAGCAGATGATCACGGCCCATAAAGGGTGAGAATCCTCCGTGGGGAGCTGGGTTGGCTGCAGAGCCCTCGAAGGCTATTTTTAGCGCCTGGCCATGGAGGTGCCAGGAGAAACTGGCAGCCGGCCTGAGGGCTGGGCTCCAAGGGGCCTGCCTGCACTGTTCAACCCCAGCTCTTGTGGTTTCTCTTCCTCCATGGCGAGGGCTCCAGGCATAGCTAATGGTGGCAGCCATCCCTCCGCTGGAAGCCAACGTGGGCCGGGAGGGACAATAGTCGCCGGTGCCCGGGTGGGGCTTTGGAGCCAGGTGTTAACTCACTGCTCTGGGGGCTCAGCTCTCTTGTGGCTCGCACTTTGCAGACGAGGAAACTGGGCCTCAGAAGTAAGGAATGACTTCCTTCAGGCCATTCTACCGTGAGTTCTCACTGTGGCTGTCTTTGTCCGTCCTTCCTCAGAGTGTTTAGTCGGTGGAGAGGTGAAGGGGTGCGGCCAGAATCCCTGCGTTTGCCTCCCAGCCTCGGACTGGTGTGTGACCCTGGACGAGTCCCCTACGCTCCCTGAGTCCTAGGTTCTCATCGGTCGAGTGCAGGGAGGAGAGTGTCCCTGCATTGGGTTGTTGGGAACTAAAGAAGGGACAGCAGGGAGGGCTCGGACAGGTGTGCCTGGCCCGTCGGAAGTACTCTATAAACGTTAGCCGTTGGTGTGGTACCTCTGTTGCCAGCCCATCTGCCAGCACTGGATGTGCATCCCAGCTAATCCTCACATGGACTCAGCAAGGCATTTCAGCTCCATTTTTCAGATATGGAAACTGAGTCCCAGGGATGAACTGAATTCCTCAAGTGGGAAGGGTAGGAAATGGGCCTTGAGCTCAGGGCTCTGCCCTCCCAGTTCCAAGATCCTTCTTCCATGTAGGCTGGTACTTCCTGTGTGCTGTGTCTCTTGGGTATTTGAGCAGAGGGGATAGGTGTCAGGAGCTGTGGAAGTGTGACCCCCATGGGGTTACTCTCCCATCCTGCCCCTGCTAAGAGCACACCGAGGGGCTGTGAAGACCAGGGGCTCTCCCTTCCTGGCTGGGTCTACCAGAGTCCAGGTGGTGCCCCTATGGTCTGGTATCATGTATGGCTCCCTCAGCCCCACCCCCCCTTTGCTCTGCCCCTGACCATTCTGCCTCTAAATATTTCTTATATGCACCCTTCCCTCCCTAGCCTGCTGCCACTGCCCCCAATTTAAACCTGCTTCTTTCAGCTGGACCACTGCCACAGCCTCTTAACTGGCCTCACTGACACAGGTCTGGTCTACCCTCAATCCCCAGGGGCTGCCCCAGAGGGGCCTCCCCAAATGGGAATCTCATGGGGTCCCCTCCTTCTTTACGTCTTTTCCCAAGCTTCCCAGGGCCACACCAATATCTTGATCTTCTAGCTCTCACGCCAGCCCCATCTGAGTCTCACTCCAAGCCCCAAATACCCAGGTAGTGAGGTTTATAGTTCTGAAAGGTGTGTCCCCAGAAAATAGGTCTTTAGATTATTAATGGCGAGGGGTAGCAGGGTAGAGCATTCCATGGGGAATTTAGTCCGGGGTTGGGGGGAGGCGGGGAAATACTGAAGGAGGTTCAGCGGGTTTATTTGTTGTGGGACTTCTCAGAGCCTCTGTTATGCAAATTTATGACACAAAAGCTCTCCATCGGATCCCTGGCAAGGTTGCCCTGAAAACAGTAGGACTCTTAGTTTTAACAATAGCTGACACTAACATAGCACTTACTACATGCTATGCACTGGTCCCTGTGCTTTATTACATTAACTCATTTAATCCCCACAACTCTGGGAGGTGGTGCTACCATTATCTGCATCTTACAGATGAGGAAACTGAGGTACAGAGAAGTTAAGTGACCTGCCTACATTCACCCAGCTAGTCAGCAGGGGAGCTGGGACTCCAGCCCAGACATCCTCTGAAATCAGCAGTTGTGGCCACTATGCTAGACCCAAATTTTCAGGTCTTCTTAAGTACCTGGCATTGTGATGAGTGCCCTCGCTGTGTTCTTTCATTGAATCCTCACAACAACCCCACGGTTATTATCAAGGAAACAGAAATGAAGAAAGCACACATGGAGCCAAGAGGTGCCTGAGGTAGGACTGGAACCCAGGTCTTCCTGTGAATTATGAATCTCCAGCCTGTCTTGCTCTGAATAGAGCAAGACATCCTTTCATCAAGGGGCATCTTGCAGGGTCGGTGCTCCGTAAAATACCCACTGGGAAATGCTTCCCTGGCATTTACTTGGAAATACTCACTGTCACCAAATTATCTTATTTCCTGACACCAAGACCTTGTGCCCTTCCCTCTGCCTGGTGTGCTGGCTCTCTACTCAGTCCTCCTGACACCAGGGAAGAGCTAAAATAAGGTCACAGCTCTGGTTTTTCCAGACTTTTCCTTTCCAAGCAGCTGTTCCCTTATCTGCGCTTCCTATAAAAAAAATGTGCAATGATGGTCTGTTTCAGTATAGATTCCTTCCTTCACTCACTCTCTCCCTCCTTCACTCATTCTTTCATGCATTCACTCATTAAATATTTACTGAGCAACTACTAAGTGCAGGGCATTGTTTTAGGGCCTGGGGGTACAGAAGTGAACAAAATAGACACGGATGTAGACCCTCAGGAAACCTACATTGTAGTGGGAGAAGAGAGATATCTAACACAATAAATAAACTGCATTTAGTATTTTTGAAGGGATAGGGTAGGGGGCACAGGGAGTGGGAAGGGACTGCAATTTTAAGTAGGGTGTTAGAGAAGGTCAGCCTGAGGCTGTGACCTTTGAACAAAGACCTGGAGTAGGTAAGGGAGCCAGCCACGAGGTATCCTGGAGAAGGGTCACAGGCAGATGGAGAGAGGGGATGCACAGGCCGCAGTGGGAGGCATGTTCCCTGACCAGGACCCAGGCCCTTGCGGCTGTTGTGGGGTGAGGGAGGGCAGAGTAGCAGAGGTGCTCAAGAAAGGTTTATTTGGATTGTTTCAGGAAAGTTGAAGATTTTCCCAGCACGGTTAGCGCCAGACTTCTCATTAGCATTTTCAGAAGAAGATATTTGACTAGGAACTAAAATGCGTGTAATCACTGAGTATCTAACCGGTCCCTCGCAGTCTGAGGGGGCAATGAGAACCCAGGGAGTTAGGGGCCTGCTTTGCCTTTGACCTTGGGCAATCCCCTCCCATCTTGGCCACTGTTCTGTCATCTATATAAGGTACCAGAGGATGTCTCAGGGTGCCTTCTGATTCTGGCTCCAAGCTGTTTCAGGAGCCTCAGTTCTCTTTTCTGTGAAATAGGGGTTATAATACCTACCTCCATCCCTCCTTTGGTTGTTGTATCAAATCAGGGAAGGCTGTGACTTTTTTTTTTTTTAAAGTAAAATTGGAGTCCAAGCTAGATAAAGGCTAGTTTTAATAGAAATGCTATCATTATGTGGTAGTAACCAAATCTCTCATTTCCGATCTTTTGATTACATCCTCCCATTGATTGTAGCAGTGATGCTATGACTTGGGCACACCGACCGCATTTTATGGTTGAGGAAACTGTGCTCAGGAAGTCTAATTCACTTGCCCAAAGGCACAGAGCTAGTGAAAGGAGGACCCAGATTCAAATTCCAGAATGTGCAAAAGTCTCTGCGGATTTCCCAGCTGCACAGAAGCAAGGCTGAGGCTGGAGCTAAGCTACCAGAGAAGGACAAAACAGGGCCAAAGACTACATGAAACCAAAGGAAAATTCCCAGCCCTTCCTTACAGTTGCTGCTAGCCAGGAACAGGGGTACCCACAAGGTAAAAAAGAGATGGAGGGTGAAATGAATCGTGGGCCACTCCTAGGGAACAGAGCTTTGGACCGAGACTCTGGGCCAGGTCAGGATGAACTGTGACACGAGAAGCTACTGGCCAGTCCTGGCTGTGGCCACAAGCCTTGGTGGGCAGAGAGGGCCATGCCCAGGCCCCTGCCAGTGCATCTGTGGGTAGCAAAGGGCCAAGGGTGTCAGTCTTACCCAATGGGATATTAAATACATTGAAATAAATACCAAAGACCCTACAAAACAAGGGGAAAGACTATACAGGGGGAAAAAAGAGCAGAAAATTCTTTTATATATTAAAATAAATAAACGTCCTAAACAAAACTATCTTTATTAATATTTCCACACTGTGATAAGACAGATGGGTTGGAATTAGATCTGGAAAGATGTAATATTCTACAAAGGAAACTCTAGGGAGACCCAGGGAGTTACGAAGGTCATTTCTCATCAAGGGTGAACTTTTCTGTTCTTTCCTCCTCTGCCTTTCTTCCAACTAAGCCTCCGCCAGAGCCAGCAAATCCCCACTCCTTTTGTGTGCTGGAAACGGGCTGTGGCACCAAATGCCCCTTCAGCTCGTCCGTGCAAGACTATTTTTAGTTCTGCCAAACAACAAATGGGATTGTTGTCCATTCTTGGGTAGTGGAGTTTTTTTAAATTGTCTGTTCAGCTGCTCTGGAGTACAGGCAGCATATTAACTGCATCTTTTGGACACCTAGGACAGGGGAAGGTGATGAGCTTCCCTTGACTTGGACCACAGGAGAAGCAAAGTTGCCTGAATTTCAGAGGGAGCGGGCACCTTAGGAGAATGGTGGGCTTTGAGGTAGACCCGACCCAAGATATAGGCACCTTGGCTGTAAATGTGCATGGTAATAAGGAGGTCGTGTTGCTGTCTGTGAAGTGCCTGTAATGGCATCTGGAAAATTCAAGGAAGAAACACTTGCTCAAGGAGTGGATGGGTGTCAATATGGGTGTGGTCCCCAGCAGGGCAAATGGCTGTTGAATGCGTGAGAGTGCGCGTGAAGTCTTAGCAAAGAAAATTATTGCGGGGGAGCGCTATGGGTTGAATTGAGTTCCCCCTCCCAAAAGAAACATTGCAGTCCTAACCCTAGCACCTCAGAATGTGACCTTATTTGGAGATAGGGTCTTTACAGAGGTAATCAAGGTAAGATGACTTCATTAGGATGGACCCTAATCCCAAAAGATTGGTGTCCTTAGAAAAAGAGGAAATTTGGACACAGAGACACACACGGGGAGAAGGCATGTGGAAATGAAGGCAGAGATCAGGGTGATACATCCCCAAGCCAAGGAATGCCAAAGGTTGCCAGCAAACCACCAGAAGCTAGGGGAGAGGCCTGGAACCGATTTTTCCCTCACAGCCCTCAGAAGCAATCAACCCCATAGACACCCTGATCTTGTACTTCTAGCCTCCAGAACCATGAAGCAGTAATTTTCTGTTGTTTAAGCTGCCCAGTCTGTGGTGCTACGTTAGGGCAGGCCTAGGAAGCAAACACAGGAGAATTAGTGAAATTATGTGCTGTGCTACGTAAATACCTGGCTCTGACCTGGCATAGAGCACAGATTCAATAAACGTTTCTAAAATGGATCCATGAGAAAATGCAGAGGAAATACCCCACACCGTATCTGGCACATAATAGATACTTCCTAATATTTGTTAGTTAAATGAATAAATGAATGAATGAGGTCATTCATAAAGCATGTACCCCAGCGCTGAACATATGAGCAGATGCTCGGTAAGTATTTGCTCGTTGGTTGGTCATCAGAGCTAATATTTATATATCATTTACTAAGAGTCAGGCGGTGCTCAAAGTGATTGACATGTATGTTACCCTCATTTGATCCTCACAACCACCCTATTATTGAACCCATTTAAAAGAAGGGGGAACTGAGGCACAGAGAGGTTCAATCACTTTCCTGAATTTACCCAGCTGAGTAGTAGAGGTAGTTTTTGGATCTGGCTGGTTTAGGATGAGGGTCTCTACTCTGAACCACTGTTTGAAATACTGCATGTGAAGAGCCTGGCACACAGTAGGTGCTCAATTCCAAACAAGTAAGTAGATGAGGAGACGTGCACCAAGCAGGGAGTGCAGGGTCCTGCCCCTGGTGGCCTGAGAGCTGAGAGGTGACCCCGTTGTTCCTTCCTCTCCTAAATTCCCCCGGGGGGGTCGGGGCTCACATGTCAGCCCCACCTCCACTCCTGTCCCTCTACTGGGAACAGAGAAAGAAGCCTGCTTGATGCTAAAGAAGGGAGTGGAGCAGAGAGGACGTCAAAGACATGCTCCGTCTGTCAGCAAGGCGGCTTGGCTGTCAGAGGGACGGGGCACGAGCACCTGCCTCATCTCCATGACTCATCCCAAACCAAGTGCCCAGCATTGACTCTGCACTTCCACTGCAGGGCTCCACCGGCTGTTCACACACTTTCCCAGACTCTCCTGCCCTGCGCCAAGGACCAGGCACGGCGGTGATTTACGGCGTCACAGGCCAGCCTCTACCCTGACCACTGTTGTTGGCCACAGGTTTAATTATTTAAACAGATTTTACATTTTATGAGCATGCCCTCTGTCCTGGCAGAAGAAAGCCTTAGGAGAAAAAAAAATTTTTTGCTTGAATGATTAAACTGAAATATGCAAGGACAGAGGACGGGAAACATTCCAAATTCCCAAGTGTGAGTGTGGTGTTCAGGCCCTTCTAAATTTTCCCCATTTTACCGGCCCCCTCCTTAGCAAATGCACATTTCTGCCTCACTGCAGAACAAAGCAATTCATCATCCTCGCAAGTCCACAATTTTGCTTCTGCTGGCCAACGTGTTTGTGATGCACGTGTACCATACACACACACACAAACACACACACACACGTTTGCTCATAGGATCTTGCTATGTACCTGTGCTTTGGTAGGGGATGCATTAGTGAGCAAAACACACACAAATCCCTGCCCTCATGGAATGTCCATTCTATGGCAGAAGATTTCCCTACCTCATCTTCTGAAGACCCTGTTCTCCCATGAGGGTCCTGCTAAAATGCTACTTCCTCTGGCCTCCCTGACCTTCTGGGTGAAATTAATGGCTCATGTGACACTTTGTAGTTGGCTACCAAAGCTCAAATTCACTGTGCTGTAACTGCCAGTGAACTTGATACTCTCCCTCTTTTTTAGACTGTGAGCTCCCTGAGGGTAAGAACCGTCAAATTTTGTTCCTATCCCAGGACCTGTCACAGTGTCTGGCACATAGTAGGTGCTCATAATATGGACGGCCATTGGAAGACTCTTCTGCTTCTTTTTGGCCAAGAGAATCTCCTGCGTGTTCTCTCTACTCTCACATTTTCTGGTTTGCTTTGTTGTTCATTCATTCATTCACTCCCTCTAATCATTCATTCATTCAGCATTTAATTACTGAGTACCACTAGGTATGAGAGCCTATTGTAGGTGCTGGGGATGTGCTGATAAAGACAGAAAAGGCCCCTGTCCTTGGTGTGTTCACATTCTGGTCATGGAGACAGAGGCTGCTGTTCTCTGGTTCTCTGGCTGTTGGCTTCTCAGATGGCTGTAGGCAGCCATCAGCCCTCAGGGCCCCGACACACCCAGGCTGGATGTGGGATGAACTACGCTAAAACTCAGATCGGGAGATGTCTGTGTCCCTCCTGCCTGGCTCAGAGGACAAGGCTGGAGCAAGTGAATTTCACCAATCTCTCTCATCTCAGCTCTCCACCTCTGTGTAAACTGGGGCCACTAAAGTCCTAAGCTATTAAAATAATAATGCAAATAATCCATACTTTTCATCTTAAAAGCACTTCTGGAGCATCCGATTAATCTTTCCAGTCCCTTGCGTGTAGCTAAGTATAAGTTTTTGCTTCTAGAGGAAGAAAGTGAAACACAAGGTGATTAAACTACTGGCCTGAGGCTACAGAGAAAGCAAGGTTTTGAGCAGGGATTCGATTCATCAGTCCTTAATTATTTTGCACAATCGCAGACTCAAAGGCCCTTGTCCCTCAGGCAGCTGCTGGGGAGTGAAGCCAATTCGCCTTGGTGGGCAGGGCCGCTTGGTGGTGAAGCGTCAGGGCTTTGCAGGTGCCCAGACCTAGGTTTGGTTCCTGTCCCGGACCCCCACTTACAGTTGGGTGACCTTTGGCAAGTGGTTCAAGCTCTCTGTGCTCCAGCTTCCTCATCTATAAAATGGAGGTAACACCTGTGTTGCAGGATTAGGAGGGTGAAAATAAATGAGATTATGTTTGTGGTGCAGGATATCTTAAAGGTGTATTGAGACAGAAGGCTTGGAAATGGGCAAGGCGTTTAGAGCTAATCATCATCATCTTCATCTTCTTCATCTTCATCTTTGTCATCATTATCATCCAACATTGTTTGGGCACTTGGTATATTCCAGATGTAAAGATGTCCTAGCATAATTTCATTCAATGCTTGGTGGCTTTTTATGAATACCAGTTGGTCGTCACACCTACGTTATGTCATCCATCTGATTTCTTTCTCCATGAATGAATGCCTGTCAGCCTCAACTGTTGGATGCCCCAGAGGTGGTGCAGAGCAATTAGGCTGAGGAATTGTCAATGGGAGCTCCCTGTGCGAGGGGATCTGCAGGGGAAGGGGGTGTCTGGTGGGAGGAGGGGAGGGCTGATGCTGGAAGCTGAGGGGTTAACGCGGGGAAGAGGGTGGTCAGGTGTACTGGCAGTGCTGAGGTTGCTGAGGCGCTGGTGTTACTATTTTTAAGTGGGTTGAGAAAAATAAGCTTTTTCCCCCGTGTGTTGGATTTTTAAAAAAATTGTAATATTGGAAAGTTGTGCTTAAAACAAGGCTACCGGAAACAGAGCCCAGGGAATTAAGCCTCCACCATCAAACATTAAAAATCACTTTCGGGGGCTTCCCTGGTGGCGCAGTGGTTGAGAGTCCGCCTGCCAACGCAGGGGACACGGGTTCGAGCCCTGGTCTGGGAAGATCCCACATGCCGCGGAGCAGCTAGGCCCGTGAGCCACAACTATTGAGCCTGCGCGTCTGGAGCCTGTGCTCCGCAACAAGAGAGGCCGCGATAGTGAGAGGCCCGCGCACCGCGATGAAGAGTGGCCCCCGCTCGCCGCAACTAGAGAAAGCCCTCGCACAGAAACGAAGACCCAACACAGCCAAAAATAAATTAATTAATTAAAAAAAAAATCACTTTGGACCTAAAAAAATCCACTTGTGAGCTTTAAATGCTTTTAATACATATGTTTAAAAGTTCTTGTCTTCTTTTGCTTTTTATTTTTTGGATTCAACGTCTTCTCCTTGCCTCCCACTTATGACATCTCAAGTTTTTTTGTTTTTACTTTTTTTTTTTTTTTTTTTTGATAACCGGATCATAATTCATTTCAACCAGGTTCACTGTCAGGTAATCTTTTCCTCAGTGGTTAGAGAACAAGGGTGGAAAATTAGGAGCCTGATATCACTGCTACAGGGGCAATTCTGCCAAGTCCTGTTGACCCCATCAGTTTGCAAGACATGATTCTTGCCTGTTTGGGTTCCCAGATAATGAAATAGGACACAGATCCCCCTCCACTCAACGCATGTGGATTGATGCCCTTATTATATGCTGGGCCGAGTTCAGCATCATCCTTGAGTTCAGAGAGGGGAAAACTGGAGTCCAGAGAGGTAGTGTGATAACCCCTAAGGTCAGAGAGCCTGTAAGAGGCACACCTAGTACCAGAGTTCAGGTCTCCAGACTCCTTGGTTACAGAAAGCCTGGGGCATTTGAGTCTAGGTGGAGGCACATGAGAAATAATATTTATTGAGCATTTACTATGTGTCAGGTGCTATGCTGAGTGTTTTACTACTACAATTACCACCACTGCCAATGTCAGTTATTTCTTGTTGAATATCTGCTACTTGCTAGACTCTATGCTAAGTACCCACTTGCATTTGGCCTAACCCTTATGGTACCCACGGGGCAAGTACTCTTCTCATCTCTACAGATGGGAAATCAGCCTAGAATAGCTAACTAAATTACCCAAGGACACATAACTAGGAAAAGTGGGAGCTGGGGTGTGAATGAACCCAGGGCTGACTCTAAGCCCGTGTTCTTTCTTGAATCTCTATCCTTTTCCCTCAGTCAAAAGTTCTCATTCGACTAATCCAGCCTCGGCGAAGTCCCATGGTAGGTGTTTGTGATCCAGCACGTGGGTAAAAGATGTCCTTTACTGAGACGTTTTCTTTCTCCTCTCTCTGCTGTGCTTCCTGCCCTCTGATCAAGATTCACACTCTTCGGGGGAACACGCATGGCAGAATGGGAAGAGCATATAAATGTCAGTTCAACCCCTGCTACAATTCGACCTGCCATGATATCAGGCAAGTTCCCTAGCTTCTCTGAGCCTCACTTTCCAGTATCTTTTAAAGTGGAAATAACAATGTCTATGCTTGCAGGTCATGAATTTGTCTGACTCACAGGAGCTCAGAAGGTGATAATTCTGTTATAGTATCCCTCGCTAGTTCTGGATGGCCTTGCTCTTAGAGAGACTGCCGAGAGAGCTCTCAAAGGTCCCCTGAAACCTGAGTCCTGTCTCAAAGGTCCCCTGAAACCTGAGCTCTTGTTCCTTCCCCTCCTGTGTGTGACTTTGAGCCTGGAAGTTCTGGGAGGGCAGGGCTGAGGGACCATCTGTGTGGGGCTGTTCTGGGTCATGAATCATTGCCAAGGGTGGGAACTCTTGGGTTCATCAGACTCATTTCCCAGTTCATGATTCCCACCCTCATTACAGGGTGATGAAAAAATTCTCACTTGTTCTACATGTAATACGGAGGAGGAGAAGAAGAATATCCCCAAAACATGGCTTGGGAGGAGGAGGCGTTCCCAGAGGTGGATGCCAGCCCCTTCCTGCAGACGTTGAGGCAGCGCAGTGAATAAGAACCATGCGACCCAGTGGTAGAAGATTTCCTGGGTGCGTGCGTGTGTGTGTGTGTGTGTGTGTGCACATGCTCCCTTGACCTTGGTTTGAGCTCTTCCATTTCTGAGAAAGTTCTCTAGGTCTCTCAGAAGCTGCAGGCTTGGTCTGTTTTAACCTGCTCTGTGGGGGACAAACACAGGTGTGGTTGATCTCGTCACTAAAAGTACTGAGATCTAGCCTAGTGATTCTCAAACCTGGCTGTCATCAGAACCCAGGAGCTTACAAAACACCCTGCAGTGTCCCAGGCCCCCACCTCTAGAGAGCTTGATAAGAAGGCTCTGGGTGGGAACCAGGTATCTATTTGTGTTTTAAAGGGCTTTCCCTGTGCTCCTGCTGGGTAGAGGCTAGGAACCGTGGTCCAGCTTATGCGTCGTTGGTACAATGGACAGGTCATGGTGTAGGAACCAGACCCGAGTCTGAGCTCCCATGACTAAGGACTAACCAGAGACCAGCACCTCACGCTGCATCATCTTATTCGCTTCTCAAAGCCTCTCTTTGTGGCATGTATCAGCATCCCCCTCTCACAGAGAAGGAAAAAGCCTTACCCCGAGTCAGTGCATTTTCTCGTCACCACTACGCCCATGGACTCATGGACATAAGGTATCCTGGCACTGACGGTCCTGGAGACACAGGGTCAGGCACACCCCTTCTGGCCAAAAATGGTCATTGACTTTAAAAAGTAAATTACAATTGGAGCATTTTCAGTGTGCAACAATAAAGAATAATTTCTCTTCCTTGTGCACAAGAGCTCCAATTATGATTTAATTCAGTTCCGATTAACTATGCTTTGATGGCATTTCCATTACCTAAAAAATAAACGTATTAGCCAAGCATAATGTGTTTTGACTATAGTTCTGATGCTAGTAAGGAGGCTGTTTGCTGGCTATGATCCCACACTTCATTCCACAGTTGTAAAGAACCAGAGAAGGGAGAAAATAAGGATGAGGCAAGTAACTCTGAGAAATCCCACACACAGAGGTTTTGTGGTTTGGGGGTGGCAGGGTGCTGTCAGCATATGCTTGGTATTCACAGGTTTGCTCTCTCAGCCGCTGCTCAAGATGCTTCGGGATGTGAGTGTGGGCAGGTACCAAGGGCTATTCCGCCCGTGAGGGTGGACTCCTGGGCAGGGGTGGGGCGGAGGAGAGGTGTGAAGATGGAGCTGACTAAACACACTGCATGTGGGCGTCGGCAGGCCTGTCCCCGCTACGTCAATGACAACGGTGCCCCTCCCAGCTCTGGGACTTTCTCACAGTCTGAGTAGCTTGCAGCCTGTGCCTTAGCTCCTGGCCCCCGGTCACCTGGTCTCCAGCTGGACAGTGCTCTTCAGGTGTCTAATCACCCTCCCTCCTGCCCCTGACGCGTCTGTGCCATTACTAACACCTTCCCTGGGTCCGTGGTTCCCAAGCCTCCCTCCATTCCTGAAGAAAAGGACTGACCTGGGTGAGCCTCGGTCCTGACACTTGCTTTACAGCCATTATTCTCTCAACAATTGCCTGAGGTGGGTTTCTGTTCCTGTTTTATGGAAGAGGAAACTGTGCTATATCTGGGCCTATTTGCCCTCAGATTCATCTCTTGAAACTTTCTCTCCTCTCTCTTATATGGCAGGGGGTGCTGACCCCTGCTGGCTGGTTTCCCCTGGGTTTGGCCAGTGGGATGCACTGGCCTGAGGGTGGGGGGGTGGAGGTTGTGTTACTTCCTGGCACTGGCTTCCATCAGACACGTCTGCCCCGGTTCCAGCTTCTACAGGGAGACCCCAGCCCCAGGCTGTGGAAACACCAGGGGCTCCCTTTGACCTTGGGGTGGGCTCTTCAGCTTCTTGCTGTGGCTAATCTTTGAGTTGCCTCATTCTTCCCTGTTTGGCTTTTCAGCCCTCCCTCTCCTGTGTATCCAGTTCCATACAATAAATTCCCTCTGTTTCAAATACTCAGAGAAGTTTTTGTTTTTCTGGATGAAACAGAAGCTGCAAGAGGTTAAGTAACCACCCAGAATAATAGCCTTCAACACTTCAGTGTATTTCCTTCCAGGTTTGAAAAATGTGTATACTGATTAAATCTTTGGAGTCTGTCTGTCTGTCTGTCTGTCTGTCTGTCTATCTATCTATCTATTTGAATAACCGAAACATAAATGGGTCATACTCTATGTATGTTTTAATCTGCTGTTTATTACATTGTGAGAATTTAATTTTCTCATATAAGTTCAAAAATACATTTAATGACTACTTAATATTGTTTTAAGGATTACTTATTTAAATAATCTGAGCATTTAGATTCTCCATGTCTTTTCACTTACATAAATAATTACAAGGAAGTTCTATCTAAGGTGGCAAAATGAAGATAGTTGAGCAATTGCTTTCCTCTGGTTCTGACTAAATGAACAATAGAAAATAAAAATCTGCTCACTCTCTCTCTCCCACCAAATCATAAGTAGCATCAAAAAAAAGAAAAAAAAGGGCTTCCCTGGTGGAGCAGTGGTTGAGAATCTGCCTGCCAATGCAGGGGACATGGGTTCGAGCCCTGGTCTGGGAAGATCCCACATGCTGCGGAGCAACTGGGCCCGTGAGCCACAACTACTGAGCCTGCGCGTCTGGAGCCTGTGCTCCGCGACAAAAGAGGCCGCGATAGTGAGAGGCCCGCGCACTGCGATGAAGAGTGGCCCCCACTTGCCGCAACTAGAGAAAGCCCTCGCACAGAGACGAGGACCCAACACAGATTAAAAAAAAAAAAAAAAAAAAAAGCTCTTAAAGTTATTCATTAAAAAAAAAAAAGTTCCCACGTCACGCCATAAACTTCAAGGAAAGCTTCTGACCCTGCTGGTGTGTTCCTTAGTCCAACCCCCTCAAGTCAGAGGCCAGACTGGGGAGATGAGATGACTGAGCAAAGGTTGGAGGCTTCTCACTGATCACCCCACATCTGGAGAGAAGCAGAGAAGGATGCGGGCATGCCGTCCAGAGAAAAGCTTCACACTGCCTACTCACTATCGCTGGAACTTTAGGATCAAAGCCAGCACGGGCAGTCTGCCCCAGCTCATCACTTTTCTAGGATATTATGTTCATGCTGTGAAACATGTCAGGAAGCACTGTCTGGGACCACCGAAAATGCCTAGTATTGCAATACCAGGGCTATTAATGCAGAGCTGGAAAAGGAAGAACAGATATCACATGTAATGGGAAGGGATTTGAGAAAAATTTAATCGTATTTCATAGAAATAGAAAGAAATGGGGGCTTCCCTGGTGGCGCAGTGGTTGAGAATCTGCCTGCCAATGCAGGAGACACGGGTTCGAGCCCTGATCTGGGAAGATCCCACATGCCGCGGAGCAACTAAGCCCGTGAGCCACAACTACTGAGCCTGCGTGTCTGGAGCCTGTGCCCCGCAACAAGAGAGGCCGCAATAGTGAGAGGCCTGCGCACTGCGATGAAGAGTGGCCCCCGCTTGCCGCAACTGGAGAAAGCCCTTGCACAGAAATGAAGACCTAACACAGCCAAAAATAAATAAATAAATAAATAAAAATTTTAAAAATATTGGTCTTTATAAAAAAAAAGAAAGAAAGGGATAGTCTGAACTGCCCAAGTTAAGCATGAGAAAGATGAAAAGAAACCATGTAGAAAGTAAACAACCAATTATAGTCCCCACCCAACCTAGAAATAAATGAAAAAAGACACATAGATAAAACAAAGTGCATTTCTTACAAAAAAACCCACAAAAACCCCAAACCCCCCAAAAAACCCAAAACAAATGAAAAACCCAACCTGAAAGAAAACATATCCCAAGAAACAAAGAAAACTTCCAACGTATATTTTGCACTACAGAGGAATTTACCAAGAATCTGAATCCAATAAAACAAGGATTCAACAATGAGAAATTAAATACAATAAGAAAAACTCTTGCAACTCAATGCAAGAGTTTTTCTTATTGTATCTTATTTCCGTTTTCAATATTGAGAAATCTCAATACAATAAGATTAAAAGAAGTTCACAATGCTAGGAAATTTAAGGACTCACACTACACTATTACAGAAATTATAAATTATAAATAAAAAACTAAATCAGACGGCTGAAAGTTGTATTTCTGACATAGAGAGAAGGTTTGCTGCAATAATGATGAAAGCTGACAAAAAGGAGAGAGATTAAGACAGAATAAAGCTAATGCATGTGAAGGACAAAGTTGATTCAAAAAAAAAGGATAATCTCTGCTGAGGAGAACCCACAAGTGGAATAGAAAATACATTTTATTCTTGATAAACAGGAGAGAATATCTTGATACTACCAAACTTGAATCATGAAGAAATAATTCTTCTGGCATCTAAACAGAAAAAAACCAGTCACCTTCAAGGAGAGAAATCAAGCTGACCTCAAACATCTCCACAAAGATGTTCAATGCCGGAAGGCAGTAGAGCAATGACTAAAGAGTTTTGAGGTAATGACAAAGGAACTAAACATGACCATATGTGACCAAATTATTGTGGAAGTATAAAGGCAAAAGGTAGACGTTCAAAAAATGAAATAGAGGGACTGACCATCCATGAACCCCTCCAGAGAAACCACTCAGTTGAAATTCAGCCATCGATGGCATGAATGGAAAAGATACGGCAGAAAAGCTAGTGCCACACTCAAAGGCAGAAGATGGTGGAGCAATGCCCACAAGATCCAGGGGGAAATGTGTGACCCATGATTGCTATATTCAGCCAAATTACCTGTTATAGATAAGTGCAACAGAGGAGTACTGTATTTTCAACTTTTAGGAACTCAGAGATTATAAATATGAGCCCTCTGTTACAAAAATCAAAAATGCTGGTTGATGACATTCAGTTACCATAAGATGAACCAATACCCAGAACTCCAGAATGGGGATGCTAGAGTTAGCATTAAATCAATTTAAATAAAGAAGAAATAAAATAAAGACTAAACAACTACAGGGAGCATAGTTATATAAGAGAATTTAAATATTACAAATGTCGATAAAGTAAAATTACTAATAGACCCCTCAAACTGGAAAATACGGCAGGGGAGGAGGGAGTGTTATAAACGTCCTAACTTTCTCATCTTTCATAGCAAAGGGTCTAGCAATACTACCTAAAATCAGGCCCTGGAGATAAAAACATAATGAATCAAACTTCATATGATATTTTCAGAATTTTTCTTAAAGGAAATTTTTATTTCATTTATATATTCCTTATGGGTTGAATTGTGTCTCCCTAAATAGATACATTGGAATTCTAACCCCTAGTATCTCAGAATGGGACCTTATTTGCAGATAGGGTCATTAGAGAGGTAATCAAATTAAAATGAGGTCACTAGGGTGGGTGGGTCCTAATCCAGTATGATTGATATTCTTATAAAAAGTGGAAAATGTGGACACCGGGCTATGCACATATAGAGAAGATGGCCGGGTACAAGCCAAGGACCATCTGAGGCTACCAGAAATTAGGAGAGAGGCCTGACACAGACTCTTCCCTTGTGCCTTCAGAGAGAGCATGGCCCTGCTGACACCCTGATTTCAGACTTCCGGTCTCCAGAACTGTGAGACAATACATTTCTGTTGTACAACCTAGTTCGTGGTACTTTATTAAAGCAGCCCTAGAAAACTAATACAATGGTTTAAAATGCATTGTTTTATAAATGAAACACTCTTATAGTAAAAAAAAAAAAAATTGTCTAACATCTAATAATGCCCCAGTTTTACTTCAATTTCTTTCTTTTTTTTTCTGTGAACTAAGTAAAATAAGTGGAATGGTCTGTTTTCCTAAAAATAGTATTATATGAGACTATTTCATGAAATTATTTCCATCCATCCAAACACTTACCAAACAATGTGCCCTATCCACCTTTCTCTGTACAGGTTCAGAAATGTATCTGGAATGTGGTCACCTTATTTTAATGATGGTTATTACTAGGTAATATGATTTTGGTTGACTATTTTGCTCTCTTTTTTTGTGCTTGTTATTGTTTGAAATATTTTTCAATGAGCATGTGTACTGTATTTTAAAATCCTAATACCGCAAAGAAAAATCCTTGTATTTCAGTCCATGTCTACATAACTCATTTTTTAAAAGCTATGGACTCTTAGATGGAGTTTGAATATTTTTAAGGCTCATTGATACCTGTGGTTAAATTTCTTTCTGGATTATAACAGTTTAGAGTCATACAAGCAATGCATTACAATTCCTACCTTGTTACACAATTGCAGCATTGAGTACTCTTATTATAGTAAGAGTTTATTTATAGTAATCTGATGGGTTAAAAATGGCATCTCATGTACACTAGATCCTTTAATTACTAGAGAGGTTGAACATTTTTTGCAAATCTAGGGGCTACTTGTATTTCTTGTTCTGTTCGTGTTTTTGTATCTTTTCTGTGGTTGTTTCTTATTTATGATTACATTACTCACACACACATTCTCACAACCATCTGTCCTGTTCACTGGTAATATTCTCTTAATCTGTGCTTAGCTTTTTAATTTTGTTCTTCATGTTTTGAAATGTTCATAGATTTTTAATATTTTAATCTGATATTTTATTTCCCTCTCACTTCCCTCATTGATTTTGATTAATTAATTTTTTGACATGTTTTATCCTTTTTTAGGAACACATCACATCCTCCTAACTCTGGTTATTCCTTGAGGCTAGCATCTCTCACCACTTCCCTATGCATTTTCTCACCATTTTAACCACTTTGGTGCAATTCAGTGGCTTTTAGTACATTCACAGTATTTCCAACGATCACCAGTATCTAATTCCAGAACATTTACATCACAACAAAAAGAAACCCATGTTAATTAAGCAGTCATTTCCCAGTCTCCTGTGCCTCCAAGTCCCTGACAACCACAATTCTGCTTTCTATCTCTATGGATATGCCTATTCTGGATATCTCACAGAAGTGGTCATACAATATATTGTCTTTTGTGTCTGGCTTTTTTCACTTAGCATAATGTTTTTGAGGCTTATCCATATTACGGCATGTCTCAGTGCTTCATTCCTCTTTATGGCTGAATACTATTTCATTTTATGGATATACCACATTTGTTTATCCATTCATCAGTTGATGATTCTTTGGGTTGTTTCCACTTTTTGGCTATTATGAATAATGCTTCTATGAACATTTATAGGCATGTTTTTGCTTGAACACTTGTTTTCAATTCTCTTGGGTAAATACCTAGGAAGTGAATTGCTGGTTCACATGCTAATTCTATGGTAAAGTTTTTAAGGAACCACCAAACTATTTTCCACAGTGTCTGTACCATTTTACATTTCCACCAGCAATGTAGGAAGCTCCAAATTTAATCACATCCTCCCCAATACTTGTTATTTTCCATTAAAAAGAAGTTATAACCACCCAGTGGGTGTGTCATCTCATTGTGGTTTTGACTTGCGTTTCCCTAGTAACTAATGATGCTGAACATTTTTCTTTTATTTTTTTCTTCCAGTTTTATTGAGATATAATTGGCATATAACTTTGTATAAGTTTAAGGCCGTAGTGGTGATTTGATACACGTATATGTTGAAAAATGTTTACCACAGTAATGTTAGTTAACACATCCTTCATCTCACAAAATAACCTTTTCATTGTTGTTGCTGTTGTTATGGTGAGAACATGTAAGATTTATTCACATACCAACTTCCAAGTATACAATACAGTATTATTAATTATAGCCACCATGCTGTACACTAGATCCCTGGAACTTATCTATCTTATAACTGGAAGCTATACCTTTTGACCAACATCTCTTCATATTCCCCAGCCCCCAGTCCTGGGTAACCATCCATCTACTCTCTATCTGAGTTTGAGATTCTTAGATTCCACATATAAGTGAGATCATACAGTATTTGTCCTTCTATGTCTGACTTATTTCACCAAGCATAATGTCTTCAAGGTCTACCCATATTGTTGCAAATCACAGGATTTCCTTCTTTTTTATGTCTGAATACTATTGCTTTTTATGCATATACTCCACATTTTCTTTATCTATTCATCCATTGATGGACATTTAGGTTGTTTCCATGTTTTGGCTATTGTGAATAATGCTGTAATGAACATGGGAGTACAGATAGCTCTTCAAGACAGTGATTTCATTTCTTTTGGATATCCAGAAGTAGGATTGCTGGATCATATGGTAGTTCCATTTTTAATTTTTGAGGACCCTCCGTACTGTTCTCCATAGTGGCTGCACCAATTTAGATTCCCACCAACAGTGCACAAGGGTTCCCTTTTCTCCATATCCTTGTTGGCATTTGTTATCTCTTATCTTTTTTTAGTTGTTGTTTGTTTAGTGACTGGGAGCCAATTTTCTAAAATCTGTCTTGTGTGGCCACTGAATTCTGTTCTGATAACTTAGTGGTCAGCTAGTGATTCAACAGAGACTGCCTTAAATGTCAAGGTTTAGCTGTGTTTGTTCTTCCTTTCTTCCTTTCTTCCTTTCTCTTTCTCTCTCTCTCTCTTTCTCTTTTTCTCCCTTTCTCCCTTCCTCCCTTCCTCCCTTTCTTCCTTTCATTCATTCTTTTGTTCTTTCTTGAGTGAAAACAGATTTATTCAGGGAGATACACACTCCATAGACAGAATTTGGACTGACTCAGAAAGTGAGAGTGGCGTAGCTGTTATTTCTTCATTCAGCATTTGCATAGCTCCTGTAAATTTTTGATTAGTTTCCTGAGTACTGATAAAGTTGATTCTTACAGATTTTGCCAAGGTATTCACTGCTTTCGTAGAGGGATGGGCTCTTGGAATTCCCCATTCTACCATTTTTGCTGCTGTCACTACTTAGGTAGTATCTTTTTCATGATTTTATTTGCTAAATGAATGAATAATTACAACTCTTTATTGAGTACCTACTACATGTAAGAAACAGTAGTAAGGGTATTCATATATTATATAAACCTAAGGATGCCCTTATAAACTAGGCAATACTATCACCATTTAGGTCTCTTAGGTCAAAAACATATGACTCTGTCCTTGACAGCAGGGAGGAGAGGGCTTGAGGATGTCACCATGGGATACCTTGATATCAGTTGCATAAGTGCTTGAGATTCTGGTCAGGGAGGATGAGATTCAGCCTTAGATGCCAGATTCTCACTTTTGCCAGTGAAAGTGACTGTCAGGCCCCAGAGAGCTGACTACAGGCAGACCTCGGAGATACTGCAAGTTCGGTTCTAGACCACCGCAATAAAATGAATATTACAATAAAGTGAGTCACACAGTTTTGTTTGGTTTTCCAGTGTGTATAAAAGTTGGGTGTAAACTATAGTCTTCTGAGTGTGCAATAGCATTATGTCTAAATAAACAAAGTACATAAATTAATTAAAAATACTTTATTGCTAAAAAATGCTAACCATCATCTGAGCCTTCAGCGAGTCATGGTAGTAACTCAGTCACTGATCATGGATCACCATTACAAATACAGTAATAATGAAAAGCTTGAAATATTGCGAGAATTACCAAAATGGGACACAGGGACACAAAGTGAGCAAATGCTATTGGGAAAATGGCTCTGATAGATTTGTTTGACGTAAGGTTGCCACAAACCTTCAATTTGTAAAAAATGCAATATCTGTGAAGCACAAAAAACCCCACAAGATTCGCTTGTACTTGCAGGGAACCTTTGAGGTGATCTCGTGCAATTCAAGGGCCATAGACTTCTAAATCTGATTAACCTGAGTGCTCATGACAGCTTCGCTACTTTCCTAGTTCTTGTATCTTCACCGTTTTGAATCCCCATGTTCACACCTTCAATATGGCCTTTCAGTGAAAAAGCTCCTCACAATGGGCATGGCTCAACAAGTGGGGAATTTCAGTTTGCTCTGGCTGAAGGAGGACGAAGTTTATGTCCTGTGGAGACTGTAATGATCTAGGCACTGTGTTGGCACTCTAGGTCCCAGGCTGTTATCTACTACACTCCTAATTCTATTATAAATTCATCTGGTTTTGCAGGTCTAGCTGTTGGGCCTTTTGTGGTCTGTTTTCCTCCATATTGTGCTTCTGTTGCCAGAGCTGACACCAGATCCTTGCTCAAAACCTGCCAACTCCCCTTGAACAGAAATTGACATACATCTTTAAGTCACAGGGTCTGGAGGCAAAGAAAGGAAGCTATACGAAGAGAAAAACAAAAACTAAGTAAAACCAGCTAGAACCAAAATGGCGATGAATCTGACCTCCAACAGACACTGAGTCTCATTTTATGTTGATTTTACCACATTAGCGTACTAAATGCCACACCAAGACTGGAAGATGTGGACCAAAAAAGGTTAAAAAGAGGGTGGCACCCCATTCCCTCAGAAAGCCGTGCCCCCTCCCTGTAGACTAATGCATATGCCTTCCCATCATTAGCCTCACTCCTTTCCCCATTGCCCTAACTCTTTAAAATCAAATCCCTCCTGCCACGTGGGCGAGAAGTTGATCTGTGAACTAAGTTCTAAGTTCCCGCTTCTCCATTCTTTGGCCATTGAATAAAACTTACACTGCATTGATCTCAGCTTTGGTTTTGTTTTTTGGCTTCATGAACCTGAATGGAAAAAGAGCCTATGAGCAGGGGCTCCCACAACTTAATTCGCTAACACCTCTAGTCAAGCTATACTTCCACCTGAATTCTGTTCTTCTTTTCATAGCTACATGTGTCAAAATTCCATCAAGGTTCATATTCAGGGTCACCATTTCTGGGAAGCCTGTCCTAGCTCTTCAACTGGAAGTCAATCCATCAGGCTCTGAGCTTTCGCAGCGCTTGGTCCAGAGCTTCATGTTCTCCCATCCTCTCTCCCTCTATTGCATCCACAGCCTTCCTCAAGTATGAGAGTTACAGGCAGTGAACAGCCGGTGAGCCAGCCACTGAACGTAACCAAATTATAAATGCCCTCGTCAACAAAGAGTAATGCTCACTGATGCCCTGATAACAATGAAACACTACTGTGTGATTATGAAGTATGATTTTCATGGTTAATTTTTATAATATTCTTTGTCATCATTTTTTGGTGTGTATATAAAACTTTGGTTATTTTGGGGAGGACAAGGGGCTCACCCATGTGAACATCATTCCTTGAAGTGGAAGAGGCAGGAGAAACACTTCCCAGGAACATGAGCTCTGCCGTCTGGATCCAGACTTAATCCAGACTGTGTTTCCAGCCCTTTGGCATCTTAGGCATAAAGTCTATGCTCTGGGAACATTGCAGAGTTGAATTTATCATATTCCCAAGAACAGCTCTTTTCTCTCTGACTCTTATCTTTGTCTGACTTGTAGCATTTAAAAAAAAATGAGTCAGGTCTGTATATTTCAGTACGTTTAGAAAATGACTTTCCTATTCTTTCTCTCTTTCTTTTCCTTCTTTCTTCCCACTGGCATAGAAATATCTCATTTCCGTAGTAAGTGTTGAGATGGAAATTTAAATTTGAGGGGATTGCTTGTCAGGTTCAAAAAACAGTCACTTATATTAGGATCTTACACAAACCCCCTCTCTTCCACCTACTCCCAAGGCTAACTTCTCTTGAAGGAAGCCTGAGGGGGGTCCAGTCAGGGATCTGCCTCCAGGAAAATACCAGTGGTCCCTTGGGCCACCTACTGTCTGAGCACTGCCAAGGTGGAAAAACCACAGGCTTGGGAGTTGGGATAGCCTTAGATTCCAATTCCATTGTTTTACCCAGGATTTGTATTTCCTTGGGCAAGTTTCTTCACTTCTCTGAGCCTCAGGATTCTCACTGTAAAGTTGGAACCATAATATCTCCCTCTAGGATAATGATCAAGGTTAGGTGGGTTGCATACATGCTCGCTGAATTAATGAGTGAATAAATGAGTGAATGGTGTCCGTCATCACATGCTGGTGCCCTGTAGTTGGCCTAAAAATTCATTGACTTAGGCAATGGCTTACCAAAGAATATGATGGGAGCAGAGAGCCCCTGGGAGGGATATTTCATCATTGACATTGTTTGGAATTGCCAGAATTTGGGGATAATAAAAAGCAGTTTGACTTCTGCTTCCATCACTGTTTTTAAATTCTCTACAGACTGTGTACCCTCTTATGTTTATACCGCAGTTGGACTGTTCCCCGCCCCTCCTTCCCCAATGCCATTGGAATCAGGGCTGCAAATACAGTCACTTCACTTGAGATAGGGCTCCAGGATTATGGAGATAGAAGACTTGGCCCTGGCTATCCCTCTGAGCCCATGATTGCAGATTCTGAGCTATTTCTGAAACTCCTTGCTGGTTCAATCTGAAAAGTAGTTTGCAATGGAAATTTCTCCCCCTTGAAATCCTTGTTAATCTAATTGCAATTGAAATGCATAAGTGAAATGACAAAAGCTGCATTTTATCAGCAATTATAGCAATTTTCTTTTATTTACTGGAGTCTGACCTCTGCTGTATTGATGAATTGCCCTTTTTCAAGGTCTATTTTCCCATCAGCAAAGTCAGGTTGTTTATAAAATGATTGGCACAAAATGTCATTCTCCCGTCACCTGTTATTCCCCCCATATTTTAAAAAATGTGTTCCAAGTCTGAAGAAATTGACTAGGAATTTACGGAGCCTGGACATTTCTATCTGAGTGTATATTTTTACAGGGAAGTCTAAAGCATCCAACGACAGTCTTTTCAATGCCGAAATCTGAAAAATACGCAGCATACAGCATCTTGCACCTCTGTCTCCTTCTGAGTCCTTAGAGATTTGCTGTGTGCAATCTGCACCCATTATCTTTTCAATCAGCCTTCTAATTGTTCCTTTTCAAGGTCACATTATCAGGAAGTCATAGGAGTTTGAGACGAATGAGGGGCCGTGCCCCTCTCCCCATGTCCAGGCAGTCCTCAAGGCCTACTGACCACACCTCCTTGAATTTCTCCCTTTCTCTCCATCTCTACTACCACTGCCCACTCTCAGGCTTTTATCCCCTCTCCCCTGGACCCCTGCAACAAACAGCCTCCGTACAGATTTCACTGCCTCAGCCTCAAAGGCCTTACCTTGCTCCTTTTCCATCCTCCCCACAGCTGTCAAAATGACCTTTCAAAACCACAAATCAAGCTGCTATTGCTCTGCTTAATCTCCCCAGAAGTGCCCCATCACCTGCTGGAAAACATCTCACCTCTTGAAGATGACCTGCAGGGCCTCAAGTGACCTGAATCTGAACCTCTCCATCTTTCCCCAGCATGGACCACCTCTCCCTGCCCTGCCCCTCGCCCTACACTCCAGGGACCCAGAACTGGCTCTTGTCATCTTCTCTGTGTGGTACCCGCCCTCCTCCCCTTTCTTTATGCTGTTGCCTTTGCCTGGAAAACCTCCTCCCCCCTTTTTCTTCACCTGGCTAACTCTTACTCCAGTTTTGTCATAATTTATCTCTCACCTTTTCTGTGAAGCCTTGATTTCTTTTTTTTTTTTAACATCTTTATTGGAGTATAATTGCTTTACAATGGTGTGTTAGTTTCTGCTTTATAACAAAGTGAATCAGCTATACATATACATATGTCCCCATATCTTTTCCCTCTTGCGTCTCCCTCCCACCCTCCCTATCCCACCCCTCTAGGTGGTCACAGAGCACCGAGCTGATCTCCCTGTGCTATGCAGCTGCTTCCCACTAGCTATCTATTTTACATTTGGTAGTGTATATATATGTCCATGCCACTCTCTCACTTTGTCTCAGCCAACCCTTCTTCCCCTTCCCCGTATCCTCAAGTCCATTCTCTAGTAGGTCTGCGTCTTTATTCCCGTCTTGCTCCTAGGTTCTTCATGTCCATTTGTGTTTGTTTGTTTTTTAGATTCCATATATATGTGTTAGCATACGGTATTTGTTTTTCTCCTTCTGACTTACTTCACTCTGTATGACAGACTCTAGGTCTATCCACCTCACTACAAATAACTCAGTTTCGTTTCTTTTTATGGAAGCGTTGATTTCTTTGATTTGATTTGTGTTATGCATCCCTTTATCAAAGTACTTACTACTTTATATTGAGATGATCTTCAGTCAGGTGCTCCCCTATCAGACTGTGAATGTGTTCCTTGAGGGTAGGAAAAGTAGCTTAGTTAGCTCTATAACACTAGGGTCTAGTGCAGGCACCCACTTACACACGATCTGTTAAATTTTGCTACCTAGTAGTTGTTCAATAATTGCCAATTTCCTTTCCTACTTTCCTCATTCCTTGGAGTTCTGCTTCCCCCCATCTGTAAACTGTGTATGAAGTTACTTATCTCACCTAGCTCCATGCATTGCTTTGTGGTTCAAATGACCTATTGGCTATAAATGTGTGATGTAAACTTGTAAGTATATCCTAGTGTTAATTTTTTCTATTACTGCTCCTCTTTGGCACCTCCATCTAACTCTCCAATCATGCCCCTGCCACCATCAGCAACTCTGATTGAGTAAAATATTTCAAATGACCCCTGACAAACCAAACACCATAAGTCAAACAAAGCATAACACCAAGTGAAGTGGATCTTGACTAATCTAGGCTGTTGACTTGTATTGGGGGCTTATTCAATGTTTGTCCCTTTCCCCTTCAAACCATATATATGTCCAGGCTTGTGATAGCTGCCCCTTTGTCTCCCATTTCACACTGTAGCTCTCAATTCCTTTCTCATGGACTGTCTTGTATTCTCAACAAATGATAGTTAACATTGTTAATGATAGCTGACATTAGCATTCACTATGTGTCAAGTGCTAAACTGAATGGATCGACTCATTTAATTCTCCCCCAAATCCTTGGAGGTGGATACTCTTATCATCTTTTACAGATGAGGAGAGTTTGGACTGGCTAAATCCCTTGTTCAGTAGCTCCCCAGTTGGTAAGAGTTAGAAGGGAGTCCAGAAGCTGCACACTTGACTTTCACCCTCTACTGCCTCTCAAGGCTATATGTCAAGTTCTCCCTCTGGACTGCAGTTTCTTGGATCATAGCGGCTTAGTCAGGTATACACTTGCCCCTCCAGGCTTCCAGAAAACATTCCTCTGACATGGAAATACTCCTATTGGAGGTACTGTACTGTCAGGGAATAATTTCCATGGAGACAGAAAATCCAGATTAAAAATCCTGACTTCATAGCCTTAAAAGTGAGCTTCAGTTTCCACTTCTGGAAGATGGGAAGAAAAAGAAATTGACCTCGTAGATCTGTTGGGAAATTGAAGGAGGCGTTGCAAGTATAAACACGTAGGCAGTGACTGAGTTACAGGAGATGCTTGGTAAATACTAGTTTGAGCCTCTTGGAGCTTCATTTTTACCAGTCATGGAAGGGTCTTTTCTATATATTATTGTGTTAAAGCTTACATCAACTCTTTTGGTGTGTGTGTGTTTGTGTGTGTGATTGCCATTCCCATTTTATGAAGGAGGAAATTGAAGCACAGAGAAAGGTTGATTGGATGTCTCCTGAGCACGTGCCCCTGATGTGAGAAGCACGGTTACCCTGGCTGTCCTGGAATGCCTTGGGCCATTTAGGAGCTTACTGCCGTTGCCAGGCTTGTTGCAAGTCCACTTGGATGACTCTCACTCTCTTTGCTTTGTGCAGAGTCTGGTGAAATAACTGTAAATGATTCTGTTGTATCACGTTTCTCTGAAGTCCCTCAACCAAGAATGTAAGATGTTGTGACTAACCAGGTAGAGTTAGATCTTTGACTTGAAATCAACCTAAGGGGAATCTCTTTGATTTCATTCTGTTGTCCTTTAATTTTTTTTTTATCCTGATAGTTGTACCTTAAGTGCCTTTGACCATGAGAGTACCAACTGTGCCATCTAGGACTGAGTGGCTGTGACAGAGCCCTCCAGCACAGATGGGGAAGAGCCAGTTGGTTTTTACTCTCAAGGAGGTCCTGGACAGCAGGAGAGAACACATGTAAGCCAGGATTCCAGAAGAGTCATGTAGAATTCCCCAGGATGGACATTTGGTATGTTTTTCTGGCTGGAGGTATCAAAAGTGGATTTGAAGCTGGCCCTGGAAGGACCCGTGGTAGTTTACTATGAGGAAAAAGTGGGAAAATACAGTTCTGGTGGAAAGATGTGTGGGCAAAGGCACCCACCATAAAGGTCTAAGGCAAGGAATCAGCTCTCTTTCGGGGAAGTGGTAGAGTCAAGTCTGCATTATATTTTGAATCTGCAAAGCAACAGGTGGGTAAATATTTCAAGAGGGACCTCCTAGCCAGATGAAAACAGGATCCATTGGTCCTGGCCCTTCCCTTTCCTGGGAATTTATTTCCACACTTGTCATCTTAGCTCTAACAAATATTTAAAGTATGAATAATGGGGACCCATGGTTAGGAAATCAAAGTCTGATATTTCTCTTCATTGAGATTAATGATTGTAATTTTCCCTGTGGTGGGGCGGGGGGAGCGGGGAGAGCTGTGTAAGAAGAAAGGATTACTCCTTGAGGAGTGTAGGCCTCATACAAGGCTTAGCTTGACAATTACAACTTTGCACAGAGCTACACGGAGGAACTTGAGGCAGCAGAAGTAATCCCGGGAAATGGCTGGCCTCATGCGCAGCCCAAGCCAAGCAAGTTTCTTTCCAGGATCCCAGCTGACCTGTGCCCAGCCTGGTATGGCTTCTTCAAGCTTTATTCTGCTTCTGTGCCCTGTACAGTGCCTTATACACTCAACACACAATTGACAAACTCAGCATAAAAACAAGATCTTAGAGGCAATACAGCATAGCAGTTAACAGCAAGGAAGACCCAGGGACAAATGGTGGCCAGCTACTTGCTAGCTCTGTGAGGCAGGTTATTTCTCTGAGGAAACTTCACGGTCCTCATCTGCTGGTTGAGGGTGTCATGAGGATAGTCTGGAACATACTAGAAGTTTAGTAGGATCATTTCCTCCTTTTCCCTAGATATCTTTACCCTACCCCATGTTCTCCTCTGAGGCTCCCGAAGGCAACTGGAGAAGTTGCCAACTGCAAGTGTGCTGTTCAGAAAAAGCACTGGGTATATAGGGTCCAAGCCTTAGGAAATCCGAAGACAAGACATTCAGGGGCATTTAGCATTTCCCCAATTCTGAGTGTGCTCCTTCTCCGAAAGACATCACCAGCTTTCAGGGATGGGATGGACTAAACTATGACCTGCCAACCAGAGATGATAGTAGGATCTGTGGTTACGAATATCACCTCTGGTACAAAGCTGTGTGTTCAAATCCCATCCTTGTGACTCCCTAGCTTAGTGTTCTTGGGCAAGGGATTTTACCTCTCTGAGCCTCAGTTTTCCCATCTGTAAGATGGAGATAATAATAAGACTTGCCTTAGGGGCTGTTAGTTCAGTAACATGTGTAAAGTTCTTAGGTTCTTGGAACAGTGCCTGGTGCATAGGAAGTACTATGTAATTGTTTGTTATCACTCTTTCCTTTTATTGACTCTTGCCCCAAGGTTTTTTTTCCTAATTAAAAATTTTTTGATTGTATCAATACTTTAACATTCCCCCTCCTTGGGATAAAAGCCCATCTCTGTCTTTCTGTCTTCCTGCTCTCATCTTTGTGTGGGTGACTTGAGATGCCAGGGCAATGAAGAGAAGGTCATTTTGTGTGTGTGAATATTGATCATTGGCACTCAAGACTGTTGCTTTAGGAGACATAACACCCTAAAACTCCTAGAAGAGAACACAAAACATTCTCTGACATAAATCATACCAATGTTTTCTTAGGTCAGTCTCCCAAGGCAATAGAAATAAAAGCAAAAATAAACAAATGGGACCTAATCAAATTTATAAGCTTTTGTACCACAAAGAAAACCATAAATAAAATGAAAAGACAACCTACAGACTGGGAGAAAATATTTGCAAATCATGAGACCAACAAGGGCTTAATTTCCAAAATATACAAACAGCTCATAGAATTCAATAGCAAAAAAACAAACAACACAATTGAAAAATGGGCAAAAGACTCAGACATTTCTCCAAAGAAGACATGCAGATGGCCAATAGGCACAAGAAAAGATGCTCATCATCACTAATTATTAGAGAAATGCAAATCAAAACGACAATGAGGTACCACCTCACACCAGTCAGAATGGCCATCATTAAAAAGCCTACAAATATCAAATGCTGGAGGGGGTGTGGAGAAAAGGGAACCCTCCTACACTGTTGGTGGGAATGTAAATTGGTACAGCCACTGTGGAGAACAGTATGGAGGTTCCTCAAAAAACTAAAATTAGAGTTGCCATATGATCCAGCAATCTCACTTGTAGGCATATATCCAGACAAAACTATAATTTGAAAAGATACATGCACCCCTTTGTTCATAGCAGCACTATTTACAATAGCCAAGACATGGAAACAACCTAAATGTCCATTGACAGATGAATGTATAAAGAAGGTGTGGGGCTACCCTGTTGGCACACTGGTTGAGAATCTGACTGCCAATGCAGGGGACACGGGTTCAAGCCCTGGTCTGGGAAGATCCCACATGCCGCGGAGCAACTAGGCCCATGAGCCACAACTACTGAGCCTGTGTGTCTGGAGCCTGTGCTCTGCAACAAGAGAGGTCGCGATAGTGAGAGGCCAGCGCACTGCGATGAAGAGTGGCCCCCGCTCGCGGCAACTAGAGAAAGCCCTCACACAGAAACGAAGACCCAACACAGACAAAAATAAATAAATAAATTTATTTTTAAAAAAAAAATGTGTTATATATATAAAATGGAATATTACTCAGCCATAAAAAAGAATGAAATAATGCCATTTGCAGCAACATGGATGGACCTAGAGATTATCATACTAAGTGAAGTAGGTCAGAAAGAGAAAGACAAATATCATATGATATCACTTATATGTGGAATCTAAAATATGATACAAATGAACATATCTATGAAATAGAAACAGACTCACAGACGTAGAGATCAGACTTGTGGTTGCCAAGGGGGAGGGGGATGGGAGAGGGAAGGATTGGGAGTTTGGGGTTGGCAGAGGCAATCTGGTATATATAGAATGGATAACAACAAGGTCTTACTGTATAGCACAGGGAGCTATATTCAATATCCTATGACAAACCGTAGTGGAAAAGAACATGGAGAAGAATGTATATATATATATATATATATGTATAACTAAATCACTTTGCTGTATAGCAGAAATTAACACATTTTAAATCAACTATACTTCAATAAAATTTTTTAAAAAAGATTATTGCTTTAGGGATCCAAGCCCTTCCTTCTGCTTCCCTCCTTTCCTTTGATGTTAGAGGAACCCTGCCTCATAGTGAGAAGTGGAAAAGGGGCAGGAGAGGGGAGTCTACCTTTGACAAAAGAGAAAACTAAGGCAACCCTTAACCCATCTGAACCTCTGCTTTCACATCTGGAAACTAAGCAGTTTCAACTAGATGGTCTCCAAGGGCTCTGTCAGCTCAAAATTTCTGACACTAAGACAGCAGGAATTTAATTCATCTGAGAGCAAAAAAGAGATTGAGGGCACGGTGCAAGATCCATTCCACATAAGAAAAATGCATTTCTAAAAACAATGGTACATTCATGTGGTTATTTTTAAAAAATCTGTATTATCCTGTTTTAGCAAAAAAAATATGCAGTCTAAGTCTGAGCATGATGGGAGATCATCTTCCTGATAATTAAAGTCCTAAAATGTATTGTTCCATATCCGAGCATAAATGCTATTACTAAATAATCTTTGGATATTCAGAAGAGGGGCGATGTCTCCCATAGAAATAACAACAGTCCCATTAATTACAGGGCATTTCATGATTTTAATTAATTTCTTCTCATTGTCTTTTGGCCCAGGGTGCCATTGGAAGTGCACATCATTAATTCCAAGGAGCAGTGTTCTCTCATTTCTGGTAGGGGGGGTGGGGGGACCTCTCCATCCTATGATTAACAGCACTTTTGCATACTCTTAAGTTCCATTTTGCTAATAGAAAGTAAATTGGACTTGGCAATGACTCCCGTATTGGTTTAAAAAAAGTCAGTCCTTGTAAAGTGACACACAGGTGTCTACCTTCTGGTCATATCATTGTTAGAGATGGCTGTTCCCTAACACTCAACAATCGCAGGTCAAGTTAGTTTAAATCTCCTTCCCTAGTAAAACATCCCAGTAAGGCATTTGGAAACAGTAGATAAAACATTGTAGGGGAGCTCATGTTGCTTTCTGATGCAATTACCCAGTTATTTCTGGCACGATGGAAGCTTGATGCTGGGGGAAGGACCCTGGGACACCAATTCAGGTTTTATGAATGACTTGCTGTGAGACTTTTCACCAAGCACTTAACCTCTCTGAACTTTAGTGATCCCAACTGAAAGATGAGAAGAACAAGATTCACCCTTTTCCCCTCCCAGGGCTGTTTTGAATATCACATGATAACTATGTGGAAGTACTTTTAAAATTCTGAACTTTTATAGTCAAGTAATTAAGAGATAGTGATGAACAGTCAACATAATATTGCTTAAAAGGGAGTACCAGTAGTAATTCTCTGAAATAATACAAATTTGATCTGGCTCTGTAAAATTTTCTAAATATCGAAGGTGTTTGGCAGAGTGAAAACTAGTGATTACATGTTGATCAATCACCCTTTAGTTATAAAGTCCCTACTATGTGTGCCTTGTCTAATTCTGCTAAGTTCTGGGGGGAATGCACAGTAGGAAAAGAACTTGCCCAGCTTTCTTCGTTTTTGAGGGTTAAACGACCTCATCTACAACATATTTTTTACCTTCCTTCCTCCCTTCCTCTAACAGATGTTTATTGAGCGCTCACTATGTGACAAGTATTATTTAGGTGCTGGAGATAGAATTGTGCACAGATAGAAAAACTCCCTGCCCTTAGTGAGTTTACATTCCAGTGGGGTTGATGCACAGATAAATATGTAATATCTGGTAGAGATAAATGCTCAGGAAAAAAATCAAGTGGGAGAAGAGGAGGGAGAGTGTCTGGGGGGTTATTTAAATAGGGTGTCAGGGAAGGCCTCTTTGAGGAGATGCCAAGAGCAGAGACCCGAAAGAATGGATGGAGTGAGCCATCTGAATATCTGAAGATTGTGCAGAGGGAAGAGCAGTGCAGAACCTTTGGAAGATGGAGAGCGGGGAGTGTCCTCTCTGATTATGTTTCAGAAGGCCCACTCTGGCTGCCAGACGGAGAGCAGACCGTGGGATGAGGGGAGAGCAGGACCAGGCAGACAAGCGAGGGGGCTCTTGGCCTGGGGCGGGAGGAGCTGATGGTGGCCCCATGTGGGCCAGCAGTGATGGAGGACAGGAGAGACGGTCTGATTCAGGGTATACGTTGAAGGGAGAACCAACAGGACTTGCTGGTGGAGGCTGTGGGGAGTGAGAGAAACACAGGGATCCAGGAGAGCTCCAGTGTTTTTGGCCTGAGCCCTTGAATGGAAAGAGTTTCCATTTGGGTACACATGGGAGACCATGGGTGCAGCAGGTTTGTGGTCAAGGAGCAGGAAACACAAGTGCGCTTTTGAGAGATGCTTTTTGTGTATTTTAATGGAGATATCCTATACACCACTGGATATGTGAGTCAGGAGATAGATTGGGATTAAAGGTACTGAATTCATCCAAACATTCCCTAAACACTTGTAATATGCCCTTTGGGTAGGGTTTTGTCTAATCACAGCTTTATCCCTTACTGTTTGCTTAGTATAGAACAATCCCTCGCATTGGCAGTTAGGTGCCAATAGGTATTACCCTTGACCTGCCAACCTCGGTGTTGAGGATGTACAGACCAGGGTAGGGAGGTCCCTGCGAATTCTCCCTTGGTGTCCACTGCCCCTTTGCTGCCGCTCAGAGCCCTCAGAAGTCTCGAGAGGGCCAGGTCTCTCTGACAGTCTTGACTCTACATGCGTCAGAAGGAAATACTGATTATCCTGTTTATTCTGGTTTCTAATCATAACCTCCGGATTCAACTCGAGGACAGAGTCACAGATTGCACACCAGGAGCCCCCATCAGTCTCCCCCTGGTTTCCGGGCATCTCGCTGGGACTGCAATGTGTTTTGCCTGAAGCTGTGGCTATGTGTGGAGAACTCACATTTGGGGGAAATTAAGAAGTCGTGGCAGACAACTGCTACTGGTTCATTAGCTGACTGGAAGCTGTCACCCTGTCCTTCTTCCAGACTGAGAGAAATAAGCCTGCTTCAGAGCAGGGAAAAATGTCAGCACCCTAAGCACCTACCTAAGGGGGAGAGAACTCCATGCTGGCAGTGTCTAGGCAAAGACTGCAGCCAGGGTGGTGGAGGGAGCCCTGGGCTGAAGTCAGGTGACTTCTATTCTAGTCCTGCCAGGAGTACTGTTGTGCTGTGTTACCTTGGGTAAGTCACGTTTCCTATCCGTTCCCTTATGTGTTCATGAAGAGGTTGAGTTACAGGATGTCTGTGGGTCCTTTCAGCTCTCAAATACAGTGACTCTGAGTGGGAGAGTCAACAGGTGACTTTGCCACTGTACTTTCCTCTGCTGGCTTTCCTCTGTCTTATCTCCTCCGTGTCAGGTTCCCCAGGTGGACTCTCCCACCTGCTTCTCCTCTCTCTGCACACTCATGATGGGCGTGCTCTTGCCTGGGCCAAGGCAAGAGCTACCACCCGTGTGACGAGGACACTGGTGTCTCCGGCTCTAGAGCCAGCATCACGCTGAGAATCTTTATCCAGCTGTCCACAGATCCTTTAATATCAAGATGCTCAGAACTGAACTCATCACTTTCCCTTCCAGAACTTTCTCTTCCTCTTGAGTTTTGTGCCCTCATTAATGACACTTAGTCTCCAAATTCAGAAATTTGAGTCCACCCTAGGTCTGTACTTCTTATCCGATCAGTCACTGAGTCCTGTCGGTTCTATTCTGTTGCTACCTGTTCTATCCATCCCAGCTACCCCATACTCCTTGCCAGTGTCCTGGTCTAGCCTGATACCATCTGCCTCTCCTCGCAGCCTCTGGCTGCCTTTAATGGTGTTCTTCTATCTCCGGGCCTGCCTTGTTAATTTCTTGCTTGAACCCTCCAATGACTTCTTACTTCAAAGAATCAATGTTTGCTCAAAAAAATGAAAGTTCATTTTTAAAAATAGCAGTGGTCATTGTTTATTGCATTGGGCCTAAAACTTTACTTTCATTATCTTATTTAATCTTCATGTGTGGAAGACATTTTTACCCACACTTTATAGATGGGAATGGAGACTTAAAGAGGTGAATTCACCTGCTTGAAGAACCCTTCTGGCAAGTGGTGGGGCTGGCAGTGAATTCAAGGTGGAGTCAGACACTGAAGGTCTGTCTGTCCTCTCTGTCCTGCTCCTGCAGGGGCCTTCACAGTGGTCTCAGCTTAGTCTTTCTATCTCCCACTGCTCTCTTCATCTCCTTCCAACACATACCACTTGTCTGTTTTTACTAGAGTATCTACTACAACTCAAATCCACCATGGACTTTCACATCAGAACGCTTATGCTTTTGCTATTTTCTCTGCCGGGGATGCTATTTCCATCCAGCAAATTCCTACTTCTCTTGGGGGTTCCATTCTAAGAGCATTTCTGTAAAAACTCTTCTCTGTTCCCCAGGCAGAATCTATCATATTGTCTGCTCTGTCAAAGCGCCATACTTTGCGTTCTTCCGTGGCATCCACCGTGCTGTGATTGAATGGCGGCTCACTATGAATACACCAGAAGATGCCGAGTTCTTTGATGGCAAGGACTGTATCTTTTTCTATATGTAGCCCTTTGTATCATTTGTCAATGCCTAGGTAAGTGCCTGATGCATAGGAACAGCTCAATAAATGGCTAGTGAATTGAATAGAGCCCAACCTCAAATATCATGATAGCAGTGGACGACGTCACTGGTAATGGCAGCGTTAAAGAGAAGAGTAATGTAATTCAAGTTACCATACTCCACAGTTTTATTGATCATTGACTGTGTATCCTGCTGTGTGTTTCAGTTTGGAGGAAACCAAAGATAGAAAAGGCACAGTTATCATACTGGTTACCATTAATCCAACACTTACTATGTTTCCAGCTGTGCTTTATGTGTAGTTTCTCATTTAATTTTCAGACCAGGCCTATGAGCTACACATTGTTTTATTCCTATAAAAAGAAAGAGTCTATAAGAAAGAGTGTCTAACTTGATTCAGAAGACAGAATTCACATACTGAAACATAAATTATAATGTGTATCCTAATATTATGAGATGCAGCAGAAGTACAGGAGAATGCATTAAACTAGAGATCAAGAACTTGGGCCCTAGACCCAGTTATGCTGTTCATTTACAGTGTGACTTTGAGACCTCAGTTTCTTCATCTGTAAAACCAACAAAGGGTCAGACAGACCCTTTTATGTCATGGGTCATAAAATCTCAAAAAGACTTGTAGCTTTCCATCACTACTATCTCCAATGTTTGCCACAAATTTGGAACTTCCAAAATAGTCATTACCTTGTGTGTCGGGTTGAGTATTATCTCTCCACCAAAGTTCATGTCTACCTAGAACCTGTGAATTGACCTTATTTGGAAATAGGGTCTTTGTGGGTGTAATCTCATTAAGATGAGGTCATACTGAGTTAGGATGGGCCCTACTCCAGTGACTGGTGTCCTATAAGAAGAGGGAAATTAAGACACAGAGACACAGAGAGAAGGGTACCATGTGAAGACAGAGGCAGAGATTGGATTGATACACCCACAGGCTAAGGAACACTGAAGATTGCTGGCAACCACCAGACTCTAGGAGAGACTCCCAGGACAGATTCTTCTCCCGGAGCCTGCAGAAAAGAACCAACCCTGCCAACACCTTGATTTCAGACTGCTAGCTTTCAGAACTCTGTGAGAATAAATTTCTGTTGTTTTTTAGTACTTTGTTGGGCAGCCTCAGGAAACTGATGTATATTGGATGGTGATTTTGGTGACGACAATAGTGATAATACTAGTAATAATCTATAAAAATAGAATTGAATTTCCTTCTGTGGAAGCGTCACTGCGTATGTTTAAAATACCTGCGTGCATCTTGACCAGTTTGTTTGGGGTGGTCTGGCTGAACATGTAAGGCAATGTGTTTGACACGCACTTAACTCGGCTGCCTTTGAAGGCTCCTGGAGGAGATAGACAGTCACCCTTCAGGAAAACCCCATGTAACTACTGCTTAAGAGAGTTACGTCATATATCTTGAAACACCTTGGACAGAAAAAGCAAATAGTGGTTTACAGCAACAGGGCAAATAGAAGTGCCCAAGTACAGACACTGGACCTGCAGGCTCTGATTTGTGAAGGAGCTACTTCTCACAAGGACACCTCTGTGTACCTGCCTTCCAGGTGAGAAGCAGGAGGTGACTGATTTCAGTGTGGCTAATGATTCTTCAGCCTAAACCTAGGGAGGCCAGCTGGTGCTTTAGAAGAACCAACCCTTAGGGAATCCTTACTCTGTGAGATACACTGTGTGAAACACATGACAGCATCTCATTTAGTGTTGAGAACCACAATCACCCATATCTTATAGAGGAGGAGACCAAGATTTATTAATAGAAAATCTAACAGTTTTCCCCAGGGCACAGGATTTGAACCTGGGACTTTGATTTTGGGGCCTGAGTTCATAATCACGACACTTCACTTGATGAATCCCTCCCATTTTTCTGACAGAAGAGAATTGCCAAAAGCTGGTCAATAGTGTTCAAGGTTAAAGGTCCCATTAACTACCCCATCTATACACCCCACTGTCCAGGATGAATGAACAGTTTCTTCTATGAAGTTCAAAACATTTTGTCCCAACAAGTTCAAAGTATGTTATCTGCCTTTTCTTTAGCGCACCTTTCATCCTGCGCTGCATTTTAGTTGGTTTTATACATAACCAAGATGCCAGTTGAGGCTGGACATTCAAGTTAAGTTGGCTCGAACCCCATTCATGGGGAGTGGGAGCCCCAAAGACTACCTCTCTGAGGACTTTGAGTGTGTGTGTGTGTGTGTGTGTGTGTGTGTGTGTGTGTGTGTGAGAGAGAGAGAGAGACAGACAGACACAGAGAAAGAGACAGAGAGAAAGAGAGAGAGAGAGAGAAAAGAGAGAATGTGGTTTTCTTAGTCCCTTCTGCCTCCAAGGTTCTGTTTCTGTTTAACACTTTCAGTTACTGGAGCATCTCACCATTCCTTCAGTCTGTCTTGGTTCTATATTTCTACAGATGGGGAAGAGAACCTTTGAAGCCATTTATTGGCCCAGGTTGCTCTGCCGTATTCCCCGCAGGCTTTTCACCTTTTCCAGGCTCCTCTCTACTCAGTCCCCTTACTGCTCCCCACTCCCACCCCCAGGCTCTGAAAGGCCCACCTTGCCATGTCCAAAGACTCAAAAATACGCTTTGCTAAACAATGAGCTATCTACGCAAGCCCTATCATTTAGCAGAAGTAAAAAATTGGCAGGGACTTTGGAATTTGGGTTCATGCCTCCCCTGCTTATCTCAGTGAGGGCAAGGGAGCAGTTTAGGAATGAGATAATCCCAGTACAAACAAGCAGAAGTGGCTATTGTTAATTTATGCTGTAAATTGCAGTGATATTTTTCCCCTCCTCTTGGTCAGTTGTCTGACTTCTCCGCCAGACCACATGCTTCCTGGGGGAAGAGACTGGGTGACATTATCCCTGAGTCCTTCTGGGGACCCACCATAGTGCCTGTTACAGCAGAAGGGCCCAGGAGGAGCTGGTGGAAGTGGATTGCTTCTCTAGGTGGTCATTTTCTGGGGACGTCACAGTCAGAGAATGTAATTTCTTGCCTCGGACTTTTAAAGAATGGGAAGCAGAATATACACACCTGGGACAGTGTTAAATGGGGAGTATTGTGGGGAACGCTCCCAGGGTTACGACTGCTGGCTTCTCTTATCTCTGCCTTCACAGGGTCCAGCATCCTGGCTCCTTTGTTGGAAGCACTGCTCGATCAGGGTGCCTTATTTGGATCAGTGGGGATCCTTCTCCGTGCAAGAGAACTCATTCCCTGCAACCGCGGGTGGGCCTGAGTCAGGCACATTGGGGACAGAGCGGGCAGTTCCCGTGCTGGGAGGTCTCTGTGTTAAGTGTCCAACTAATTAACACTGCTCAGTGGAGGGACATCCCTTTGATTAATCACAACTTGCAGAGAAGTCAGAGCCTGGAAAAGCAGCACCTTCACTGATGTAGTACCTGCTACGTACTAGGCGTCTATGTTGAAACTTTACCTCTAAATCAAAAATGGTTTCTTTAGGCAGTTACACATGAACTCGTTGCTTTTTAAAAATCTACTTAGAAAGTTTTACATAATATGGTCAGGGAAACAAAACTAACCGAACTTAGAAGTTTGTCTTAGAAGAAATTTTTCTTAGAAGTGTGAAGTCTAGGGTTTTAAGAATAAGAATTTCTGAGTTCAATCTCTAGCTCTCTGATGTCTGTGACACCCTCTCGAGACTATAGGTAGAATCAGACTGTGCACGTAGTAGGTAGTAACTGAAGGATTAAATGGAAGAATCAATGGGACAAGATCTTGAGATACTGGTAGGCGGGGCCTCTCTCCTCCCCTGAAGCACTGATACAGAGGGAGCACGCACACGCACACGCATGCACGCACACACACATACACACACACACACACACGCAGAGGGCATCCAGGGATGTCTCAGAGACACAGGGCTCTTCGTTCCCAGAGCATATCTGTGTCATCTGGAGTTGGATGGAATTTTCCATTGCTGACACTCTTTCACCAATCACAATATGCCTTATTTCTAAGATACACAGATATTAAAGAAGCATTGTGCCACAGTTGAATTAGTGGAATTTTTTCCTTTATTCATGTACATAGGATAGTTGTGAGTCCTTGGTGGCATTTTAGATTTGATGAAATATAGTACGCAGAATCACTGTTAAATTGGATTTTTATTGATTATTTTGTTATTATCTAAGTAATGATTGGCCCTATTTTAATTGTTATTTCTGCCCTCTTAATTCTTTGTTGTCTCTGAGTCCTTTTACATCTAGGAAGAAGACAGAGGTGACAGCTGGGCTGCAGTATTTTTTGACATACATCAGGGGGCTCCAGTCAAAAGAAACTGGAGTAAGGACTTCTGCCCCAGCCCAGGGTCCCTATTCAGAGAGCCTGTGCCATCTCACCTTATTCCTCTGTCTGTGTCAGACATCACTAATGAATCACCACACTCTTTCCTGTGGAGCTCAGACAGGGCTCACAATCCTTCTTACTCTACTGCGTGTGGCAGTCACTATCAATCACCTGGGCTTGGCATTCAAGAGAAAACCTATTTGACATCGCAAGCACTCTAGATCCTGTTCCTGGATCAAGCCAAACCATCAGAAGGCTTTGCATTTTATCTTATTTTCTTTGCATTTGGCAGCTATACCCTAGGCTTTTATTGAGAAATGACAGAAGATTTGCCTTATGAAACTGTTTTCTGCATTTCTGTGGGGAAGCTGTTAAGGTCACCATTCACTACATCGTTTGGTGCACCTCATATGGAATTTTTTAGAAAACTATTAACTGCTAGGAAATACTTAAATACTTTCTATCTCTTGAGAAACAGTTCCACTTCTTTCTCTGACGATTAAGACTATAACCAACCGGGTCTCCCTTTGGTTTCGGCTGCCAAGAAGCTCAGAGCCAGATCTCAGAGATCTTTATAGATTTGTTCAGCATTTATATTTGTGTTCTTTCTCAAGCCCCAATTTTTGACTTTTAGCCTTTATGTATTTATGAATTCCTCTTTTATGCTTCATCACATGCTATGTAATTCGTTGTATAATATGTATTTTTATTGTAAGGCTTCTTGTGGGCTAAGGTGAGCTAAAGAGTTCAGTTGGGTGTTTCAGTCTATCGGGGCAACAGGAGTTGAGACGAGAGAGTGGCGTGGACATATATATACTACCAAATGTAGAATAGATAGCTAGTGGGAAGCAGCCACATAGCACAGGGAGATCATCTCAGTGCTTTGTGACCACCTAGAGGGGTGGAATAGGGAGGGTGGGAGGGAGGGAGACGCAAGAGGGAGGAGATATGGGGATATATGTATATGTACAGCTGATTCACTTTGTTATAAAGCAGAAACTAACACACCATTGTAAAGCAATTATACATCAATAAAGATGTTTAAAAAAAAAGAAAGAAATGGCCAAAGTTTTCCTGGAGGAGAACAGGCATGCTCATAATGAGATGGGAATGCTGACCTTTTAGATCTGGGTGGCTGGGTAGGAAGCTTCTAAAATGGTTCTCAGTGATTACGGCCTCCTGTTCTTCACCCCCTGTGGAATCCCCTCACCTTTACTGCAGCCTGTCAGAGACCCTGAGCCAAACGACCCGGCTAAGCCACAAAAACTGTGAAATAATAAACTTCGTTGTTTGAAGCCAATAAGTTTGGGGGTCCTATTTTTTGGGCTGTAACAGACAACTAAAACAGTGATGCTTCACGGCTTACGCAGGCCTGTTATTGGATTCACATGTCAACACTTACAGGTGGTGTCATCCTCACTCAGAGACAAGCAAGGTCATGATTAAGTTCACCCAGATAAAGGTGGAGAACGTGAGATCGGGTTGTCTGATTCCAAGTCCAGGGCTCTGCTCCCCAATAGTGAGTTCTTAACTCAGGGTACATATGAGCTCTGTTGTATGGCAACTGACTGCAATTAAGTTAAATTAAGTGAAGTATAAGTTGCATTGATGGAACTTGACAACTTCCACCTGTATTCTCATGCTGTTGCTATAAGAGCACGTCTTATTGACCGTCTGGAGACTCCTTCATTTGCTGAAGTTTTAGTCTTCACATACAGAGTAGATTGGACAGTGAATATCTTTAGTAATTACAATTTTGTAACAAGCATATATTGAGTATCAGTGTGTCAGTTACTTTTACACCTGCTATCTCATTGAATTTATGCCACTGGAGCCTCACAGCTGCCCATGAGGTAGATTACAGATAGGGAAATCTGAGGCTCAGAGAGGTTGAAGGACTTGCCCAAGGTTACCGAGCTAAGAAGTCACAGAGACAGTGAACCCAGCTGTGTCCAAAGCTAAATCCCGAGGTTTCTTTGCCAGGAATCGGCAGCCTTGCTTGGATTCCTTTTCTGTAGCTAGATTAATTCCAGAAAGCTGGCAAGAATTAAAGTAGGGGGAAATTTCCATCTAAAGTTTTCTCTTTTTATTAGTGGAAACAACGTCTTTTTGACGAATCCTAAAACTCTAAAGAACAAATTCATATTCCTACTGCTACCACTGTTAGAACTTAGGACTCAGAAGCCACAAAATCCCCACTGTATTAAAAGACATCTTCTCGTCCTCAAAGTAAAAAGAATAAAGACATTTTGAAATTGGTATCAGCTTCGTCTTTAACAGAGCCTTCTCAAGGACTTTTACATGTAAAGAACATCATTGAACACTTAATTTGACATTTATTACCTTTAAATATTCATAAACCACTGAGTACGGGAAACACCTACTGCACCGTTCAAGCCTGGCTGAGTCTCTCAAAATATGACGAGCACGTGAATTACCTTCAGGAACTGTGGGGAAACTTCAGGGTGCAGCTTCTCCCCTGAAACTTTCATGGCGCTAATTTTATGAATTGTCTTGTTTGCAAACAAGGTAGTAAACCTAACAGAGCAACCCATATCTATTTCATTACCCATGTGAGTAAAATTCCGCTTTCCTGTGAAGGAGTTAGCAGAAAGACATGCACATTTTATCTCAGCCTGTCCTCCCAGGCTTTTCCCTTCCCCTTGGTGAACCACCAAACTCTGGAAGGATTGAATTCTGCCTCCTTTTCAGCCCTGATAATTATGACCAACATTTGGAATCAGTTCTAGAATGTGAGATGGGAAACCAACTTAGCCTGACAGCAGTGAGAAGGAAAAGGCATTCCTATTACACTGCAAACACTGTCCTGTGTAGATGGGGAAATAAACCAATACACCGATACACTGGTTAAATTCTGGCTGTGACTTGTTTTCCCCTCTTGGATATTGGAGTAAAAAATATTACTTGGGCATGAAGTCAGAGCAGTAAGAATCTGCCTAAGGATGTAGAGGTGGTAGGGATGAGGCAGGTGAGAGAGAGAGATCTATTCTCACCTTTACAATTCCTCCAGGGCAAAGTCACACCATATTGTTGATGCTGTAGTTGTCGGTATCAAATCTCTTTCATGTTGATCATAATCATAATAATGACCATTATACCCATTTTATAGGTAAGGAAACTGAGGCTCAAGGAATTTGAAAGATTAATTCAAGGTCACATAGCTGAGATTTAAACTCAGCTATTCTGACCCTAAGTTTAGTACTCTTTCCACTACAAACACCTAATTTTAAAAGTTCTGCCCCCATCTTTTGGGATTTCCCAGCACCCTTTGAAGGAGCTAGAGATTAAGAGCATGAATCAGAGAAGTCCAAGGGGAGCTATTCTCTCTGTCTTCAAGTAGAAGGGCAGATGGGAAAGGAATTAGGCCTGTTCTGTGAGGTTGTGGATAACAGGGTTAGATCAATTGGTGGAAATTCAAGGAAGCAGATAAAAGGAAGAATTCTCTAGCTGTCAACACTATCCAACAATAAAATAGGCAACTGTGGTAGGTGTTGAGCATCTTGTTCTGAAAATGCTCCAACAGAGGCTGGCTGGCCCTCTGATTGGGATGCTGTGGCTGGGATTCCTGAGCTGGGCGAGAAGTTGGAGTAGAAGGGGTTCGGAATTTGTGGTATACTTGATTGCTGAGAACAGAGGTCCCTGTTACAGCTGCCTATGACATCAGCTCAATTAAGTGCACTAATGTAAAACTAATGTAGAAACCTCAGAATCACACAGAGGTGCTGCAGAGTCCTCCAAATGCTCAATTTGAATTTGAATTTTTTTAAAATTTAATTTAATTTATTTATTTTTGGCTGCATTGGGTCTTCGTTGCTGCACCCAGGCTTTCTCTAGTTGCGGCGAGAGGGGGCTACTCTTCATTGCGGTGTGTGGGCTTCTCATTGCGGTGGCTTCTCTTGTTGCGGAGCACCGGCTCTAGGTGCGCAGGCTTCAGTAGTTGTGGCACGTGGGCTCAGTAGTTGTGGCTCATAGGCTCTAGAGTGCAGGCGCAGTAGTTGTGGTACACAGGCTTAGTTGCTCTGTGGCATGTGGGATCTTCCCAGACCAGGGATCGAACCCGTGTCCCCTGCATTGCCAGGTGGATTCTCAACCACTGTGCCACCAGGGAAGTCCCCTGGAATTTGAATTTTAAAAGTTTTATTGTTTTCTAAAGAAACAGAAAAAGGAGACCTTGAAATAGAACCTAAACAGATGAAAATTTATTAAGTAATTAAAGGTGGCATTAAAAAAAAAGGATAAATTCAATAAATATTTTGGGACAAATGTCTAGCCATTAGGACAGAAACATAAAGCTAGACCTCCTTCCTCATTCATTACATGAAAATATATTCCAGGTTAATAAAAAATTAAACCTTAAAGATAAATATTTAGGACTTCCCTGGTGGCACAGTTGTTAAGAATCCTCCTCCCAATGCAGGGGACACGGGTTCGATCCCTGGTCCAGGAAGATCCCACATGCTGCAGAACAACGAAGCCCATGAGCCACAACTGCTGAGCCTGGGTGCCGCAACTACTGAAGCCCGCACGTCTAGAGCCCATGCTCCGCAACAAGAGAAGCCACCACAATGAGAAGCCTGCAGACCACAACAAAGAGTAGCCCCCGCTCGCCGCAACGAAGACCCAATGCAGCCAAAAATAAATAAATAAATAAATTAAATATTTACAAAATATGTGTGAATATACAGGCACATACACACAGACATGCACGTGTACAGCACACACGATAGATGAAGGACTGATTTCCTTCATCTATACAGAGATTTTAGTGCATACTTGGAAGTTCTTGCATATGTGTCATTGATCAGGCCAGTTGCAGCTCTGCATTTTTTGGTTGTTAAAAGTCAGGCTTGGGACTTCCCCGGCAGTCCAGTGGTTAAGACTTCACCTTCCAATGCAGGGGGTGCAGGTTCGATCCCTGGTCAGGAAGCTAAGATCCCCCATGCCTCATGACCAAAAAAAAAAAAAAAAAAAAAATCAGGCTTGTGCATGTTGTTCATGGGAATTTATTAACTCTCCAGCCCGGGTCTGCTGAAGAGAATGCTGTGACCTATTCCCAGCAAGGCTCCTGTGCCTCTATTCTCGGCTCCATAGACCAAACTGCACAGTTGAATAAAAGTAGCTCCATAAGAACAAAGTGCACAGTTGAGTAAAAGTAGCAATCACATTTTAAATATTGTATTTTGGGGTAATATTGAGTTAGGAATAGTTTTGTTGTTTATTGTAACTTTGGGGGTATTCCCTTTCTCTATTTCAGATGTATGTAAAAAAATACAAGGTGCTGCTGGAGGTCATTAGTGATTCAAGTTTGAAAACGGTTTCCTGCTGCTGCTCTTTGGAGCTGTTGGATCAGATGATTTGAGGAACATCCTGAGGTTGCAAGACAAGCCATTAAAAATGTGTCATTTGTAGCTACGTATGTGTGCAAAGAAGGGTATTCTGGAGACTGGCAGAACTACACAATGTAGAGAAGTAAAATGAATGCGGAGGTTGATGTTAAGTCTGTAACTTCATAACCTCATTATTCTCATTGACTTTATAAGTCAATGTTACATTTTGCACATAAGAATAAATTGAAGCTAAATAGACTTTTGATTTTCTTATTGGGGCTCTTGATAAGATTTCATTGTGGGAAAATGTTTTTCACTCTTAACATGTTTGAAAATCAGTGACTTAAGATGTGCTTTTTTTTTCTTAAAAAAGCCTTCTTGGCTTCCCTGGTGGTGCAATGGTTGAGAATCTGCCTGCTAATGCAGGGGACATGGGTTCAAGCCCTGGTCTGGGAGGATCCCACATGCCGCGGAGCAACTAGGCCCGTGAGCCACAACTACTGAGCCTGCGCGTCTGGAGCCTGTGCTCCGCAACGAGAGGCCGTGACGGTGAGAGGCCCGCGCACCGCGATGAAGAGTGGCCCCCGCTTGCCGCAACTAGAGGAAGCCCTCGCACAGAAACGAAGACCCAACACAGCCAAAAAAATAAATAAATAAATAAATAATAATTAAAGGTGCTGCTGATTAAAAAAAAAAAGCCTTCTTCTTTGATTATCATTGACTTTACTTCTCTCTTTTTTGCCTTGGCCACAAAGATGCTCAGAACTATGATGTTTTCAACTACAATAGTGCCCATAGCTTACATTTTCTAGGATAATTATTTCCCCTCCCCCCATCATTATTCAATTTCTTTCTGCTAAGGATATTTGTTTTTCTACTCTCTGTAGATTTGTTGCCTACTCTTTTTAAACAAAATTATTTCTTTTTTTCCCCCTGGAGGCAGGGGGTTATATTCATGCAATAAATATTGAGTTTAACAAATATTTATTGCATGTCTACTATATTTCAAGTACATTTCTAGGTGCAGAGACATGAATAACAAAGCAAAATCTCTGACCTCATGGAGTTTACATTCTAAAAGGTTGAGGTAGACCATAAGAAAATAAATGTATAACATATCAGGAAATGATGAGAGCCATGGAGAAAAAGGAAGCAAGGTAAGGGGGCAGAGGTTGAAGTTTAGAGGAAGGGTCTCATTTCACATCACAGATGGCCTCTTTGGGAAAAGGAGATTGGAACAGGGACTTTAACAGTGAGGGAGCGAGGTATGGTGACATCTGAAGAAATAGCCATTCAATCTAAGGAAACAGCAAAGGCCATGAGACAGGAGCAAATCTGATGAATTCAAGGAAGAGCCAGAGGACAGGGGCTGCTGGACTAGACTGTGCGAGAGGCAGAGCAGTAGGAGACAAGGGTAGAGAGGTAATAGGGAGCCTTGGACACAGTGTGTACACATCTATAAGTGAGAATGCTAGGGGTGACTGCATTTTCTCCTTATGTCAACGGACAATGACTTGGTTTGGTGGGCTGCCAACTGTATCCCCTCTCACACTTGTTTGCTTTTGCTGCCCACTCGCTTCTGTGGACGCTCTTAACCAGGGCAACAACAGAGTCCTTCTAAAGAGCTCAGATACTACAGAATTCTTACCCCTTGGGTTCTGCCATTTTTCAGTTCCCCTTCTCTATAGACAATGATGTCTTCAGCCTTCTGGCTGAGTCCTTTCAGCTCCCAAGCTGGTCCTAGTCAAGGGCTGACCCAGAAGTGAAGAACTAACCTTGATACTTTAGACCTGGCATCTTGGCTACCAAAATGATGATGATGACGATGACGATAATGATAATGATGATGGTGGTGACAAGAGCAGCACCTACCATTCATCAAGCACTTACTCAGCAGTAGTCCTGACAATATTGCAACCCTCCCGTTCTGTAAATGAGGAAACTGAGGCTAAAAGATGACAAATACATCACCCTAGAGCTCACATCTTGGGAGTGGTGAGCAGGTGTTTGAACCCAGGTCTACCTGACTGCAGAGAATGAGTTCTTTCCATAACGGGTACCTCTGAGGGAGAAATCTGGGCTTCTGTGTGGTCACTAAGAAGCAGCCCACTCCAAATGCAGGCCTCTTTGGCTTCAGTTCAAGTTTAAGGTCTCTTTCACAGTTCCTGATGAATGCTCTAGCCATCTGCTGGAAGAACACTTTGACTGCTATCTTCCAGAATCTTGCCTGGGATGATGGACCCTAACCATCATTACCCAAGAACCCCCCAAAATAAGTCCTCTCTAAGTTTTATGGACAACTGTCATTTTCTGAACCTTGGACATCACTGCCGATAGGCATTTTGGCTGTTACACTTCAACCGCCATGAATCAGGCCCAGCTTTGCCGTATTTTTTTTTAAGTCCATATAATTTGAACTTCAGCTTTCTTGCTTCAGGGGCCAGTCCTCTAGCTAGGGATTTTCTTTAGCGTGAGTTCCAGACAGACCCTGCATGGCTTACACTTCTTTCTCAGGCCCCCTGGGTTATGATCCTTTTCGTTGATGTGAGAGCATATTCTACAAATGCAGCACTATTTTGAGCATTTTTACCGAGATTTTATCCCCTGTGTGCTCACTTTTCTTGGGATACGGTCCAAAATAATTTTTTTGCAGTATAATTTCTGATGAAGGAGATTACTGTGTTTAAAACCTGATATTTTAAGGGCAGATGAAGGTTTTTTCAAGAATTAAGAAAACACTTCGTCACTTATTTCTTTGGCAGAGTATCTGCATTTGTTTCCCTTGAAATCCTCAAAAATTAAGACCATACTGCATTCATTTTCAAATTACAGAAAATAAGCTAAAGAAGGAGTGAATAGAAGAAAAGAAAGACAAACTTTGCTGAAAGCAGAGTTTTCTTAAACTGCTTCATCACATGGATTCATTTATTTGTTTAAAGCAGGAACTGGCAAACTTTATTTGTAAAGGGCCAGATAGTAAATATTTTAGGCTTTGTGGCCATACAATCTCTCATAATAACTTAACGCTGCTGTTGTAACATGAAAGCAGCCATAGACAATGTACAAGTGAATTTGTATTACTGTGTTCCAGTAAAACTTTATTTCTAAAAAGAAGTGGTGAGCCAGATTTGGCCTGTAAACTGTAAATTGCTGACTCTTATCATCTTATGCCAGCAACAAGACAGAAACAAAGACCATCAGAGCTGGAAGGACTCTTACAATCCAATTCCAAGTGTTTGATTGTATCTATGAGAATTTGTTGATTATTCGAGGTTACACAACATCTTAAGAGCAGCATCAAGGAAGGAAAGAAATGAACATTTATTGACTACGCACCATGACAAAGATTGTTAGTTGTCACCTAATATCCACTTTCTCCATCTTCCTTAGTAACGGAACCCAGATTTTTATGTGGAGTAATGGCCACTAGAATTGACTATATTTCCCAGTCTCCCTTGCCTTTGAGTGGGTCATGTAACTGAGTTCCACTCAGTGGTTGTATGCTACTTAAAGCAACTGTTCTTAAAGAAAGGGAATGTGCCATTCTTCTTCCCTTTTTCTTTTCTGCTGGCTGGAATGTAGATTTGATGGTTGAAGCTTGAGCAGCCATCTTTCATTATGATGAAAGCATTGCACTGAGAATGGTGAATCAATAAGAGATAAAGACGTCAGGTGCCTGACGCTATGGAGTACCACATCTGGAATGAACTGTCTCCAGACTTATTTTAGCTCTGTGAAGATGTTATTCGATTGCCTTCTGGTTTGGATTGCATCTGATGAGAAGTCTGCAGTCATTCTTATGCTTGTCCCTTTCTGTGTAATGTGTCACTTTCCTTCACTGCTCTTAAGATTTCTTTTTTATTGCATATGTTTAGCAATTTGATTTTGATGTGCATTGGTGTGATTTCCTTTGTGTTTATCCTACTGGAGGAGTGTAAAATTCTTGGATTTGTAAAATTTTAAGCCATTATGACCTTAAAAATTCTTCTCATCCCTTCATCCAACTCCCAGTTTCTGAGACTTCAGTTACATGCGTGTTGGATGACTTTTATTGTCCTACAGGTCATTAAGGCTCTGTATTATGTTTATAGTTTTCTTTCTCTATGTGACCCAGTTGGATAACTTCTATAGTCTTGTCTTCAAGGTTACTGATTGTTTTTTTTCTGCTGAATCTAATTTTCTGGTAAGCCTATCTGGAAAATTTTTATTTCAGATATTGTAATTTTCAGCTCTGGAAGTTTTATTTGTCCTTCTTTTTAATTGTTTCCATCTTTCTCTTCCTTATGTTCATATTTCACCTGAAATCCTCAAAAATATTTGTTATAGCTTTTAAAAAACCTTCCTCCGCTAATTCAAAAATATTGATAAATTCTGTGTCTCTTTCTATTGATTAATTTTTCCCCTTGTTATAGATTACAATTTCCTGCTTATTCACATGTCTAGCAATTTGTATTGGATGCTAGGTATTATGCATGCTATGTTTTTGAATGTCTAGATTTTATTGTCTCTTTGAGTGTTGAGTTTGATTCTGGCAAGCAGTTAATTTACTTACAGATATGCTGTTTTTTTGAGACTTTAAAAGAAGTTTTATTAGGGCAGGTCAAAAGGTTTTACTCTAAGGATAATTTAGTTCTCTTCCTAAGATGTGATCTTTCTGGAGTCTCTACTGAATATTAACTGAGTGTTCAATGTGTTTCAAATTCTGGAAGTTGTTCGACTTACAGCTTTCCCAGTTATTCTCTTTCTGTTATTTATTCTTTGCCTGGCATCATAAAGTCTTTTTTATTTTTACTGTATTTTTTTTTTAATTTTATTTTAATTTATTTTTTATTTTTGGCTGCTTTTGGGTGTTCATTGCTGCACACGGGCTTTCTCTGGTTGCGATGAGCAGGGGCTACTCTTCGTTGCAGTGTGCAGGCTTCTCATTGCGGTGGCTTCTCTTGTTGTGGAGCACGGGCTCTAGGCATGCAGGCTTCAGTAGTTGTGGCTCGTGGGCCCTAGAGCGCAGGTTCAGTAGTTGTGGCACACGGGCTTAGCTGTTCCGTGGCATGTGGGATCCTCCGGGACCAGGGCTTGAACCCGTGTCTCCTGAACTGGCAGGCGGATTCTTAACCACTGCGCCACCAGGGAAGCCCCAACATCTTGTAGTCTTATCCTACATATGTGAAGCTTAGTGTTAAGTCTAAAACTCAAGGAGATCCCTATGCTGAGTTTTTGGAATTCTTTTCTTGAATAGTTCCTTCTTCTTTGGTATAATACTCTGCATTTCAGCTGCTTCAGCCTCCCTGAACACCCTATTTTTGCAAGATTGTTGTGCTTTGCTTCTTTCCCTCCCTGTTCCAGGGGGAAAGCCTCCAGGTAGAAATCTGGGACACTCATTAGTCTCACCTTTTTTGTTTCCCTTATTTCAGGACAGGCACTGCCTTTTATCCAATGTCTAAAAATAGTTGTTTGATATAGTTTGTTCAGCTTTCTAGCTGTTTATGGTAAAAAGGCTAGTCTAGTACCAGTAATCACATCATAAGTGGAAATGAGATTATGCTCATGTGTAAAAGAAAGAGAACAAGAAATGTCTACTTGTATCTTGTTTAAACCAGTGTAATTTTCAGTTTTTCTGCTACTTGCAGCCAAATCCAATCTTCAGTACTCCAATATGCCAAGCACAAGCTAAGTGTTTCATACACATTATTTCATAGATCTCACTTTAATGCCATCAAAATCTCATAAAATAGTAGTTATTGCTATTCCCATTTTACCGATGAACAGAACTGAATTAGAAAGTAAGAGAAAATGGAATTAAGGAGTCTCCTTAAAATTCAATTAAGCAGGGGGGTGGAGTCAAGATGGCGGACTAGGAGGAAAAGGAATTCGCCTCTCCGCACAACTAGGGCACCTACCAGGCACTGGTGGGGGACCACGGACACCTAAGGGGATAACAACCAAAGTCAAAAGGCAAAAAAAAAAAAAAAAAAAAATTCAACAAAGCAGTTAATAAGGGTATCACAGAGAAAATGAAAAGTAAGTTACCTGAAAGACATTGGAAAGATAGAATTAGTTGATATTAATAAGTGAATAATATGGAAAGAGGAAGAAACTGTGAGTCTTGGTGTTTAGAATAATAGCAGTATCCTGATATGCACCAGAAAGGTTCAGTGATGGTCACTGTGCTCACTGAGGCAAGATGAAGATTGGTGTTGTTGCAAAAAGAAGTTCACAACTCAAGGCAACATATACTTATGTTATATTGCTTATGACATCATCAATTAGAAACCCACAATCCTCAATTCTTTTGAGATATATAACTAGAGTTTCACTCTTCGGGATTTCTGGCCATCAAAGGGGACTTCTGTAAATTTGGGCCCAGTGTGATCAGCACAGGGTAGAGTGGCTTCTTCCTAGACTAACCTTACGTACTGGATGCCTCTTGGGGTTCACCTCAACATTCTCAAGGCCTAACTCCTTATTTTAGTCACTGCTCTGATGACCCATTTTTTTTTGCAGGTTTTGGCTGCTTTGTGTAGGTATGATTGGACAGTACCTTGCCTTGGGCCTCATGCCATGTATCTTACACTCCTTCCTTGGGACTTCTCAGACACCACAGGGTGGGATACCTATAGAATCTGCTCTACTCACATACAGCAATTAGGAAGTTCAAGGGAGATAACACCTATGGGGCCAACCTGACTAAAGAGGATGCCCAAAGGATAAGTTCTCCCTCTCATTCCTTAGGCAGTTAACTCTGAGTTGCTTTCATAAGATTTCTGGGAAGGTCCTGGCAGGATTGAGAACCAGTTGCTTTTGTGGTGACTAACTCAATGTCACATCCTTATTTTTGCTTCTCTCTTTCTCCCTTCCCTGGGATCAATTCCCAGATGTGACCCACACACATGGTCTTAGACTCTGCTTTGGGAGGAGCATAGGCCACGCCTCCCTACAAAGAGGAGCAACTCATAGGGAGCAATTTTGAGAGCACAGCAGGTCAGCATTTTGGGGTCAGTCTCCTAGAGAAGAAGGCACTTTTGGGACTAGAAGAATAGATAGAAAGAGATGTGAAAAATGAGAGAAAATTCCAGGAAGAAAAGGAAGGTAATGTCCTCTATCATATGAAATACTGGATCATGGAATTTAGAGATAAGTGAGCTCCTTAAAGTTTCTCCTGTGACCAGTTGTCTAGAAATCAACTTAGATTTATGAAGAGAAATTGGAAAAAGCAATTTAATTTCTTCTTAAGATGGCCAGGTAACAAAGCGGGAAATTAGTATATATAATCCTGTTCACAGAGACTTGATTTCTTTGGATCTGGGGGTCAGGAGGCAATGAAGGTCAGGTGAACTGAACTCTTGATTATAAAGTTGACTAAACACTTCTCTAATAATAGCCCCTTTACTGGGATCCCCACCTCTTGCCTCTTCGTGATGCCCACAATCAGTTCTACTCAACAGCAGCCAGAGAACCATTCCTAAAGCTCAGCAGTGGTAAGATCAGCCCTCCCTCTCACAGACCCTCAGTTGTTCCCCATTGCTTACTTTAGCTTTCAAGGTCTACAGAATGTTCCCAATTTACCCCAAATTTCAGTTAAATTGGACTACTAGCATGCCTTGAATACCCTCCATACTTTCCTGTCCTCAGGCTATTTCCTTTGCCTGGAGTGTCCTGACTTAACGACACCTGTTGCAATTACACCCATCATTTGAGACTCTCTCCTAAGTGCTACTTTCTGGAGAAAGCCTGAACACCCAAACAGAGTGACTACTCCCTTCTCAGAACTCTGTGGTATTTTGTGTTTCCTCTCTAGGGCTTATTATAAGCTGCCTTGTATTAGAGCTATTTGTGAAAATGCCTGTACCACATTTAGGGTATGGAATGTTCTTCTCCATTCATAGGTGCTGAGTTGAATTATGAAATGGATATATAACCAAAAGAGGTCCTTAGGAGACTATAAAATAAGAATCCACATTCTTCTGACTTATATAGGGTTAGGTGAAAATGGAAGGAAGAAAGTAAGGAAAAGATAATTCGTCTTATGGCATATTTACTAGGGTGCTTTCCAAAGTCAGCTCATTTTCTGAGTCTTCACAACACCCTAGACAACATGCAGTATTGTCCTCATTTTACAGAAGGGAGAATGTGAAGCTCAGAGAGGTTGGATGAATTACCACAGAGCATAGCTAGTAAGTGGTGGAGTCAGGATTGGAACCCAGGTCTCCATGACTTGAAAACCTTTGCATATTCTATTATAAATAAGGGACATGTAATTTATCATCCTAATAGGGATGCTTTTGAAAGTGAAAGGGAGTGCTATCACCAATTACACTGAGGTAACTGGAGTAAGCTGAGACTGTCCTAAGCAAACTGGGTCCTATGGTCACCCCAATTAGAAACCATCATTGCCTCTTTGCCTTGAGTATTAAACTGGCCTGAAGCAGAAAACGAAACTAAATCTCTTGAGATCTTAATTCTCTCAGACAGGATAACTTTTGAAGAAATAATTTGGTGTGGGAACAAGTTTCCTTAACTGATAATTGGAAAGAAATCCATATTATCCAAAAGAATAGATGAGGAATCATGTCTTCTCATGCTGTTTTAAGAGTTGGGAACACTCTTGTCCTTTTTACTGCCTTCTCTAAAAGGGTTGGGAGTTGAACAAACCATCTACTGAGGCAGAGTTGGATGAGTTCACAGGAATCAGGCAGACTGGGCCTAAACCTGGCTTGACTACTTATAAATAGATGATAATAATAATAGCTATCTTTCTTGAGCTTTTAGTATGTACAAAGCATTTTATAAATGCATTATTGTAACCCAACAGGGCCCTTTGGGGCCTTCCCAGGACAGACCCCTCCCCCATATCCTCTGCTTTAGCTCCTCTCTGAAGTACCTAGATAACGGTTTCTGATGCACATCTCCTGAGTTGTTTTATAGATGCTAAAACCACCACCACACGGAAGAAATTAACTACTTGATGATCATGAGAACGTAGCCCCCAGACCTTCTGGCACCTAAGAATTGATAATGTTACCACTACGACATCGTCCTGTTACCTCACCATCAACCAGTCAGAACTGTACGTGAGCTGATCACATACCATGGGATACCCCTCCCTCACCTGGCCTTTAAAAATACTTGGCTGAAACTCACCAAGGAGTTTGGGGGTTTTGAGCACTAGCTGCCCTGGACTCCTTGTTTGGCACCCTTCAATAAATGCTGCATTTTCTTTCACCACAACCTGGTGTCAGTAGATCAGGTTTACTGCATGTGGGAGAGTGGACCCAAGTCTGGTTTGGTAACATTATCTTATTTGTTTTATATACATCTTATATATTTTCTCCTTATCTCATTTATTCTTCACGATAAGCCTGTAAATTGGGTTCTATTTTTACCATTTTACAGATGACAAAATTAAAGTAGAGGGTGACCAACTGAGTTACCTAAATCCACTCAGCTATTGAAGCTGAACCCAAATTGTTTGACTCCAAGACCCAGTCTCCTAAATACTGAGCAACGTGGACCCCCATAAGGGGATCATGGTACCAAACCCATAGGGTTAGTGGGAGGATTAAAGAGTAGCACATTTATAAGGCTCTAAGCACTATGCCTGGTAGTAGGTATGTAGTCAATGAATGGCATATGCAATTAGTATTTTCAAACCCAGCTACACCTTTCAAGGAAAACATGCTAAATACCTGTTAGTACCCCATGTCTCTCTCTGACACCCCCTCTTTGATTCTACCATAGAAACACAAGAGGTTATAAATGCAAAGAAAATTCACCATTTAACAAGCCAGAGCTAGGTCCTGGAGACAGAAAACCCCAGTGTCCTATCTTGTTGAAGTCACATTCCAGCAGAGAGGACCGACATCTAGGGTATGCAAAATAGTGCTTGATATAACAAAGATATGCTCATGATGCCCTGGGGTCATTCATTCCAGAAACATTTGGTCCACAACACACTAGACCTTGGAGATATACAGACTACGGAAGCACAGAGTCAAGAGTGGCTAGTTCTACTGAGGGCAAGTCAGGGGCATCATGGGGTCAGATGGTCCCTGCCAAGATGCCGCTGACACCTGGGCTCGTCATCTCTGCATGAGCATCCCTCTGCTGGGGGTTAGGGCAACATCTGCCCTCTCCCATTTGCCTAATCTCTAGGTCAGGCTTTGGAAATGTGTGTTTTGTGGCTGTGCTCTGTCAGGGAGGGGAGTGACAATCATCTTTCCTTGGGGGGTTTGGCACTTCACAATTAAGACATGTACAGATCACATCACACCCTTTTTGTTGGTGTTTGGGCATGGCTCCCTTATGGTAGCATTTCCATTATGGCTTCATGCCTTTTTGTTCAGCTTCCATGTTGCTGTTGTCAGTACTCAAAACACAAGAAGAGGTTTTTTGATTGGGGAATGTACAACACAGAAACTCCCCAACATATAAAAGATCACAATTGAGGGTATGGAAGACTTTTCCAGAAGCCAGTGAATGAATGTTGGAAAGTGGCTAAAATAAACAGATTTTTAATTTCCATTTTGGTATTTGAATTGCCCTCATGAACCTTTGTAACTTTAACGAAGTTATTTGGACTGCTGTGGAGGAGTGGGGGATGAAACCCATTTACTGAGCACAAACTATGTGCCCAACCCTGTGGGTAAAAAGACTCAGCTCATGTAACAGGTACTGAGTGTCTATACCACAGTGTTAGGAGCCGAACTGTGTCTCTCCCATATTCATATGTTGGAAGTTCTAACCTCTAGTACCTCAGAATGTGACTATATTTGAAGACAGGGTCTTGAAAGAGGTAAAGTTACACTGAGGCCCATTAGGGTGGGCCCTAATTTGATATGTCTGATGCCCTTTGAAGAGGTTAGGTCATGGTCACGGACAGAGAGTAGATCATGCGAAGACACAAAGAGAAGATGGCCACCTACAAGCAAGGAGAGAGGCCTTAAGAGAAACCAACCCTGTCAACACCTGGATCTCGGACTTCTAGCTTCCAGAACTGTGGGCAAATACATTTCTGAAAATCATCCAGGCTGTGATGGTTTGTTATAGCAGCCCTAGCAAACGAATACATCAGGGGTTGGCAAACTTTTCCTTAAAGGGATAGAGAGTAAATATTTTAACTTTTGCAGGTCACTGTTGCACATCCTCAACTCTGCTGCCGCAGAGCACAAACAGCCGCAGACACAATGGAAGCCAAGGGCCAGAGCTCTGTGCAGCCCTGTCTATCTGGGACACTCATTGGGGGAGGGGAGTTGCCTGAGGAAGGTTCAGCTCTCGTAAGAGATTATTCTTCCTGACAGCTTTTATCACTATATTTTTTGGGGCAAGGCATTCTATTTTCTCTGTTTTTAAATTTGTACTATACACACACACACATACACACACACATAATCGCAGAATATCTGGAAGATATTAAAAATTGTTAGCAAATAGGAACACTTACTATGACCTCATCTCTCTGAAATAATCACTATATATGTGTTGGCATATTTCCTGTATGTTGTTTTGCTAATTAAAAAAAACCTAATCGAGTATTTTTTTAATACAACTTTGAAATTTACTTTTTACCCTTTAATATTATAAGCATTTTCCCATACCATTATAATTGTCCAACTCCCATCTTCCTTTCCCTTCGCTGAGTCTCAGGTTGCCCGAATAAAGCTTTCTCTGGGCAAAAAGCAATCCATGAACCTTGGCCGGGCAGTAGGAGCCCTTGGATGGGCACCAGGAGACCCTGCCGTTGACTTGCTGGTGAAGCGTATCTGGTCTCGCCCATTCACGGGCCCTCAGTTTCTTCATTTTTGTGGAGAGGTCTGGTCTGTATGTCCTCCGAGGTATTCTCTAGCTCCAGGGTGCTGCCCTATGCCCTGCTCTTTCTAGTAAAGCACCTGGATAGGTTTGCTGATAGGGAGTTAAGAAAATTTCCAAACCAGCTTTCCTCAAACACAACATTACTTTGAACACACTGACTGAATTAGGCGTGCTTTGTGCAATTAAAGAGGATAGATTGCCCTATAGGGGCAAATAGCCGAATGCATAAATTAGATACTGTAATTCAAGTCATGCCACTATCTAAAAATATTTTGAAGGTGGGGAAGGGAGGGTGAATGGTGAGAAATAAGCCTTAATTAGGAGGGTCTGCAGCTGACGATTCTCTTTCAAATGCCTGGCTGGCCCTTTTCCTCTTCTGTGGTCCTCAGGGTTCACCCTGGGCCTCTTCCTCTTCCTTTGGTAGAACTGAGAGTAAAACATATTTTTTAATACTATACTCCCCTGAAGCAATGGGGTGGGAGAGTTTGGATTTTACTCCGAAGCTAGAAGGGAGCCACAGAAGGGTTCTGATTTACCTGAGTGTCCCCTGGACTTTGGAGGGGCCCTCACCTGGATTTGAATCTTGGCTCTAACACTTTTACTTGTGGGACTTTGGGCAATTGCTCTGAGTCTCAGTTTCCTGATCTGGGAAATGCACATGGTAATATCAAGCATGGTAGAATTGTTGAGTGGAATACATGAAACAACACACATGCTATATCTAGTACCAAGTTTAGGAACTTTATAGGGAGTCATAATTATAATGGGAGTGGGCTTGGTAAGCCTGTGTATGTCATTTATGTCTTAAAGAATGTGATGCCTAAAATTCCCAGATATAATTCTCAAGACATAAACTACCTGTGGCCTCTAGCACGAACGCATGCATTCTCTGTGTACAGAATGAATAGTGAGTGAAATTCCTTTATAATAATCCGATAATTTTTCCTCGAGCAATGACAGAATTTTAAAACCTTTCCCTGGGAGAGATTTTGATAAGAGCTTTAGGTTGATTACTTTTCATATCCCATGTCCTGTTTGGCTGATAAGCTCCCAATCTCTGCATTTCACATTGTTTTTATCTTCTTGGGCTGTACTCATCTTGTCACTGTCATCTTTTCAGTTGTCAAAATGAAATTGAGGGAAGACAGAGGGGGAGTGAGGCATTGGGAAGGGGGTGGCTAAGCCCCCAGGTGAGGGTGACAGGTCAGTGTGTCCTCAGAAATGGCTGTTCTGGATGCAGGAATTAAGGAGGTAATCTCCAGGAGACAGGCCCTGACTAATCTGGTGTGCAGAGTCTGGCTTTCACGTGATGCTGAAGCCCCAGGGCCCCTCTTCCTCTGTCTCGGGCTAATGCAACCCTGGATGTTTGCCACACCTACCTCCTATCAACATGCTTTCTTATCCCATTGTCATTTCTGGGGAGCTAAAGTGTTTTGAGAATCATAGACTTTTAGGGGACTCAGAAAATGTCCAGTTTAGGGAGACAAAGCCTAAAGGAAGAGGAGGTGCTTCCCCAAGTCACTCAACAGGTTCCAGATGGCATCGCAGGATATGAGCCCAGCTCCCCTCCGTGGGTGGGCTGGCCCTTGAGTGATTTGCAATTGCACCAACTTATTTGTGCTTAAGCCATCCGTTAATGAGCTCTGGGTGGTTCCTTCCAGAGTATGGGTTAGGTTCTCAAGAAATAATTCCTTGAGCTTATAAAACCTTGATTTTATAGGATACCTTTTGGGCGCTGTTAGGGAGAGAGACCCAAACAATTTTGGAATCATTATGCCAGGACCTCATTTGGGAAGCCTAGAAAACGAGTGGATCGTATGGAATGGAATGAAGCCCCAGGCTGTATCTCCTGACTGAGGACTGTGCTGGATACTGGTTTGCTCTACATCTATCTCAATTCTCCTTCTATCATGTCTGCCTACAGTGTAGAACCTGGAAAGCTAAAAATGGTATTTCCCATAGTGCTGTATGGCTGGGGTCTACATGTGATTTAGTTTTCCCTATTAAGATACACCCATGCACAGTGGAACTTCTTGCCCTGGGCTTCTACTCTTTTTGCTGGCACGGATAGTCACGGAGGCTTTGATTTTCTGTGTGGCTTTAGCAGAGGTCCCTAGTGGGACAGCATTTCTATCAGCAAAGGAGGCACTGCTCTGGAGCCAGCATATGCAGTGGTAGCTTCCCACTCTGTTAGGCAAGTCCCTGTTTCTACTGCTTCCTGATGACAGCATGGGCAGCAGCCCTCTTGGAAGCTCAATTCTGCTGTGTGGCTTTGAGGGTTATTCCTGGAAGCTCAGCCTAGAGTCAATTTCTTCAGCTCTCTCAGTGGTCCTATAAGCCAGGGGTCAGTAAACTTTCTGTAAGGGACCAGGCAGTAAATACTTTCGGCTTTGTGAGCTACATGGTCTCTCTTGTAACTATTCCACTCTGCCTTGTAGGATGATGGTAACAGCCATGGGTGTGGCTGTTTTCCAAAAAAAGAAAACAAAACTTTATTCACGAAAGCAGGCGGTGGGTCAGATTTGGCCCATGGGTTGCAGTTTTCTGACCCCTACGTGATATATCCCTTTTTACTGAAACTTGGCAATAACCTCTTCTTTTTGTGCTGTGCTCTCCAGTTTGCCAAGTGCTTTCACATGCGCTATCTCACTTGACTCTCGACACCCTATGAAGGATGTGAAGGGGGTAGAGTTGGGAAGTCTTAGAAGCACTCAGGTTGTAATTTTCTCAAGTCACATGGCTTGTGAGGAGGGGAGGCAGAACTTGAAGCTAGGCCTCCTGACTCCCCCAGTCCAGTGCTCCTTCCAGGGTTCCGTTACAGTCTCAGGAGCTCTGGACCGATGCTGGGGTAACCTTCAAAGAAGAGTTTGACAACGTTTGGGATTCCACTTGTGGAAGTTTGGAGAGCATTAAGGGACTTTGTGCAGAAAGGTCTGGTAAGAACTATCTACAGCTTTGCTACTCAATGTGTGGGCCATGGACCAGCAACACCTGGGAGCTTGTTATAAATGAAGACCCTCAGGCTCTACCCTGGACCTACTGAATAAGAACCTGCTTTTTAACAAGATCTCCAGGTGATTCTCATGCACAGTAAATCTTCAAAGTAAGGTAGAAAGGGGCACATTCAAAAGTTTAATGCTTGTAACTGAATTGTCAAGGTTTAGGAGATATGCAGTAGAGTCAAAAGTCATGGGGAGTTTGAATAACATTAAAGGGTGATACTAAGATGCTCTTGTTATGCTATTTGGCTAGGAGATCCAGGGATACCCGAATCTTCCTTGATCAGCCACTTCTCCTCACTGTAAACTTACAGTGAGTTGTATACTCAAAGGAGGAAAAACAAAACAAGATAAACCCTAAGGCAGAACTGGAGTAAATATGTTTCATATAAAATATTCTTTAATTTTGCATTTTCTCATTTAATATTACCCCACTGACCCTGTAAAATAGGTGCTATTATTTTGTTTTCCATTTCACCATCACCACCACTACCACCACCACTTCTACATAGCTTGTATCAATGTTCTAAGTCACCTGCATAGATGACTTAATCCTTGCAATAACTTTATGAAGTAGCTCCATATTCCAGATAGGAAGACTGAAGCATAGAGAGTTTTAAGCCACTTGCCCAAGGTCACACAACTAGTATGTAGTAGATCTGGGATTGAAGGTCAGGCAATCAGGCTTTAGACTGCATGCTTGGAATCACTACACTATACCGTTTTGCTGAGCAGAACAGTCAACCAGCCCAAGATCATACAGCTAACAAATGGCAGAGGCAAGGTTTAAACCAGAGTCTCCTTCTAGACCTGTGCTCTTAACAATACATGGTGCTCCAAAGCAGGGTGAGATTCCTGGTATCCATGCTGGACTTCCTCAGTCTCTGGTGAGATCTGTCTATCTATCTATCTATCTATCTATTTATCTATCTATCTATCTATCTACCTACTATTCTATTGCTCAGCTCTGGTCAGGCAGCACAGTGCTACACTCTGTCTCTGCTGAGTTAGCCACATTTGTAGTCTCTATGGGATGTTAGTTTTTTAAAGACATGTTCTGTGTCTTATTCATCTCTATGACCCCAGTCCCCAGTGCCTAGCTCAGGACTTGCCTCATAGTAGTTTCTCTATAAATGTTTGTGGTTTGAATCGAGTTGTATATTCCCCAGGGGTCATCACTCTAGGGCAATGGTTTCCAAACATTAGTATGCACCAGCATCACCTGGAAGGTTTGTTAAAAGACATTACTGGGTCCCACCTCCAGAGCTTCTGATTTGGTAAGGCTCAAGAATTTGCATTTTTATCAAGTTCCCAGGAGATGCTGATGTTGCTGGTCCAGGGACCATGCTTTGAGAACCACTGATCTAGAGAGTCTTCAGAAAGGAGGAAGGATTGAGCCGGGCTTTGAAGGATTTGCAGGGAACACAGACAAATGAGGAATGTTATCATTATACTGTTTAAAGTTCACATTTCAAGAGATGAGTCACCATACCCTCTTATAAGTACACGACCCTGTAAATTAAGTATGGGAAAAATATGACCTCTGATAATAAATACTTTGAGACAATGTGCCTTTAACTAGATCATATTCGTTAATGCGAAGAAGTGCAGACATAGACTTCAGCTATCATCAGCTGATTGGGAATGCATGGTCAATCTTTTCATTTTCTAACAATGCATTATTGTTAGAAATTCATCACTACAGGGTAGAGTGATATTACTTGGTTATTGATTTGAATGTAACACATTTTATTAAGTCATATTTGGGTTAGAAATCAAAAAAGGAACCCTTATCTAAAATGGAAACAGACAAAATGAATGGGTAAAAACAAGCTACATAATATTTGCTCTTATTGTTTCCTAGCAATGCAGAGTGCAGACAGCTGGTTATGGAGGCCAATAGCAGTGCTTGTGTAGACCAAACCAGAGTACTATCTAGGAAGGGGGTTAGAATTTCTAGTCCTCATGGTCTTCTCTGGTTAAAAATTTTATTCCAGTGATAGAGACATGGGATGGGGCAGAAAATGTTTCTCTAAACTATCCTTTCTCCTCCCCAATCAGATTCTTCCAAGAATTACCTTCAGAGAAAGACAGATAAACAGGAGCCACCCAGAGGATGGTGGCCAGATTGGTGAGGGGCCTGGAAAAGAGGGACAGGAAATTCTTCCCAAAGGAGGGAATGTTGGGTGTGGGTGTATATGATTATGCTCCCTTCATAGGGTCAACCCTCATATCTTCTCTCGAAACTCTAAACATTCTTGGTGTGTTGCTGTTTAACAGATCAGACTGTAACCTACACATTTGCTTACCTACCTGTCTCTCCTGTCTCACCATGAGTTTTTTGAGGGTCTCAGCCTTAGTCATGCCTAAATCCCTAACATTAACTATAATTCCTTGAATAGTATGGAAACTCAATAAATGTTTTTTGACTTTAATTTAAATATTGTATTGTTGGGAAGAGGGGGCACACCTGGTTTGTGTGACTCCAGATAACAGAACTGGATCAGGGTGGCTATGGAGAGGGAAATTTATTATGGTCTATTTTATCAGGTTTTGCATCTATATTAATACATGGATAATAATGCTACTTGTAAAGAGTAAATGAGATAATTTTATAAAATGCTTAGCATACTGCCTGGGGCATAGTAAGTATTCGAAGTTTTCTGTTACTATTAATATTATAAAGTAGCCCTTTTAAATTCTATGTTGTAAGTTTCCATGGATGCCCTAGCTTTGGTCTGAATCTCTTCTTTCCTGTCTCTTCTCCTCGCCTTTCTTCTTTCAACTACCACTCATCCTATCTTTTTATTGACTTCTTATCCATTTATCTATCCAACCACCAGATGTTCATTCACTCATCCTCTTGTCTACTCTTCATCTATTCATACGTATATTACTTACTTACTTAACCCATCCATTCATCTCGAACTGGGTGGCTGTGGTGTAGTGGGAAGTGCCTGCATGTAGTCACATCCACACCCTATGAGTTGAATCCTTGGACGACATTGGCTGTAACAGAGAGTAGGGGGCACTGATACTGGTGTTTTGAGTGGCTGAGAAGTGGACTGTGGTCCCCGTCCAAATGACTTTTCGTGGTTACTTCTGAGATCCATTGAGGTCTGTAGTCCCCATCAGGGCACTGAAGCCATTCGAAGTAGTGGGATCTGAGCGGCGATATGTACATTTACAATTAGATGGTATTATTCATCACAGGAATATTTTATTTAAAGAAACCAATAAAGCAGATGAAGATTGTGAAGATGTGCCTATTTCAGCTGGCACGTTTGTTCAGCAACTGGCACAACGAGAGAGGTGCAGAAGAGCGGATGAGACGAAGAACACCAATTATTTTAATTTTCTTGAGGAGGGGAACTGAGGTCACAGTTTTGACCTTCACAAATCTGAAAATTATCTGGAATCTAGGTAATTCAAGATGATCATGGGACACTTGGCAGAGCAGGAAAAAACTGGCTGTAGCTTTTATGTTTGACTCTCCTGTGCAGCTGAATTAATTGAAGTGAAATATCTAGAGGAATAGGAGTGATTCTGGCAATATAGTAGAAAGAGCATGGGTTTGGTGTTGTTCAGATGAAGGTTTAGATTACTGCTCTTCTACCTACTAGCTGTGTGTGCTTGGCAAATGGTTTAATGTTTCTGAGCTTCAATTTCCTTATTGGTAAATGGTATTAGTGACACCATTACATTATTCAATGAAGATTAAAATGAGATAAAGTTGATAAAGCAGCTGGCCGAATGCTAGATCCAGCTCAATACATATCGTTCCCAGTTGGTTCCAACATTGTGTGCTGGTTAAGAGACACCTGGATATTCTGTTCCTTTCGGCTCAAATGCTATAAGAGTTTAGCATGTGCTCTGAAGAGTGAACAGGATAATGAGGGACTTGAATCCATGTTCTGTGTTCTGAAAGAGATGAAATGTCTAATGTGAAGAGCAGATACTCAGGGGAGACAATATTGGGGTCTTCAAATACTGAACCGTATTGAGGAAAGAGAGTGAAGACTTATTGTATATGTTCTCTAAGAGACTGAGGAGTGGAAGCTACATGAAGATACATTTTAGCTCAAATATGAAAAGAGAAACACACAAAAGACTTTCTACCAGTGAGTCTAACTGAAGGACAGTGGCAAGGCTACTGAGAAGAGGAGAGGAATGAGCTGGGTCTTCAAAGTGCAGGGGGTCCTAGAGAGCCTGGGGACATTGGTGGTGTTGGGGGGGGTCATCCCAGACAGAGGAACATCAGATTCGGAACATCGTCATGCGGGGCTGAAATGGTGTGATGTATGGACATTTAGCCGATTCTGGAACATGGATTAGGTGGACATTGCAGTGAGTGGCAGGGATCATGGAAGATCTAGAGGTTTTCCTGAGATAATCGAAGGCTTTTGACTGGACAACAATGTGATCAGATGTGCTTATTAGAAGAGAATCACTGATGACAAACAGGACAGACACGACAACCCTGCCTAACTCTGCCACCGAGTATGTGATCTTGGGCAAGTTATTTCAAGTCTCCAAGACACACTAGGAAAATGGAGCTAATAGTCTTGTCTTGCTTCCTTCTTGGGTTTACCCGAAGGCCAAATGCATCATGGATGTGGAAACATATGAGAAAAATGCAAAACGCAACAAAGGTATTTTATTGCAATTTTCCCCATTCCTGATGAAGGTGAGTGGTGTGACAATGGGTTGAGAATATGTGTTCCTTTGAGATCTTGGCTTTTTTTTCCCGCATTTTTTTCCCCTTGACTGTGCTCCAACAAACCGTAGCAATGCCCTGTGTCCCCACCTCATTTTGTAGACCAAAAATGTTCTGGCCCTTCCCTTGCTCATGGTCTCTGTCTATCCCGGCTGCGCAGCTGGGACTTGGGCGCCTGGGCTGTGTAACTGTGAAGTGCTGTCACCTATCAGGCTGCTGATCCAAATCTCCGTGAGAACATCAAACTCATGGTATCAAAAGTGGGGCCTGAGAAAGATCACAAATAGGCTAAGGTTCTAGTTCTTTCACCTTTAAGTTGGGAATCAAACTTCTGACTTACAGGACTGTTGGACGGATCTAATGAAATATAGTAAAGAGCCCGTATAGTCAATAAAAGCCAAAACAAATAAAACAATAAAAACTATAGAAAGCAGTAGTCATTTAGTGAACTATGGATATGAATATATTTGTACATATTTTAATTATGTGCATATGTACTACATAGCCAGGGACTTCTGTTGTTTGAATAAGAAATAAAATTAAGAAAAAAGAAGCACTGGATGCACCTCATTTCATCCTGGTGAGAAGACGTAAGTGCTTCCTCGACACTGAGGCAGGACTCGGTGTTGCATTAGAATATTCTCCGGTCCAGACTGTTATCTTGTTTAGGTCAAACTATAGCAGCAATTTGGATGCACAGCCTCTACAAAGGCGTGGAGGTGGGCCTGGCAGCCTGAAGAGCAGCAACACAGCTTCCAACCACAGGTCCTGGGTCAGGATGTCAGCTTCTAAAGGCTCCTCATAGTTGGGCTGTTTTGTTAAGCTCTTGATGGCTTTATTTTCTTGCAAAAATGTTGTTATTGTATCATCTCCATTTGCTCCCCGCTGTGGACTGGTGTGAAATTCAAGACCAGAACCTCCCTTCCCCCACCTCCAGGTGCTTGTATTTGGAGATGGACTTTGAGATTCCACTTTTCCATAAAAATGGCTGCTTATCTCTCCGGAGTGGTCCTGCCAGAGGCAGAAGCCTGGCCCTTGTAACTGTGACTGGGCTCTTCGAGCTCTGATTATGAGTGGCTGTGTGGTGGGGCTAGGGGACATCCCTCCGAGGGGTACTGACTGCTTGCTTCTTCACAGTGACTTTCAGGGTATCCCCAACTTCAGCTTATAGAAATGGATTTGAGGGCCTCTCCATCATTAGCCTGTAAAAATTCTTACCATTTTTGGAAGTATTTTACCCCTGAGCAATTCTGATTTTGATAGAATTTATGAGTCCAGTGGTTGCTTCATTATTAATAACAGTATCATAATAGTAAGAGTATTATATAGAGTGATTTTGGTAATTAAAGTTAGACCAGCGCTGGAGTCTGGAATCTACTTCTTATTAAATTATGATTCTGGGAAATTCTCTTAACCTCTTTATGTCTCAGTTTCCACATCTTAAAAACAGGAATGATCACACCAACTTTTCGGAGTTATAGTTTGTGAAGGGTAATATGACTTGCCTGAAAACCAACCCCATCTTAGTGTCATATTTCCAAAGGGCATTAAAAATAATTGATAAGTGAGCAAGACAAATATATATGATATCACTTATATGTAGAATCTAAAAAAATACAAATGAACTTATTTATAGAACAGAAACAGATGCACAGACATAGAAAACAAACTTATGGGGAAAGGGGAAAAGGGGAAGGGAGGGTTGTTAGGAATTTGGGAATAACGTATACATACTACTGTATGTAAAATAGATAAACAAGAAGGACCTACCGTATAGCGAACTGATAGTGATAGTGAACTATGTAGTTCACTAGTATGAACTATCATACTGATAGTGAACTATATCAATATTTTGTAATAACTTATATGGGAAAAGGATCTGAAAAAGAATATATATATATGTGTATATATATGTATATATATATATATATACACATATATATCTCTCTCTTTATATATCTATATCTGAATCACTTTGCTGTGCACCTAAAACTAACACAACATTGTAAATCAATTATACTCCAATTTAAAATAACTGATAAACCACTTAACTTTTTACCACAGACCTCTCTCAAATACAGTAAGTATAGAGTATGTTCATAGCACACAACATTCATTAAAACATTTCTTTCTCCATCAGTTTATTTTCAACATCTTTCGCACACTGCAGTTCCCACTTTCTCCTTCTGGACGCCTGTAGTGTCCAGGCTCTCTCATAAAAACCAGCCTGTGTAAGCTCTTTGGTTGCCCTTTCCTCCGTTCCTGCCTTCCCTGGCTTCCCCCAGAAAAGGAAGGCCCTGGGGCTGATCCTGCAAACTGGAATCCTTCCACCTTAGGAGAGGGGGAGGGAGGAGGGGGAAAGGCTACAGATACAACTTGGGTAACCGGCTGGAGAGTGGAGGGTCGGCTACTGGGATGGAAAGCTGGGAACAGTGGGGTGAGGGGACCAGATTCGAAGAAAAATGATCAGTGGCCACACATTCTGGCCTGACCTCCTCCCCCGCAGCTTGAGAACTGTTGAAGCAGAAGACTAGGAAGATGGGGAAATCCTTCCACCGCGAGTCTTTAGTCTAGCCCATGAACAGGCTGAAAGAACCCTCCGCTGAGGACACTGGCTGTGAGAGGCTGTGAGGTGGGCCACACTGGAGGGGAGTTGTGTGTAGGGGGGCAGGTTTGGAAGACTTTGGCCAGGATGTGAACTTCTTTCCTGGTCAGAGAAACAAACACTGAAAAGATCTCCTGCCCTAGCGCAGTCCCCTGAAGAACTCTCACATGTGCCCACAAGAGAGCCAGAGTTTGGATCTCCGCCATCAGGCAGATGTTGTACTTAGCCTGAGAAGCTCAAGGCAGAGGTGATGACACAGAATCCAGGTAAGTAAGAGAAACTTGCTTCATCCCACCTTCTGTTCCCTACTTTAAGGTACAGGTGTGTGAACCTGCCCCTTACCTCCATAAGTCACTTAGGCTGGAGACTGGCTAGCCCTGGTGGATATGAGATGTCAGTAGGGTGTAAGACTGAAGTTTCAAAATAGGTGGGACATTTTTATACCCAAATGCAACCAGAAAAATACAGAATCTGTCAAAGGTGTCATTAAGGGCTGGGAAAGGGGCATTTGACAACATGGTTGAAGGGAAGGATTAGAGAGAAAAAAAGACAAAAAAAAAAAACCTGTTTGTATTTGTGCCCTGCTGAGTTCAGACTGTTCAATAAGCCAGTTATGTCTGATGAATTTTCCTTTATCCCTGATACAACAATATAGATGAAAATGTCCTATAAGCCGGAATGTACTATACAAATATTAGTTATGATTAATAATCATTACAAATAGGAGTAGAGAAATAACATGAGGGTTTTCTTGAATTATCTCAATGTTATTTTAGAAATCTAAAGTATCAAAGCATAATTCCTGGTCTGGAGTGAGACGGAAATCAGCAGTGTTTCTAGCACATGGCCACAGGGGAATAGGGCTAGATTTCTGGATTTGGCTCAGGGTTCTGGCAGAGCAGGGAGTGCCTCATTTCGCATCCTCCCTAATGACACCACCATTCTGCAGACACCCAGGACCCTCTGACTATTTTTTTTCTCCTATCACTTACCCGAGAGCAGTAGTTATACTTTGTAATTGTACTTGTGAAATGTTTTCACTCTGAATCCTCTCTCTCCACCTCTATGTACAGAATGAAAACACCTCAGTGAGTGTCAGATACTATTTATGCCTTATCCCACTCACCCTTCACAGCGGCCCCATGAAGTAGGTACTACATTATCCCCACTATACTGTACAAAGGCGAAGACTGAAAGTCAGAGAGGGACAGTCACTTATCCAAGCTCACACAGCTAGTGGGTGGCAGCAGGCAAACTTGACTTGGAAGATTCACCTTAACCCAGGTACTCTATGTGCACTTTCTCCATTTTCATTCATCCTCCACCCTGCTGCCAGGGTGCTCTTCCCAAGTCTTGTGCTGTCCTTGTCCTGATGAAAATCCTTCCAGGGCCCTTTAATGCCCATGGACAAATTCCACATCCTCAGCCTGGTGGTCCAAGCTCTCCGGGAATTGCCACCAATCTCCTTCAGGCTCCATACTCCTTGGAGCCCTCGGACCCCGTGGTAGTCTCTGATGGGCTGTCTCTCTCCTTCTCCAAGTGCTGGAGCAATACTGCCTGAGCAATGCCTGACCCACAGAGGCCTCTCTGGTTCTCTAGCAAGAAGCAGTTGTGTGGGATGGTTAAAGCAGAGCTTCAGGAGCAGGTGGATTTGGGTTCTTACATCAGACTCAGCCTGTTCCTAGCTGTATGAACCAGGACAATTTATTTAACCTCCATGAGTTTTGGTTTCCTCATCTGTAAAGAACGGTAATTATGATAGAGGTACATGAGGATTTACTCAGCTGACACAGGCAAAGTGCTTAGCGTGGTGCCCAGATCATTCTAAGCCCTTCATTCATTCCTTCCATATATGTGGAGCATATTGCGTGCCAAGGGTATGCTAGCTTCTAGGGATACCACGATGAACAAACCAAGTCTAGTTCCTGCCCTCATGCAGTTTATAGTTTAACTGGTGAGACAGACATTAACATACCAAACATAATTATTTGAGGTGCTTTCTGAGAATGCTCCCTGAGATGTGGCTAGGTGGTATGGGGGTTACCCTGTCTTACATAACGTGTGACCCTGGGAGGTGAGCATTGCTAGTCCCACTTTACAATTGAGGAAACTGAAGCCTGGACCCATTAAGAGATTATCTCAGGACCAGCCAGACAGTAAGGAGTGGATACAAGTCTGGAACCAGATTCGTCTAACTTAAAACACTAAGCTCTTTCTTCTATACCTACTTGCTTTGTGTTATTGATGGGAACCTCGACTGCTCTTAACCAGTTTTCCTAACCTCTTGCTCCTGAATGATTAGATGACTAAATGAATGAATGACTGAATGAATGAATGACAAAGCATTAATTGGTTGAAATTATAACAGAAGACCTCACAGGCTAGTGAAGGAGAGTCTTACTTTAAAGTGGAGGTGCCCAGTCAGCAGTGGTCCTTCCCGATCCCCTGGGGGTGGGAGGCAGACTTAGGCCAGCCGGCACGTAAATATTCAGGAGTGTTAGTAAACGTCTTCTGAATAATGGATAAATATATCAGTTTTTGTGAGTTGGCAGCTAAGGAGTTAAAAATAAAGACACTGCTTTGTCCCCTCTCCCCTACCATCTAGCTTCAATCTAACCAAAGCAATACTACCATCATCAATTTCATACTTGGGGTGGGGGTGGGGGAGTCCCATGAAATATTTCTTTATAAATAAGAACTCTATGCTTTAACAAAAGATATTTGGAAACCACTGCTCTAACGGATCAGCTGCCGCAAGATGGCTCAGGAAGATCCCCAGATTTCCAGACCTATGGAGGGAGGGCGGCTGGCAGCTGCTGTTTAGCTTGAATGCTACTATTCCTCCTCCATCTCAGTACCTTCTTACTCAGAAAACACATCCAGCTTACGTCTGGGGAGTGCTTTAGAGTTTACAGAAAGCTTTCACATGCATTATCTCAGCTGATCCCAACAATGACTCCTGAAGAACTGGGGTCCTCTCCAATTTAAAGAGGAGAACACTCAGGCTGGAAACCATGAGTAGCTACAAAGTCGCAGAGCCTGGGCTCTGAGAGTTGTGTCAGGCCTCTGTGGGGCTGCCAGTCTCTGTGGTCACTTTACATGAAGCAGATTCCACTTTGCTATTTTCGAGAAGAAACACAAGCCGGCCATCTTGCCTGGTCTAGGCTGGATGTGGTCTTCTTTCAGAAGCATGTGTGTGAATCGGGGGTGGGAGCCCTGGAGAAGAGGGTCACCAGACTGTGGGGCTCAGGTGGGGGGGGCGGTCATTTCATTGCAGAAAAATAACCCATATGTGCAAAAATCCTTGCGCCTCTGCCAGACAAAGTAGCTTTAAAGGGGAGGGAAAGGTCTAGTCCATTGGGTAACATGTCTTTCTTGGGAACTGTTTCTGTCTGGACAGCTTGGCATTTGTATGGCTACATTTCCATGGGAACCCAATCAACCAAGTCTCTGAACAAAATATAGGCAGAATGTTCTAGAAGGGGGAGCACTGGATGGGAGTTAGGGAGCCTGGTTCTCACATTGCCTCTACCACTGAACACTTGGTAGCATTCCTCCCACAGCCCTTTCTTCCTCTGTAAACCATTCTAAGACTTCTCTTCCATTCCAGCAGCCTCCTGCCTTCCTTCTAAGCTCTGTTTCACTTGGTTGCAATTCCCAGACTTGAGTCCATTTGATCAGGATGTTTGTCTGAGCTGGATATAAGCTCACTCTCCTGGTCCTTGGCTAGTCAGGCTTGTGCCTGGGTCTGAACTGCCATATGTCATAGAGGATATTTGCTCCTGATGCAGGCTCTTGGAAGGCCAGTTGAATATGTTTCTATATGTCTAATGGGCTCTTTCATCTCCTGCTCATGAGCTAAAGGAAGTCATGTGACTTCCTTGTCCAGAAGGTTAAGACCACACCTCATCACACCAGACCATTTCCTATACACAGGATCAAATCCAGCTGCTGTAAATCACCTGTGCAGTCTCTCTCTCTTTTTCTCCTAGGCCGTCTGGCACTGAGCTCAGAGCAATGACTAACTTCAGGGATCAGATTCCTGCTGCTAGGAGGTTGATTAAAATTTCAGAGCCTGAGGTGGCTTTGCTTTCCCTGCTGGGTAGGAAGAAAAGGGGCTAAATGCAATTAATCTAGCCCTCCTTCCATTCCTTTCCCAGGTCTCTCTGACCCGGAAGACAGGTTCAGATGAAGGCAAAGGAATAACAGGGTAAATGGGAGAAGTTAAGAGAGGGAGAGAGAAAATAAAGACAGGAGTGACCTATGCTCGATTCCTTATGCTCTGTTGGTGAAGTCCACACTGGAGCAATGTCACTTGGAAAATAACCTGGCCTTGAATAGCAAGAGCTTGAAAACTGTTCATGTCGTTTGATCAGTAATTCCGCTTCCTCAAATCTGGCCTGAGGACCTGATCAGAATTGCAAATAGAGCTTTATGTACATGAATGTTTATCACAGGGCTGCTTATTATTATAATGAATGTTGTTAATAATCTCAATGTCTGATCTGGGATTAGTTATGTAAATTATGACTCATCTATATAGGATGAAACATCCTGTAGTAATTTAAAATGATGCTTACATAGGTATTTTCATCATGCTTATGACGTAATGTTAAGCAAAATCAAGCAGAACAAATTTTGGAAAAAATATCAATAATAATATGTAAAGACAAAATATGCTTAAGAAATATTCTGGGAAGAATTTGCCCACATGTTTTCAGTGGTTGACTCTTGAATGGGATAACATTTGCTTGAATTTTCTAATTGTTTATAATGATTACGTACTTCTTTTATAATTAAAAAACAGGGGTACAGTGAAAGAGAACTAAAGAGCTATTTTCTCCCTTGAAATCATGAATGCTCTGGATGTCTGTTGGGCCCTTGGTTCTGTAACTTTGGCTTAAAGGCAGCAGGCTCTTGGCACCAATAGCAACCAAATCAGAAGAGTCCTTT